>NC_045730.1:18152045-18475921 GCF_009834535.1 Camelus ferus
GGGCCAGTGCTGTATTGGAGCTGCGGAAAGAGGGAAGCCAAACATTCAGAAATGAGGTCGTCACGATAAAGAGCCAGTGTCAAGAAACCACAAAAATCTCGGAAACTGTGAAGTCATCTTCTCCGGAATCTCCACTGGCTCAGTCTCGTTACCTTCCCCTCATTAAAGCTGCCCTTCCCAGCCTTTCTGCCCAGTTTCTTATGAAATACGCTGTCTGTAAGGGTTGGTTTAGCTTGCTCCTTGCGTGGTTTCAGTGTTGTTCTCTGCTGCAACTCGACAGCTACGTTATGAAACTTTGGTGGGTTTGACCCAGAAACCCAAAAATATAACATTGTTTATGGGGAACCGTGTCCTGATCTCAGTTGGCAGGTTAAGAAATGATCTTGGGGGAACATTTGGCTTCATGTGTATGCATAGTACTGGACACATACAGATGCTTCACAGCCAAAGGGAAAAAAAAGTTATTTCGTTGAGTTATTTCATTGACAAATTGAGGACACAAGGGAATGGTGTATCAAAGAAGCAACCTATCCCTGAGAGATGCTTTTATGACAAGAAGCACCGTCACCACTGTCTATAACTGTGATTTCGCAGGAAAGCCTCCGCATTTTTCTTTTTTTTTTTTAACACCTTTATTGTGGTCTGGTTCCTGCGCAGTAAACTACACATATTTCAGATGTATAGTTTGATGAATCTTGATAGCTGTACACAACCATGAAATCATCACCACAGCCAAGATAGCTGACGTTTCCATCGCTCCCCAAGAGGCGCAATTTTCAAATTCCCAATATACCCCTCTCTACCCCCTTTACCCTTAGGTAACCATAAGTTTGTTTTCTGTGTCTGTGAGTCTATTTCTGTTTTGTAGATAGGTTCATTTGTGTCCTTTTTTTAAGATTCCACATATAAGCCATATAATAAGGCATTTTTCTTTCTTTCTGGCTTACTTCACTTAGAATGACAATCTGCAAGTCCATCCATATTGCTGCAAATGGCATTATTTTATTCTTTTTTCTGGCTGAGTAGTATTCCATTGTATATACATACATACATACATACATATATATATCTATCTCACATCTTCTTTATCCAGTCATCTGTCAATGGACATTTAGATTGTTTCCATGTCTTGGCCATTGTAAATAGTGCTGCTGTGAACATTGGGGTGCATGTGTCTTTTTGAATTGTATTTTTCTCTGGATATATGCCTAGGACTCGGATTGCTGGATCATATGGTAAGTCTCTTTTTAGTTTTTTAAGGAATCTCCGTACTGTCCTCCATAGTGGCTGCCCCAATTTAGATTCTCCCAACAGTATGGGAGGGTTCCCTTTTCTCCACACCCTCTCCAGCATTTATCATTTATAGACTCTTCAGTGATGGCTATTCTGACTGGTGTGAGGTGATATCTCACTGTAGTTTTGGTTTGCATTTCTCTAACAAGTAGTGATGTTGAGCATCTTTTCATGTGCTTGTGGGCCATCTGTATGTCTTCTTTGGAGAGATGTCTAGGTCTTCTGCCCATTTTTTGATTGGATTGCTTGTTTCTTTGATATTAAGGTGTATGAGCTGTTTGTATATTTTGGAAATTAGTCCTCTGTCAGTTGCATGATTTGCAAATATTTTCTCCCATTCTGTAGGTTGTCTTTTTGTTTTGTTGATGGTATCCTTAGCTGTAGAAAAGCTTATAAGTTTAATTAGATCCCATTTGTTTATTTTTGCTTTTATTTCCATTACTCTAGGAGTTGGTTTAAAATATATATTGCTGTGATTTATGTTCAAGAGTGTTCTGCCTATGTTTTCTTCTAGAAGTTTATAGTATCTGGTCTTGCATTTAAGTCTTTAACCCATTTTGACTGTATTTTTGTATATGGTGTTAGAAAATGTTCTAATTTTCATCTTTTATGCATTTCATTTTTTTTTTCTGTTTTCCCATCTTATTTTCCCAGCCTGGAGATGATCAACTTTGTCTTTGCTTAGTACATCCCACCTGCCTTCAGGGGACTCCCCAGGAAGCCTTCCCACAGGGTACCAGTGTTAGTACCACTGTTAGTGGGAGAAGCTAACATGTCTGCTTTCTTACCATGTGCTAGGACTGTGTTGAGTGCTCAAAAGGAATTATCTCACTTAATTCTCATGGCTTTCCTATTCTCATGGCTTTCCTATACACCGTCATTGTCCCTATCTTGTTAGAGAGGAAATTGGGGTTAATAAAGTTAGGTTATACATCTAGAAAGTGGCAGAAGCATCCAAGATCAGGACCCAAGCCATCTGCCCCTTGAACTCCATCCAGATCATGCTTTCTACTCCTGCCTCTCCCACTGGTTTCCTGGGATGCGCTGCAGATAATGCACCACACAGCCCTGATTATATGGTTTTTCTTTTCCAGCACTAGCGTGTTGGGCTTTTTTTTTCCTCTCTCAGACTGTACACAATTTGTGGTTAGGGTCCAGAACGAGGGTCTTGGGCCAGATTCTGCATTTTGCTAACTCTAGTGCCTCCCAGTTTCCAGCGGCAGCACCTCATAGGACTACAATTTCTTCATCTGTCACCTGCGACGTCTCCAGCCTAAAGCTAAGACTCTTAGATGTCTGTTTTTAAAGGAGATCTCAGCACTAAGCTGTTGTCCCTGTCACTGTCCTCTGCTATTCATGCCTTTGGTGCGTGTGTGCTTTGTGAAAGTGTGTGTGTGACTGTATATGAGAGCTTGTGTGCATCTATGTGTGGCTGTGTATATACGGACACGTATCTGTGTGCGTGTTTGTGCGTGCGTCGGGGGGACATTCTCACAGGGTTGAAGCCGCCCAAACCCAAATGACAGGAAGAGAGGGAAGGGTAGCCAGTTCACCTGTGCCTTCGGCATAATCCACCCAGGCGGGGCCCGGAGGAGGCCGGTGATCCAGGCTCTCTGCCCACGAGTCTGCCCGGGTGCAGCCCACGCGCGGGACAGTGCAGCCTGGAGGCCACGGGGCGGGCGGGGCGGAGCGTGGAGATGGGCGAGGCGAGGCCTGGCGGCGGGCGGGGCGGAGCGAGTGCGCGGGGTGGAGCAGGGCCGGCGGTGGGCGGAGCCGGGCGGCGGCGGCTCCGGGCATGCTCGGCCGCGGCGGCTGCGAGCGGGGCGGGTCGCGCTGGTCCCCGGCCGGCCGGTGCGGCGGCGGCGGCGGCGGCGGCTCCGGGCAGCATGAGGGAGCCGATCGGTAAGTCCCCGCGTCTCTCGCCGCTTCTGACTCCAACCGTCCATTTGGCCTCCTCCTACGGCGCTTCGCGGGCCTCGCCCCCAGCCTCTCCCGCTCGCCCCCCAACTTCTGCAGCCCGGACGTTGCTCGGATCCGCGCCCTTTTCAGCGTTGGGGGATGTCCGCATCCCGCCCGGAGACCCCGCGCGATCCCCAGCCCGGCAGCCTTGGGCGGGGGCGCACCTTTGCTGGGAGGGCGAGTCCCCGCCCTCAGGTGCCCAGCCCCGGGCGCGCGTTCCCGGGTCGGCGCCGAGGGCAGCTGCTGGCGTTGGCGCTCTCATAGTCCCTCGGCGCGGGGAGGGCCCAGAGGGCGGGGGTCGCTGTCCCCCTCTCGGCGTGCTGGCCACAGCCCGGGGCCAGCCAGCCTCCTCCCTCGCTTGCGCGCCGCGACTTCGCGGGTATCTCCACCCCAGGAACTGACAGCCGCTGCGCAGGGTCCCCGAGATCCCCGGTTCCCACGAGTCGCCTCCTCTTCACCCTACCCCGCCCCCGGCAGCCGGGAGCTGCCCGCAGGACGTTGGGAGCTCGGGGCCGCGCCTCCGCCCGGCCCCGCCCAGCCCCGCGCGCCCACCCCGCGGCGGGTCAGCGCTGGGATTAGGGCGCTAATCGCCGCCCAGCCAGTGCCCGCGGCGGCCCGGCCCCCGGCTGCTTGCGGTTAAGCAAAAGAGAAAAAAAAAGGAAAAAAGGGTGGGAGAAAGGAAAGAGCCCCGCCTGCGAGCGCTGTAAATCTCGTTAATCAGCTGGTTTATGGGATCTGGAGCCCGCCTGCCGGCCCGGGGTCTCCGCGCGCGCTCTCTGCGCCCCTCATCCCTAATCGCCGTCAGTTCACCCCGGAATGCCAATATTCTCCTAGATGCCCTGACCGCAGTGAGGCTCAGAGCTTACAGCTGAAAGCGCCGCTCTTGCTCCCTGACACTGGTAACAGCAGCCGAGCGCCTCGAATTCTTCTAGGGGGGTTGAAAAAGAAGCTGTGATTTCACTACTGAAGAAAAAAGGGAAAACGGGAACTTTATGCCAGCATAACCTGGTCATGCCCTAGACCCTGTTCCTCCACGCTTTCTAGGAGCAGAGGACTTTGGGGAATTAGTTTAGGCAGGTCACTCCCCGTCCCCCAACACACACCCGCGGCTGCCACCCACTCTTCCTCCCCCCGGCATCCCCTGCCCCCACGGGAGATCTGGTTGCCTGGCCCTGGGGGAGAGGGTGGAGCTGTGTGGACCACCCAACTAGGACATGTTCTCCTTTCTCTGGCTCTTTTGTCTTTTCAGATTAGCAAATAGATATCCCGGGGATTTGAGAGGAGGACTGGAAGACGGGAGGGGATTCTTGGGAGGGGAGTGGGTCAGGGATTCAGGCAGCCAGAAATGCTTTGACCGAAATTGCAGACTCAGTGCCCTGAATGGGTGCAGGCTGTGCAGGTAAAACTTCAGGGACATGTTGCTTTACGTCAGGCAGTTTTAGAATTTAACATGACTGGATTAAGACCATCCAGCAAGAAAAGTGAGTGTAAATTTTTTGGGGGGAAATCATCCACAGATTCTATTTCTGGGAACTTGTGTTGGTTTTCACACGGAATTGGGAGTTTGGTCAATTCATTTGGTTTTCCATAATGTTCTACGGGTTTGGACTTTATATTTACCTTGATGTTAGGTGTCTTAATTCTTGGCCAACAGCTGAACAAGCTTCCTGAAGGGCTCTAAGTGTTGCTCAGGGCAGGCAGCACGTAGCAAACTGTTTCACTCCCGCTGGAGTGGGTGAGCAAATATTTGTTGAACAGAGGCCTTAATCTTCTGTGCTTTCCTCCCGCCAAACGTCACCCTCTGCTGCAGAGATTGGAAGGTCAGGCCCTTGGCAGGCCCAAGAGATTTAGGGGGATTGGGTGGCTGGAGGAAGCCTGTGCCAGAAAAAAAAAAAAAAAAGAATTTTTGTCTTTCCACCTCCTTGGAACATAACTTAAAATGCCCGAGTGTCCACAATCAGAGTTATCTAATAACATCTGAGTAGTCACAGATTCCAGCGGCATTTGGCTGTAAAATTTTAGCTGAAAGAGGTAACTGGAGATTGGAGGTACACAAGGAGAATAAATGAGAGCCAGTTTTTCAGTTTAAAAAAAAAAGCAATTGCTTTGAAAAGATCCTGGGAATCTAATTTTTAAAATACATTTTAAAAATCAGTCCTGGAAGTGCTATCAGTAAAGAAAGCCCAGGAGTCTGTGGTTCCACCAAGTTCTCATGGTCCTAGCTGGAGAGCCCTGGAGTTTGGGAGGACAGTTGACACCAGCCACGCTGTAAGGGTCCAGAATTTTCTCCCTTAATGAGCTTGGCCGGACTTCACACTAATCAATCTAGAGAGAGTTTGGAAAACAGAGCGTTGGATTGAAACAATTGTTCTATTGTGGTTTTTATTTTGATAAGCAAAGACTTTGTCTCTGAAATCCTCCGGGTCTATTGCTGAACCCATTACTGCAGTTGAATCGTTTTTTTTTAGCAGATGGTTAGCAGAAGACTTTGCCATGGTGCTTTGTTTCAAGGGCCAGCTGACTTAAGGAATGCCAGGGGACACCCACTTGCTAAGGCCAGCAGCCCAGAGTGGGCTGTATCAGTCTCCAATCCTCTGATATATTTTTTAAACTCTACTTGTCATTTAAAAAATACAGGAACCACCTTGGTGTTAAAGCTTCATTATCTTGGTTTGAATTTGTGGTATCTTGTTTAAAATTTGGCTCGTTACCTTTACTTTCTTTAAATGTATTTTCCGAAAACTTTCTGTAGGTAATATAGTTAGGAACAGCCTGGCTAAACTGGCAAAGACTTACTATCAGGCCACTGAATATCATCGTAGTTTGCTGCTTTTTGGTTCTCTCTCTCGAGCTTGGGTATTAAGCTTGTTTCTTCTGTGTGTAAATGCAAGAATTCAGGTACTATTATGAAGGGACACCAAGATATATTTCAAAGAGGGGGAAAAAAGGAGAGAGAAAGCAACTGTATGTATAGGATGACTAGTTGGGGAAATGGAAACCAGATGGTTATCTCGACACAGTGGGATTATTTGGAACTTTTACTTTTTACTTAAACAGTGAATTTTTCAGTGCTTACTTCTAGAATAACTTTATATAGAGACTTTCCTAATTACAAAATAATGTAAGAATTATGTGAAATAATTTAAACTTTACCATTTTTGTAAAACTTTGGCTTTCTTATTCTAAAGACATTTAAAAACAAAGCTAATGTGTTGTAAGTTCAAGAGACAATTTTAGGAATCTTTATATGTGGAGCTTGACATATATGATGATAGTGGAGTTTAATTCTAACCTGTATGTGGAATTTGACCCATGTGGTGATAGTGGAATTTAATTCTAACCTATTATAAGTTTTATAGTTGTTTTTGCAAATAGCCAACTATCTTATCCAATGTCAGTCCTTTTCTCAGTGACCGCTAATCTTTCAGGAACATTAATGAGGTACTTAGGGTCTCATAAAAATGGGTGGGATCTCCAGAGCAATCATTGTGTGACAGAATTTAGAAGTGAGAGAGAAGACAGGAAAGTGTGTGTGAGTGTGACTGTGTTCATGCAAGTTGTGGGGTAAAGGACAGAAGAGAGAAATTAGAAGAAAAAATACTTATGAAAGAAGTTAAGTCCATAATATTTGCTACTTTATTTTCTACTCTTTTTTAATCAGTGCCTTAACACCAACCCAACCCAGCAAGGTGAGCATTCCTGAAGCCTTTTGATCTTAGACCCAAGTTTTCCATCTCAGGGTTTTTTGTTGGTTGGTTGGTTGGTTTTTTGGTCACCTTAAAGAAACTCAACTCAGTGAATCAGTCTGCTTTTCTGTCTTAGGAAGTTTTAACCACTTGAGGGCCCTGAAGGAGATGGTCATTGCTCTGTGGTGTGGTAATGACAGTGTGAGCACTTATTGTACCAGAATTCAGACTGGAAGTGTTGAGCTCTTTAATTATTAAGACTGGGAAGGGAAATAGCAACCCTTTTGCTCATAATAAAATACATGGTTCTGCCATCAAAAAAAAAAAAAGCTGGAGAAAGCATTAAAAGTCTGTGCAAGTTAGCAAAGTGCTGCAATCTGGTTTGTTTTGTGTCTTGGCTATTTACCTCTTGTTTAAAAAAAGTACTTTGTTATATATTAATCATAACATTAGACCAAGACATTGTCAGTTGAAGAAATATTTACAGTCAACTGCCAACAATTTGAGGGACTAAATACATCTTAAGTATGGAATGTCAGCGAGTATAACTGAGAAGTTTAGGTTTTCTAGACGAGTACCAATGTCTCATCAAGACCTTTAGAATGCTGCTTGTAATCTTATATTCAATTTTGTCAGCAGAACATGTGATTTTCAACCTAGTAGAGGCTGGTCAAATATCTCTGTAGCAGGTAAGACACACATAGCATGTACTAGACCCTTCAAACCTGATGTAATTTACTATTCATTTATTCTTTTCTTCTGTGTCTTACTCTCATCGAGTCTTCCAAATAAGTGATACGTTTTTGCAGATACATTTTCCTGATCCTACCTAAGCAACTTTTTGTTTTTAAGGTTTTATCCCCTGATGAGGAAAAGATATTAAGCTAAAGAACAAGAAAGTACCAATATTTGACCATTTTTTACCTGCAAAATAGCAACTTCATATGGTTCAATCTAGTATATTTCATGACAGAACATCATAAAATACAGCAAAGTATAAATAAGGACATTTAAAGAAAAACTCAGAACCCAATACCACTGTTGATATTCTGGTCTGTTTCCTTTTGGAGTTTCTCCCCGCTCTGTGTGTGTGTGTGTGTGTGTGTATGTAAATGAAATTGGTCTTATACACACTACATCTAGGCTTTATATCCCGTCTCTATTACTCAACATGGTACCATGAGCATTTTCTCCTGTACCATGATATATCTGAAAACACAAAATAAAAAAAAAAGAAATATGTATCTGAAAACATAATTGGATACACATGTGTGCATATTTTAGCCTACCACGTGGATGCCGCAGGATTTTTTTAACCATCTCTTAAATGAACATTTACTCTAGCTTTTTTCTCTGTTATCATAATTAAAACTTAGATACGTATCCTTATGTAAAACTCTGTGTGTATCTCTGATTATTTCATGAGGATGGATCCCAAGAAGTGAGATTATTAGTCCACAAATTTTCAGATTTTTAAAGATCTTATAATATTAATCACTTTTAAGAAAGGAAGTAGCCAGTTTACCTACAGACCCGCCCCCCACATTCATATACCCACAAACAGGAGAACCTTTGTAGCTCACTCACCAGGCCCTCACCAACAGCAGATCCTGCTTTCTAGAAGCTTTAATAATTTCGGAGGTGAATAATGGCATTTTGGGTTAATTTACATGTCCTGGATCACAGGTAGGGGTGAACATTTGTTTCGTATTTTTAGTTGGGTGTTTGTCTCTTTCCTTTATTAGCTTTCGTGTTCTGGGCACACATTAAAAAGGAAGACAAGTTTTGGTTGATTTAATCGGTTTATGAATATTTTGTTTCATTTCACTGTCTTGGGGAGCCTGGTAACTGTAAATATGAGAATATTTTTATAAATGGAAAGGGAGGAGTCTGTGGCACCTGTTCATTAACATTCGTGGGCGAGTCTCAACCTCTAGTGTTGAGGATGCCTGTGACTGAAGTGACCGCCTAGACGACACCATCCTCAGGGGCGGGTGTTGATGGCGCTCCTGTGTCTTTATGTCCCCAGAGTCAGTGGGCGGCGCCTGCGCTCTGGGGGTCCTGGGAGGGACAGCTGCTGGATGGTCTCCCTGGCCTGACCCGCCCCCTCCTCCCCCTCCAATCAGTGCATGGCTCTTCAGCTCTGCTCCCTTGGTTGGCCTCGTATGGCTGCTACTAACGAGGCCAAGGCCAGAGGGTCCGTCTTCACATGACCCAGTTAGCTGTGTTCTGTGGCACAACCACAAGCTGTGTTCTCCTCACTGGGGCCAGCTGACTAGGAAGTGCGTGCTTGTTGGTCACCGGGGAGAGCAGGTGAGGGAAAGGGGCGATTTCTAGAGCGAGAAGGAACCTGACGAACCTCCAGCTCAGCCTTCACATTTTGCTGTTTCCGGGGAAGACTGAGACCCATGGATTCTCCCCCTTTCTCTCAGGCATTGTCTCAGCCTCAGTCCCACACAGCCGATGTGTATTGAGTGATGAGGGGAAACAGAAATCATCCCTAGGGGGAGGGGGTGGGGTGGACCACTCACTCCATGCTCAAATCCTAATGGATTCTTGGTGCTTTCCTAACTTTATCGGCCCTTCAGCCTGAATGCAAAGGACACAGCTAATATTTAAAGAACTTAGAAGTCTCCCACACAGAAAGATGACTTTATGTAGTTTCACTCAGGTTCTTTGGAAACGACAAAAATTCTGATGAAAACCCATTTGAAACTGATTTGGGCACAAGAAACGTTTGCAGGAATAAGCTAGTTAAATCAAAATCAAATTACCTGTCACCTTCAGCCAAGAGTTATTTCCAATCTCTGTGTTTCTCATAATGAAAGGACCAGCACCTTAGTCACCAAGACTGAGATCCACTGCACCTCTTCCCTTGAAAATGGCTCTTAATCCCTTTGTTTTTCTTATCCCCCCTGTTGCCACCCCTCCGTGTTACAGTGGAGGGGACTTGTGACTGCTTGTCCACATCTGTCCTTGTTCTAACCACGTCAGTCCCCCTCTTTCCCGATTCACCGTCAAAACATCTCTCCTTTGCCTGCCCAGACCCTTCTGTGGTTTCGCATTGTTTGCTCAGTTAAGTCCAGACTCCTATCATGTTGCAGATAGAAGTGGCTATTTCTATATAGATCTTTTTTTTTCTTTTAGAATTTAGTTTTTTTTTTTTTCCTGAAAGTAACTCAATCCTCTTCCATTTCTCATAGATGCGGTGTGTCTGCTTTTCAAGGTTTTATGATAACTCCAGGTCACTGACCAAGAGCCTGAAACCCAAAATGATTGATGAGGTCTGCTGAAGGTCACAAAGCACCTCAGTGCTGTATCTGGGAATGAATCCCATTACCGAGTATTTAGGAATCAATGCTAGCATTGCTAGACAGTCAAGCCAGGCATCAGCCATCGTGTGGGCGTGTGCGTGCGTGCACACATGCGTGCATGGAGTATGTGTGTGCTTGGTGGGTACCAGGAAAGAATCACCTAGAAGTGCCATCCTAACCCCAGAGAATAAAGGAGAAATTTTTTCCTTTTAAATATGCAGTTTAAAATTTTTATGCCACCATGGCTTCTTGTCTTTTTCGGTTTATATTTATGCATTATTTAGTAGATTAGGAAACTTTCATTGCTATTAAGGAAATATAGAGCCTAAAATAGTAGCAAGCTGGACAGAGCCTGGTTTGACCCTGGGGTCTGCACTTATGAGCTGTGTGACCTCGGACTCTCAGCCTCGGTTTTTCTCGTCTGTAAAATGGAGACATTTGTATCTACAGCAGGAAGTTTACTGGGAATAGGAAAGGAAGTAAGATGTGCCAAGCAACTAACAGAGTAGCTGGCACATGGCAGGTGCTCAGTGGATGGATGGTTGATGCAATTCTCTTTTCCTGTGCTGCTTCTCTGAGCTTCTGCTTTGTATGAAGAGTTTATTGGGGCGGGCAGCGTGGCTGGAGGATAAATTAACCACGAATTGGAAGACATTCTTGGTAAATTTGTTATGCATCTGCTGGAGAGTATTTGAGCGTTTCACCACCTACCACAAGCATCCTCAAGCGGAAAAAAGTCGTAGCATAGAAACCTGGCGATGTCATGAGTCTGTCAAAAGGCCCAGCCTGGGAAGCCAGGCTCTTCAGCCCTGCTGTTCCTCCAACCCTGCCCCCTTTAACCCCACTGGATTAGAGCCTGCATGCTATCAGCTTTTCTTTTGGGGTCTCATCTCATGAATTTAATTTAATTTAGACCAGTCCTGTGGAGGTGAACAAGAGAATTGTGGATTGAACCCAGACTTCTTACCCAGCTCAGTGTTACCTTTTGTCTTCCTTCACCATTTCCTTGGTCACACTATGAGTTTTGATACTTGTGAGTATGCAGTTTCATAACAGAACAGAGGGTAAACCCCAGAAGTTTGCATTTAGCCTCACCGTTTTTTGGTGTGTTACAAATCCAGTTTTTCCCCTTTCTGTGTGCTGCCTGACAGAGTTTGCTTTCATCACACGGTTTGTTTTGCTGCAGCCTGGTGAGAAGATGTCTGAGTCCAGGTGACTAGGTTGAGCCCGGATTTCTCTCTGGTTAAATCGAGCAACATCACAAAGTCCAGTAGAAATGACTATCCCGACACGCTAATGGCTCCTGGAGGCCATGTACTTTTCTTTGGAATAATTGGCAGATCTATTTTACAGATTGGAAAACTGAGGCTTGGAAGTTAAGTCACTTGGTAAAGGCCATCGACCAAGCGGAAGCCAGGCTGGAAAGCCAGGCCCTTCTGTCCTGAAAGCCCACGTTCTCTTCTTACTACTGTGCTTCTGGTCCCTCTCTGTCGGGGTGGGTGGGGGTGACGGGGTAGAAGGTCTGCAGCCGCTCCCACCTGTGATGAGAAGAAACAGCTGAGCACACGCTGCCCAGGGAAGGAGCCCCGCCAGGACACGAGTCCCTTTTACGAGACTGTCAGGTTTTTATGGGGGAAGGTAGAATTTTTAAAGTGCTGTATAAATTTTGTCTTTGGATTGCTGGACTTACTCTAGGAATATGTGGGTTAGAAAATAGTAGGGAAAGATGAAAAGAACCATAGTGAACCCAAAAGAAACAAAAACCCCGCCAGGAATGGCTCTCCCAAGCAGCAGCACCGCAGACCCGGTTCATTTTGAAGGCTGTTTGGCGTCCCTGTCCCTCTTCACTTCTGAGATGCCAGATTTATCTGTCAACCAGTGATGCGGTGTGCCGAGGCCTCAGGTGTCAGGTCCCAGGTAGATCGGGTGTAGGGTGAGGAAGGAAGCAGAAGACAGGACTTTCCCTTAGGAAGGTTTCTTCCTTTTCATCTTATGCCCTGAGGAATAGGAAAGTAGCTTCACTTAGTTGCCATGACTTTTCTTGGAAAGGAGATTTTTGATAGTCTGGAAGAGCCACAGTGCTGTTGAGAACACAGCAAGGAACTTGTCGGACGAAGCAATTTCTCATCGATTGATGGGCTCTTTGAACTTGACAGAATTCTCAGGGGCCATCTAGTCTGGCATCCAGACCAGCACAGGATGGACTTCTTCACTAGTGCTTTCCAGGCTGTGGGTTGTGACCGATGAGGGCGACATGACGTTTAGGGGGGTGGCGACCAGCATTTTTAAAAAGTGAAATCAAATAGAAAATATTGGAGCACCTGTCAGGTTGTGAAAGTAAATATTTTTCCCTTCAAGTTTTGATTGATGTGTGCACACACCCTCAGTGGGTTCCTGGAAAAGCAACAGAGCTTCTAAACCCGTTGCCTCAACCCCTGCTTAAGACTCTCCTAGCGAGGACATCTCCCAGCGCCTCCCTCTGTGAGGGACTGTTCTGTTAACATGTATGTTCTTATCTTAAATGTCTCCTTTGCATACTGGTAGTTAGATACCCATAGAATGAAAAAAGATCCTGAAAGTGGGCTCGTTTGTGTCCTGGACTTCCGGCAGCCGGGGCTCCAAGTCCCTCCCTCCCTGGGGTTGCACCTGGTGCCGGCACGGACTCGACCCTTTCACTAGATGTTCCACTGGATTTGATACAAGACAATGAGCAAAGGGGCGAGGGAAAGAATTCATACGTGAACTGGCTGGAAAATCATACCTGCAGAGTGATCGCACAGTGCCGCTCCACCCGGAGGGAGACAATCTGTTTGGCTTAGAAGCGGTTTTCCAGAGGCCTTCCTGACCCCTTGAGACTGGGTTCGGGTCCCATCTGCATCCTCCTGTCCTCATCCCGGTCGCAGGGCCGTGACACTCCGGAGAAGTGGCAGGCTGCTGTCACTAATAGACGCGTGGGCTATGTTTCAGTGACCTGGTTTCTAGCTGTCGCTACAGCAAGCCAGTAAGATTCTCAAGAGTAAAGAATGTGTCTTATTCATTATTAGAGTTTCAGTGCCTGGTGCATCAGAGGCACCCAGGCATCGTGTTTTGATGTAAGTAACATGCACTGTTGGAAGTGACTTGGGTGGTGACTGAAGTGGCCATTCATGAAAGACAGGTATCTGGGTGATACAAAGCGTGTATGACTTTGGAAATAGAGAGTTACATCCCAAATGACACAGAAGAAGTTAGGACGTGGTCTAATGGTCACGGTGAATAACTAATATGAAAGCTTTTCTTGAGGGCAGGTAGCCCCTCAGAGACGGAGTAGCACGGTAAACCCATGGGCGTACATTCGTGGGGCGACTAACGCTTTTACGTGTGCTTGTTTGGCCCTCAGCACTGCCTGATGAGACAGGAATATAGTGGCGTTGCCATTTTGCAGATCAGAAAACTGAGGCTTGGTGCCGGGACTAAAAGGACGACGCGTGATATCGTGCTGTTTTACGAAGAGGCGCCCTTGAACAACATGGGTTTGAACTGTGCGGGGCTGTTCAGTCCAATCCAAAGGGCTAGAAAGACCGTGTGGCTGTTGAGGACTCTGTGGGAGAGGAGAGGTGATGTTTAGCCTCGGTGTGGAGCGAGGGAGAAGCCCAGGCTCTGAGCTGGGGTCGAGGAGGCCAGGAGTCTAAGTCTGCTGGAGAAGGGTCCTCCGGGGGTCAGACGATGGCTGGGAACCCCTCTGGGTTGTGGGGCCCGTGGGGCTCCCCTCGCTTCCCGTAGGGCTGCTCGGCCCATGTGTTGAAGCTTGAGGCTGGTGTCCTTTCTCCTGCTCCCCACAAGCTGCTGGCCCCCGAGATACCAGACGAGTTAGGAGCTCCCCCAAGTCAGTACGCCTCGGACCTCAGACCTATGACGTCAAGTTACAGCACTTACGAGTTTGAATCTTTTTTGAAAGTTGTTTATGGCTTGGCCTGATTGTCATGCCACTTAAGGGTTCTCTGAATCTGCCCCCACGCAGACGTAGCCATAGCCGGCTGACTTTCCTAGCCCCAGGGGACATGACTCCTGTATGTTTTTCTTGAAGGTCATCGCTGCTTAGCACCCTACAGTGGCCCCTGTGGTGGACACCGGCCTGCTCCTCTGTGTGTTGGGTGGCCAGCTGGGTGCAGTGCACTTTGCTTGGTTTTTAAAGAGCCTGACGTAATAGCAGAGGGAAACTCAGTGTCCTCAACCTAAACTCTA
The DNA here is from genome assembly GCF_009834535.1 of Camelus ferus. Lineage (NCBI taxonomy): Eukaryota > Metazoa > Chordata > Mammalia > Artiodactyla > Camelidae > Camelus > Camelus ferus. Next base: position 18,166,522 of record NC_045730.1, read on the forward strand.
ACTTGAACTGCGGTGCTGACCAGATGTGTGCCATTGAGCCAGAGTCTGGGGACCCTGGTCCAGGTTACCAGGGATCCACTGCTGTGTCATTTCTCTACTCCTGGGATAAATGGTACCCCACATCTATTTTCCAGTTCCCCTTCTCATCCACATTACACATGTGGTTTATGCAGTGAACTCCTAATCATCCTTCAAAACCTAGCCCAAATGTCCCTTTCTCCCACATCCAGTTATTTATTGAGAGCCTACTATGTGCCAGATGCAAAACAAAGACCTTGCCTCCATGTCCCATAGCCCTGGGTTTGGAATGAATCTCTTGCCTCTGCAGCCCCCAGCCTGGTGACTTGCTCAGTCACATCAAAGAACAAATGCTTGCCTTTCTGGTGCCTCCATTTCTATGTCAGTGTTGTACAAGCTCCTGGAAGACGAAGGGCGGTGGCGTCAGGAACAGCGGAGTTGCTACAGAGAGTGTTCTACCGGCACAGTAACTGCCGGAGCTTGGGAGTCTTCCATACGGTGCAGGTACCTTCCAGAGTTGGATATCCCCCCGCAATCCGTGCTGACAGCGGAGATTCTGCTGCTGCCCCAGCCTGGCGTGTGATGAGGGCGAGGTCCTGCACGGTCAGCAGGATTGTGAGATGGGCCCCACTGAGAACTCCCGCCGGCAGGAAGCACATGCGTCTCCCTTTCACCTGCACACGGGCCGGCAGGCATTTCCTGGCCATTGTTTGCCGGGGCTGCCACTGTGCTATTTCCATCCACCAGCCAAGCGGGGCTGGAGCTGGCCGGGCTCTTCCAGGCTGGCCTTCGGTGTGCCTGTCATCCAGGCCAGCATTGCAGACCCTGGGGAGGCAGCAGCAGATCTGTATGATCAAACTGCCTATTAACAACCAGAAGACACAGGAAAGAAGATGCTCTTGTGTAAAAATAAACAAGACAGCCCCACCTCTTTGCACACATGTGCTTTCCAGCAGGCTTCTGTCCATCTTTACCCGTCTTGGTTGGTACCGCTGCCTTAGGGCAGTTTGGCTGGCAAGTTGCTGTTGTTGAATTCTTGTACCATGGCAGGATTGGGCTGTGAACACCCTTTGCTCAAAGACACAGACTGTTTACCCAAGATATATTGGGGAGAAATTTGACGCTCAAAAGTTTCCCGTGGAAAGACATTTGGGACTGTGTGGTGGGCTGGGGGTGTACACTTGGTCAGTGTGTCGTGGGTTTTCTCATTATGAGCCTGAAGACTTCAGATCTATTTTTAGCAGCTAGATAACCACCTAGATTGCTTCCACTGAAGTGTATCCCTGTGCTGATGAGAGACCTCGCTCTGCTCTGCTGGAGCAAAAGCTGTGTCTACAAGATGAAAGCAGGGAAGTGTAATCAGATTAAGCTGGACGCTGGCAGTTGCTCGGTTTAGCAACGTGGAGTAGTGATTGCAGCTTCAGAGTGTGTATTTATTTTGTCCTCACTCCTGTGTGTGGTGTTTTCAGACGTCTGGGGCAGGGAGTGGGTGGACAATGTTAATCATTTCGTGGCTTAAACGTGATTCCAGACTCTCCTGAAAGAGGCGGCCATCGGAGGGCAGGGCCCCCAGAGTTAGTGCCACACTCTGCCAAGCCCCTCCAGCACCCTCAGACCCCCTGCTCGAATGGGATGGGGAGTCCAGCTCCTTTCCTTTCTCTGCAGACACCACAACCAAGGTCGGGTTTGGTCCGGGGGTGGGGGGAGGTGGTGTCGGACAGGGGGACTCGGCGACTGCTCACAGACTCTCTCTGTTGTCCCTGCAGCGTGGGTCCTGCCACCACCACCGCCACCACCACAGTCCCAGCGGCGGAGTGTTGATGCGGCCGGTGCACGATGTACAGCGTGGAGGACCTCCTGGTTTCTCACGGGTACAAGCTGCCGAGGAAGCCCCCCGCGCCGCACGAGAGTGACTGCGAGGGCCGCCAGCCAGCAAGGGCCAGGGCGCAGGCCGGCCCCGGGCTGCTGAACGGGTGTGAGGATGGCCCCGCCGGCCGCCCCCGTGGCGAGACGTCGCTGGGAAAGGGGCGAGTGAGCGACCCTGAGAGCAGTCGCCGCCGACCGAGGGTCCACGGGGAGCCCCCGGACGCTTCTGCTCCCAGGATCTCTGAGGCCGGGTAAGCTTGGTGGTGGACCCACTGTTTGCCTTTGACTCGGGTGTGTAAGTACATCCTGCAATACCTTGTATTTGGCTGGGGCCCCGGGGGAGGGGAGACTGGGCGACATGGATGCTTCTGTCCATGGAGCGTTTGGGAGGCTCCATGCACTTAGAGCAACAGACCTTCAGGAAATAGCGGCGAGTAAACGAACTCTGTCCCACCAGCACCGCCTTTTAATACTCAGCCTCTTTGTTCCCTGATAATCTCTCACATCTTTCAGCCAGGACTTGTTTAGAAACTCTGTAAAAGCCAGTTTATGTCAGGCACATGTTGTTAGAACATTAAGCTCTCTCATGAACATGTTTCAATGTTTTGTACGTTGCAGAGTTGAAAGAGGTATGTCTTCCCCTCCCCTTTCAAAAAAGAAAACCTTTCTTCTCATATGTTCATACAGTTCCATTGGCTTCCAACCCAGCTCTTCCTTCCACACTCACACTGGCCCCAGCGTGGGTATCCCATCTGAATACAGCTGCGTCTGTGGGTGTTTTCTTACAGCAACAACGGAAAAAAGAGGGGGGATTGGCCAGGGGGATGGGGAGGGAGGTAAATAAAGGAATTTCGGCAGCTTGCCCCAGAGCCAGCACAGGAGGGGACCCACGGCCCCCAGCCAGGCACTTTCAACCTGGAGGAAACCTTTGCTATCACTGTAAAACTGTCTTCAGTGCTGCGTCGGGACCAGGCTCAGACCGGGGCAGGGGCTCTGCCCTGCAGAGTGTGCCACAGGCTGCGTGTAACCGGCCCAGGACGGGCCAAGGAGACGGATGAGAGCAGAGGCCTGTCTTTACGGGAAACAAGCAAGCAAGCAAACAAGAAGGGGAGTGAACCGAGCCCAGAGGGAAGGAACCAGGCTTCCAGGGTTAGAAGTCGCCAGTCCACGGGAAGGCTCTTCCTCGCTGGTCTGTAGCTTTCAGGCGAAGATGGGAAGGACTTTGCTCTTCTAAGTTGGAGCATTCAGCACTCGGTGACTGAGTGCAAGCTGGGGTGGTGGCCCCTCCTCATGCCCGGTGGAGTAGAAGCAGGTTTGTGTGTCCAGGTGAGGACCACCTTTCTGGCGAGGGGCAGACGTTCAGGAGGGAACCCAGGGTGGAGAAGGACTTGATGCCACTTTTATTTAAGCTTGGCCTTCTAATCTCACACTCGTGTCCACCACCGTCTTGGGCCTCTGTCTGCCACCATAGTCCCTGAAAAGCATCCCCGCCGAGGACTTTGGAAGAAGGTGCTTGTGAACACGATGGCTGAGGGTCGGGACAGCCTGGCTGCCACTACACAGACCCCTGCTCGATGTCACCCCGCCTGCCTTGGTCCTGGTTTTGTGCGAGGACGCCTACCTCCTCCTTAGATCACAGGGCACCGAGGCTGGGCCTTGACTGCTCCTCCTTGCGTGTTTCCTGCAGAGCTTGCCGGGCATACAGTGACCATACCCAGGGATCCAGTTCATTCTCCCCCCGTGGAACAGCTGCTGAGAAGCAGAAGGCTCAGTGTCTAACGAGGTGAAGACGGTGGCTGTGGAACCAGGCGAACGCGTCCCGTAGGCTGTGTGGGGTCTGTCCCAGGCTTGAAGGAGATCAGATTTGGGTCCCGAGTGGGAGGCAGAAGAATTCTGTGTGGGCAGTGAGGCTCCCAGCTTGTCCACATCTTGCTCAGGACCTTCCAGCCTCTATGTGGTAACAGGTTCCTGAAGACTGCGAGGGCCCCCAGCCTGGCCTCCATCAGACCTGCCGGCAGGCTTGCTTTCTGTCTTGAGTGACGTGCTCAGATGAGTGGTCGCATGCAGCCCTGGGCAGAGTTCTCAGCAGATCTGGCCGCATCCTGGCATCGCTGAGGTTGGCTGGTTGACCTGGGAGGCGCAGAGTGGCTGCTGGATAGAAGGTTGCCTTGTAGGTTGGGAAGAGGACACGCACACGTGTCTGCAGAAACCCACGCCAGTGCCCAGGGCCTCACAGACCAGCTGCCCGGCTTCCTGGGTTGAAATGAAAAGATGTTTTCTTTTTTTTGTGGCCACAGAGAACTAAAAGCAAGAGGCAAACGGAAAGGTTGGTGGGAGGAGAATTATTTTTCTCCTCAGAAAAAAAGTGCTTTGAGAGGAAATCAGCAGGTGCTAATATTAAAGCTCTCCCTGGTTGTGGTAAATCCTGTAAAAGAATTTGGCATTTATTAAACACATGTGAACTCATTGGATCAGACCTAGTACTGACGAGCCAAGGCGGCCGTGCAAGTGCGGAGTATTCCGGAGCGCTGGCTCATGGTCGGTGGGAAGTGGAGAAGTTTCCAGTGCAAGGACCTGTGGGAGGCGAGTCTGGGAAGGTTCTGGCGTGAGGAGGAGGCTTGGCTTCCAAGCTGGCCACTGAGGTCGTGGTGTTGGCAGCTGCATCTGAATGGGCTAAGTTTGGGGGGCGAGCAGGGTGGGAGGCGTGGGGGACCGGCACAGACACAGCAGAGCTCCCAGGGGGCAGACTGGTCCCGGGGCGGGGGGGTCTCCCTCCTTGTGGCTCCTCTGGGTGCACAGAAGAGGAGGTTGTGGTGCGGATATAGCGGGGGTCTCGTGGCCCGTCCATGGGTGGGACACGCAGACTGGCGGGTCTCCTCCCAGGTAGGGATGAGGCAGCTGGGCCCCAGAATGGATCAGCCGATGTCTGCCTGGGCCCTGGGTTGTCCCCTGCAGGACCTTCCCGATCTCCCTCCACATGGTCACTTGTCAGGGCACCTCCTGGCCCTGTTGCTCCTCTGCTGGCCTTTCCCCCTCCCCCAGTGGGCACCACTTCCCAGCATCTTTGGCTTGGGCGCTTGCGTGATGCTGCCGCCTCTATGTGGCAGTTTAGCTCCAGACCCCCTGTGATTTCCACCCTATGTCTGAGTTGACATTTTTGAGAGAGAATCCGTGGTTTGGGGCAGCCCTAGGCGCTTTGGCTTGGTTCGCGGGTCAGTCCTGCTCGGTTGGTGCGGGGAGGGAGGCTGGATGGCAGGGGTGTCTGAGCCCCACTGCTCTGGGCAAAGGGGCTTTGGAGGAGGGCACTTTCCAGGCCCAGGGTAGGGGCTGACCATGCATCCCAAACATCCTTTCTTTTCTCTTCCCTGACCGGTCATTTACGAAGCCTGAAGATTTGGCATTGCCCCCTTAAGCCACTCACTCCGCACAGAGCTCACCTAGGTGCTCGACCACTTCTAAAGGGTCTCAGGTCATGGGCTGGGATGATGAAACTGGCTGTAGGCTTGGCATGAAAGTCACCCACGTGGTACAGAAAAAATGCTCACAGGGCATGTCCAGTGTCACTGCTGCATTTGGAGGTTTATAGTGGGAAAACCGTGACTGTCCGTGAAGCTGCACACAATCGGCATTCTAGGCATCAGATGATTTAAAGCTGGGTGTTTATTGCGTCCCAATTTGGGCTGTGTCACCAACAACAGGGACCTATTGCGTGCTCCTTCCAGGTGGCATCTCTGTCCTCCCCGTGGCAACGTGAAAAGCACACCTGTGAAAATGTTAAATTTACATCTGTGTTCAGAGGTTATAGCGAGGAGGAGACTTGCAGTCCATCCATGGCGCCAGGTTTAACTGTCTGTGCACCACTGCCCTGTTGCAAGGTTTGCTTGTGAAAACACATGTGCGCACACACACGATCCAGGGGAAACAGGGAGCGATTCCCCTGTTATCTCTACGTGGAGGAAACTGCAGGCTTGGATGCAAGTAGCCATCACTGAACAGTCCTCAGCTGCCATTAAACATGTGAAACACTGTTATCAGGCGTTCCCTGTTTCCTTAGTGTGTTTCCTTTGAAATGTTATAATCAGAGGAAGCTGTAAAATAGTGTAACACAGCAGCAGTTCAAATCTGAAAGTCATACCGTAGTCGGCTCTTCTCTGCTTAGCCCCAGAAGTCCTGGGTGAAATTTGTGCTAGTTCACTGGGCAACAGCTTGTAATCATCTCTTGTCATCAGTGCAGTGGTAACTAATGAGAGACCTAGCAGCCTAAGAGCATCTCTGATGTGGGGTCTGGGTCCCCCAGCTTGGGAGGCTCACATGTGATCAGGAAACATCGATCAGGATCGTGCTACTGGGCACAGCAAACAGTTCATTTTCAGAGGCTTTTTAAGCTTCTCTCAAATCATAACCTGCTTATAATGGTTTTCTAAAAAGAGGAATTCTTCAAGTTTGACATCTGTTTCCATGTATCTCGTGCTCCACAGAATCAGACCTTCCACGAGCGTCATGTGTCCTGTAGCTGCTCGCCTCCTGTCACGAGTGTGAGGCATCGCTACCTGGACCTCTTCACGGAAAGAAGGAGGAGTCGTGTGAGCTGGTGTGCTCATGGGCACACGTGGAGATGAGGCCTAGTTTCCCATCTTCTTGTTGTCACCCCTTCTTCTGAGGTGCTTTGTCCTCATTCCCCAGCAGTGCCTGGACACCGTCCGTCTCTCCTGCACACACTCCCGGGTTGCTCTACCGAGAGCCTTTGTTCCCTTCGTGCGTGAGGCAGCAGGAGGGCCAGTGCTGAGGGACTGGGAGGTGCAGCACGGCCTGGAACCTCACTGGTTTTGGCAGCCATGTCATCACCAACAGGATAATTGTTAGTGATGAGTTTCTTCTCTAGCTAGAGAGTCAGGTCAGTTAGGAAATACCCAGGTGTGAAACGGGGGCCTAAAAAATACCTGGGTGGGTCTTGAGTTCCAGTCACTTTGTTTCAAAGGTGGATACACCTCTGGGATCTTGATGAAGTGCAGCGAGCCAAGACTGGAGTCTGGTTGACGTCCCGATGAGTCCCGGCCGTGGGACTCGGGGCCCTTGCTCCCTTCCCAAGGGCGAGCGTCCTGGCCTGTCCCGGGAGAGAATGGACTGGTTCTCCTGGTGCCTTCGGGCCCTCCATCACCGTCCTTGGCGGCTGCCTCCCCACCTCTCCACGGCGGCGCTAAGCTGAGCTTGCAAAGAACACGTGGCGCAGCCCCAGTGCTCGCTGAATAGATGAGCGACAGTGAAAGGGAGGGGCTGCCAGAGGTGTGTGAGAGGGAGGCGGATGCTTGGGCTGGTTGTTTTTCTCGGTGCCGATGGTGGCGGTGAAGGGACCACACCAGGGGAGAGAGACTGTCCCTTGGTGGAAATAGAATATGTCTTTAAGACAGATAACAGGAAAAGACCCACACAGTCGGCCTTGCCTGTTGGATTCTGTGGCCCGCTTGCTCCTCCTGCTTTGCTGGGAGGAACTCACTGCTGATTTGCTGGCCACGGGCATCGCTCCTTCCCCTAGGGCCCAGCGGTCGCCAGAAGGCAGGGCCTGTTATGACAGTCAGCGACATCGTTACTTCCTGTTATTGTGAGGGCCGCCGGTGACAACTTAGAAGAGGACAATGCAGGCCTAAAATAACCCCCCGGCCGAGACAAACGCTCACTCCTGTGCTCTTTCCTGCACGCCCCTCACCCCCTGCCCCGGACATCGTGAAGAAAGAGTTTGGAAATGTACCCGCCCCACTGAGAATTGATTTTGATTGGGTTACCAGTAGTACCAATAGCTAAAAACAAGGGTTTGTTACGTGTTCAACACTCTGCCAAACAGTTTAAACATATTATCTCATCCCCCCACCCCAGCAAACTTAGAAAGGAAGGAATCATTACCATCCACTCGACCCGGACGGGGAGTCGGGGCAAAAGGAGGGAAGGATGTCGCAGAAGACACACGGGCAGAGAGCCAGGGCGCTGGCATCTGGACCCCCACCCCGCACCTGCTCCTCGGGGACCGGCTGCATGATCACTGGTGACCTGCCCACAGGCACCGTCTCCTCACCGTGCTGTTCTCCCCGGAAGCCCTTCCTTCCTCCAGCTGGGAAATTGATCAGAAGGTGCACAGGAACCTGGAGTGAGTGCCGTGTGGTTGCCGGGTGCCAGCCCGTCACAGGCGAGGCCCCACATCTGGGAGGGGGGAACGGCGTCCGCCCCACCTGTGTCCCTGAGAACTGCAGTGCCAGGTACTGACTTGTAAAAAGCAAGGACACCCCAGACACTCCTCCCTGAGGCAGGGCCTCTGACTTACCTTGCAGGAGGGAAAGGTCCTTACCAGACTTGGACCAAGAGTCAAAAGTCTGTTGAAGTCCTGCCCCAAAGATGGTGCAGAAAACCACTGGCAACCACAAAAGAGCAATTTGTGTCTGTTTCTAAGAATATGGGCTAACATCACAGTCTGTGGCAGGGCAGGTCAGCACCAGGGCGGGAGGGCCTCCAGGCTGAAGCTTTCCGTTCCGAGCTAACCTTCCTGGGGCCTGGACCCAGGCTCTGGTGTTCAAAACCCCTGTGTGGAGGAGGCCTGGTACTCAGGGGCTTCCACCCCGTCCACGCATCAGCAGGTGCGTTCCCCAGGTGGATCTGCCTAGTTACCTGTGCGCGGGCGGGTATCCTGAGTGCCCTGAGCTGTCTTCCTGCCCCGCCCCCTCCATGGGTCTAAAGTTAGCATCGTTCATAAGCCCAGTCATTTATTATGCTTCCTCTTCCAAGGACCATTGTTAGCTGTGGGTGGGTTTTTTTTTAAATAACAAAACAGTAACATCCTGAGATGATCGCGCTGAATTTATTTCAGCTGAATCTATTTTATTTGTTATTTGTACTCATTTATCGAGACGTTGTGGAAGGCAGGCATGACAGCCCCTTAGTGGTGCAACCCGACGGTTGGGCGTTCCCTGGTTACATCTGTGCCAGTGCGGCCCGCAACCCTGGTTCACGTGGAGCTTTGCCGAATAGTGGTCTTCATCCATTGTGTTCCCAGAACAGCTTTATCTTTTCCAACTGACCTTAATTTTTGCTAACCTCAAACCTCAGTCTTAATCTCCTCTTGACCTTGTCGTCCCCTTTCCACAGTGAGCCTATCTGTTGCCTGTGTCGGAGGGCTATTCACACAGTGTTGTGTATTGAATACACCAAGGCTCGCTACAAGGTAAAGTTGCAGGCTTGCAGGCCCAAAGAGCTTCAAGGGTAAATGCTATAGCAGGAGATGGCGGGCCCCATCCCAGAAACACACCAGACATCTAACACGGGCTGTGAGTGTGTCTCTCCCGAGATGCTGCCCCAGGGCCCCTACCAGGAGAGAGAGCCTCTCCTTCAAGGACGGGGAAGCTCCTTCAAGTGACACGCTCTGCCTTTATGCTCAGATGTGCTTCTGGGCAAGACCGACTGACCTATGGAAGAGAGAGCGGCTTCTGAAGGATGCAACGCCGGGGTCTAAAGGTGATGGACAGCACCAGCCTCTGCTTGGCTGGCGGCCCTGCCGGCAGGAAGAACTTGCTGGACCTGGGACCACTTCGGTGGGGCTCCCACCCTCCACCCGGACCTCCATGGGGAGGACTAGACTTCAGGGGCCGCCTTGGGGACGGGGTTCAGAGTTTTGTTGGTGGAGTGGGGAGGGCATCTCTTCCTGCCCTTGGGGTGTCAGGTGCAAAGCTAGGCCCAGGCCGTCGCAGACTGGGGCAGCTCCTGGGGATCTCGGAGAGGACAATCCTACAGCATGTGTGACTGTGATTAAAAGGCGTGGTGGATATTACCCTCCTAAGTAGGCTTTTACTTTCTAAAAGGAAGGTGGTATTTTCCGTTGCAGTTGAAAATGCGGCGCTTAAACGAACAGAAAGTTCTCCTACTGTTTTTCATCATCTGCTTTTATACATTTGGCAAACAGACTTGCCTCTTTTTCTTTAGACATGCTGTTTTTCACATGTTCACATTTCAGATGTTTTCCAGACACCGTTTATCAGCTGTTTTTGTCGTCATCATGTGTCTCTTCTGATTCGCCAAGGAGTGGTTCCAAGTGTAGCTTCTGTCTCCTCTCCGACCTGCTCTCCCAGGAGTTCTGCACAAAGACCCTGCCTGTTTCAGTGACCGTGTTGACACTGCTTACGTGGGCTGTCACCCTCCACTTCGCTTTCCTTATCTCTTCCCCACCCTGTATCAGCGTGCTCAGTGCGTTTCTGTAAAATGTCGCATTGTTAACTTTTTTAAAATGTAAATTATCAGTCTCATTTTTTAGAAAGAAAAATTTGATCTCAGCTTATTTCATCAGAGGTCCTAGAAAACAGATTCTTGGCTTTGAAGCCGTAAGAGGTAGCACACGTTTTAGCTGATAACAGACATCTTCATGGAAGCCAGTAAATGTCCAACTTGTCCGAGGGAGAAATTCGCCACAGCGTCACCCTGTGGGTTGACTTGTGCCTGTCACAGCCGGGCTCATTCTGGGGACAAAAGGGATGCTTGTGAAATAAATGCTTTCTAGTTCTCTATGTAATGCAGATTTTTAAAAAAGAGAGAGAGTATTTAAAATTCCCTAGGTGGATCTGAGTTTTCCTTAAATTGTGATTTTTGGTGTATTGTGCAAGTGGAAAAAAAGTTTAGCCCAGAATGCTGAGCCGTTTTAATTGGTTACAGATGGCAGTTTTGACAGAGTTAAGGTGATAATGTGATTTCAGGGGTGGGGGGTGAAAACTGACACCATCACTTGCGTAGGTAGCTGCCGCCTGTCTATATTCTCAGCCTGTTTCTGTCTGTCTTTGTCCCTGTTGATGCGCATGGCTTGTACGGGGACAGAGAGCACCTTGGGACTTCAGCACTTAACCCACCAGGCTTTACTGAGAAGCCAGAGCATCTATTGAGAGAGTGAGCTAACACCGCCACTCAGGGTGATCTCTTCTGTAGGGTCAGGGGCCCCGAAGGTCGTTGAGGGGCCTGTACAGAGTAAGGCCGGTGCTTATTAAAGCCGCTTCGGCCGCATCCAGCCCGCTCACCATCAGCTGCGGAACAGAGGCCATGAAGGAGACACTGACACTGGGCATCGACCACCTGCTTCCTCCTGATTTATTTTGGCCTCTCTTAATTGGGTCTGTGGCAATTGTCTCATCTTATTAAGCGCCACTTTTGCAGTCTTGCCCTCGGACTTGGCACCGAGTCAAAGACCCTGAAGCCAGCAGGTGCTCAGGACCCTTAAATGGTTCATTGCCTGTATCAGCTACAGAGGGACAGCCCCAGGGGCATCTCTGACGGAAGGGACCTCGGCTTCTGAGCTCCAGATGGTGCTGCACTGCTCACCTGGGGTCGGGGGGAGATGGGCCGGAAGGAGCCTGACCCGAGGGGCGCTCTGTCAGCCTTCAAAACCTAAATGATTTGATGACAACAAGCAGCAAAGCACTTGACCTTCACGCGCGCGCAGCGTTACGGCAGCTGCGCGGCGTGCGAGGAGTCGTGCAGACGCTCGTGGGCTGCTCTGGGGCTGATGCTGGACCGCAGAGGGACATCAGACCTTTCCTGCTTTTCCAGCCCGTGGCCCAGCTTTGCTCCAGTGGCTGCTTAACAGGCTCCTGGGGGTGGGGGGAGGCAGGATTTGAAGAGCTACCCTCACTTTTTAAGGCAAAGAAGGAATTCCCAAGTAGTAATAAATAATAATAATAGAAATATTATTAGTAATAGATTTTTACTGTTGATCTACCACCTGGTGCCGGAAGCACAGCTCGTCTTTCTGCCCGTGTGTGGGGCATGGTCCTCCTCCAGCCCGTGCCCACAGCTGCTCCGTTCCCAGGCCCTTCCCTGCCGTGGCCACACATGGCTAGGGGCCTGCAGCTCCGCCCCATCCTCTGCCATCCTCACCCGGCCGAAAAAGTGGGCTGTGGTGTGGAAGTCAGTTCAAAACCACGAAATGTGGTTTCATGACACCTTAGCACATGAAGAAATGACCAGCAACCAAAGAAATGCAAATGAAAACCAGTGAGAAGTTCTTTTCACTTATCTAATAAGGAGGGAAATGGACTGAGATAACCAGAGCCGGGAACGGCTCAGCGGGAACAGCTCTTCTCTGCGCCGCCAGCCTGGCCGGCGTGGGAGTGCGGGTGGTTGGTCCGAGGTCAGGCTGCACAGCGTGATTCCCTGATCTGCCAGTGCCTTTTCTGAGGGTTTATTCTAAATAACGTGAGATGAGCTTAGTGTTTGTGAGCAATAGTGTTTCTCAGAGTGTTTTAGAATATAAGCTACATCCATGTCCAACAGCGGTATGATGGTTAAATAAATCTTGTATACGTGATAGAGCTCACCCACTGAAACTCCGCACATGAGGAATTTTTCATTATGTCAGAAGCAGTAAAACAGAGTGGCCACCAGGGCTTTGTGGTCACTCATCAGGTTTGAGTTCCTTTCCCACTGCTTACAAGCTGTGTGACTTGGGAGAGTTGTTCAACCTCTTTGTGCCTCAGTTTCCTGCTCTGTAAAATGGGACTGACAGCAGTTCATACCTCAGGGAAGGGGCGAGGGCTAGGGTGCTGGTGAAGCTGAAACGAGTTCACGTATAGAAAGCGCTTAGCGGGGACCTAGAGCACAGTAACCTTTATGTCAGCCTCGGCTGTTTGCATCACAGACGTCAGGGAGTGTTCACATAAAACCAGATCCCCTGTAGAATAGCAGTCAGGCTGTCTGAAGTCCACGTCTCACCACACAGGAGACCAGAAGATACGTATCAAAATGATGATCTCTGGGGAGGAAGACTACAAGCAATTTTTGGGTTTTGTGCTTTTCCTGTATTTTTTCCAAATTCTCAACAACGAATACTTTTATAATTAAAAAAAAAAACCTCAGCACTTTTCGAGTTGAAACCTTTTCCGCTTAGCCCATGGTTAATCAAGGTAGATGACCTCCCCAAGCTTCCTGCCACTCGGTGGGCTTTCTGTGTTACAGTCCTGTCTCTGCTCATTTCTAGCCAGCTTCGTATTTCTGCACAGTTTGACAGTGTTGTTCAGATTCTTCAGAGCTAGAACAGTGATTCTAAACTCTGGTTGTGTGCTGGGACCGTTTGAGGAGGTTTCGGAACATACCGGTACTGGGCTCCTGGCCAGGCCAGTCAGATCCAAATTCCAGGCACTGGTATTTTTTAACGGCTCACGGGGAAGTTCTAATGTGCAGGCAGGTGGTGGACAGCAGCCTGGAGCTAGACTGGCAAAGTTCTTCCCCGTCAGCAGAGCCCCTCTCTTCCTCTGATCAGTCTCGAAACGTCAAACTGAGTGGTGTTTCGGACACTACCTGAGGACAAGACATTATCACCTGGAGAGCTTGTTAAAAATACACACATCTGGACCCTAACCCAGACCTACTGAATCTGAACTTTTAGAGGGAGAGAAACTTGGCCATGTTTCTCTAGGAGGTTCTTACCACAGGTCTTTCTCAGCCGCACCCTGGGAATAGCTGGGAGCCTGGAGAAACAAGGGTGCCTGGCTCCCCGCCTGCCTCTGTGACAATGACGTGATGGAGCTAGGGTGCTGCCTGGGCTTCGGGAGTTGTGAGGTCCCTCCGGGTTCACGCGCAGTCATGGTTGACACCCATCAGCAGCGATGGTCCTCAGTGTGGGGTCCTGGGGTCCTGCTGCATCAGCGGCCCTCCCTCTAGTGACTCCTGCACTCACTCCCAGAGGTTGCCCGGTGGTCTGGCCTGAGCTGGGGCTGGACCCCCAGGGGCCCAGGACCGCACTTGGGAAGCACGGCTCCTGGGCTCACCCTCATTCCCTTGTACATCACTCAAGTACAACCAGCGTCCTGCTGTACTTGTGGGCAGCCTGTGGCTGCCACTCCTAGGCTCTCAGTGGCTAAACACTTGGCCGCCTCCCAGCCGTAATTAGTGGTCTGTGTTTTCTTTAAAGTTGACGAGCACTGTGGTTGGAACTCTTTTTCAAAATTCCCAGCCGGAGTTTGACTGGAAGTCTGGTCACAGAGGCAGAGAAGTACACGTTTGTTCTGCGCGGGTCCTCCCTTGGTGTAACCTCTGTGCCTCTGTTTTGCAGGTTTTATCATCAGCCCGTGCTAGCGTGGTCCTCCCAGCCCCTGGCCGGTCGCAGCCACGCCTACTGGCGGAGGAGAGATCAGGAGGGCAGCGGCTTGCTGGGCCCACGGGACCGGGAAGACGCCAAGGTCCGAGGCATGGCCCAGGCCCACAGCCTTCCGGAGCGCATGAGGGAGGGGCCCCGGGAAGTCGGAGGAAGGACAGAGGATGTGATGAGGAAGGCGGTCTGGGAAGAAGAGCTGGGAATGGCGGGTCCTGCCAAGTGGCAGAACGTAGGCCCCGGAAGCTGGAACCAGCCGCGGAAATTAGGGAGGCAGATGTCTGATGGTATTGGGGAGAAGCTGTTTCAAGACCTGCACCCTTTCGTGCGTGGGGAGCACATGTTGAGCAAAGGGAAATCCCAGTCTTTGCCTCGAGTTCTTTCCCCTGAGAGCCTGAGCTGCATCGACATTCCCATCCCGTTAAGCGATGGGCCTTTAGCGGCTGTTCCTAAAGGGCCATTTCATTCTCCAAATCGTGCGCCTGACTTGGAAGCCGCCAGGAACCCTGAGAAGGGTGGCTCCTCGGCCCCCTCACCCCGGCCTAAGTTTGGGAGACCCATCAAGCCTCCATCCTATGACTCCCACCAATACTCCAGGGCCGGAGCGGAGATCAGTGACCTCACAGCCAGCCAGCCGCCTGACCCACGCGCGTCCCACCCAGCGAAGACTAAAGACACCAGGCAGGAGCTGGGGGTACCTGACCCCGGCCTGGAGCCCCCGGGGTATGTGCCTCCGCCCTCATACCGGTCCCCGCCCCAGCCTGGCACATACCCCTGCTCGGAGGATGCGGCGCCCCTGCATGACGGTGGTGGCTGCCGGGCACAGCCACATTCTGGGGAGAAAGCTGGTGCCGGCGGTCGGCTCCCTCCGGGCTCCCTCGGTGCTGGGCCTGAGTGCAGCCCAGGCCCCCACTCACCTTGCGGGGTCCCTCCGCAACCCCACCCTACCACTGCTTATGGCTCCGTCCTTTACATTCCCTTTGACGACCCTCGGATACGACACATTAAACTAGCCCGACCCCAGGGTTTCTGGGAAGAAGTGAAGCCTGATGGTCAGCCCTGCCCATCTGGTCCTGCCCCTGCCCCAGAGCCAGCGTTGGGGAGCCTGCGGTGTGAGGGTGCCAGTTGGAACCCATCAGGGAATGAGAGGGACCCCGCCCCTGCCACTCCCAGCCCCCCATGGCTGTGGGGCCAGCCTCTCAGGGATGGAGAAAATGGTGGCTTTCCTGACCAAAGAGACCACTGTGTTATCACACAGAGACAGCGGTCCGATGTGGGGGACGGCCCACTAGGACTCCCTGAAAGCCACGTTTCCTCCCTAAACCCTGCAGGCGAGAGTACCTGTGAAACTCAAACCCAGCTCAGAAAGTTTGAAACTGGGATGCAGATCAAGAAAAGTTCAAAGAAAAAAATGAACGAGACGATATTTTGTTTGGTTTCTGTCCCAGTCAAATCAGAATCATATCTGCCAGATACAGATACGAACAACAATGACTTAAAACCGAGCATGGATAAAAAGAACGGGCCTGATAAGAGCGCGGCTTTGCAAGAACAGAGTCTACTCAGCTTGTCCTCCACTGACCTGGAGCTGCAGGCGCTCATGGGAGGCCTGGCTGGGAGAACAGAGCCCCAGAAACAAGACCTGGGGTGGCCCAGAGGAGACAGACACACAGACGACCTCAGGTTCACTCACCCTGCAAAACACAGAGAGCTCACGTGTCCTGGCTCGTGGCCTGGGCACCAGTACAGAGACCAGCAAACACAGACCAGCTTCCCCGAAGAATCCCGAAGCCCGCGGCCCCTCCCCGGGGAGAAGCCAGGCGGGTCGCCTGACCCAGTGCTAACTCTAAAATGTCTGAACCCTGTACCCTTCGAAGTGCAGATGCAGGTGGCATTGGCTTCCAGCGACCTGACCCACAGGCCTGGGGCTCATCCCCTGAAAAGTCAGGGATCCCTCAGCCCATCCAACAACAGTGCTTTCTCCAGGGCTTCCTCGTGTGTCAGCCAGGCACCTGTGCCTAGAGCCGGCCAGGCACACCCCGGCGTGGACAGCCGTGGGCGTGGCACCAGCCCCGTGCCCAGGGGTGAGGTGGTCAAGGGGGAGACCACGGGTCCCCTGCAATAGTCAGCAGCTCTTCGGGCAGTTCCTCCTGAAACCTGTCAGCCGCCGTCCCTGGGACCTGATCAGCCAGCTGGAGAGTTTTAACAAGGAGCTTCAGGAGGAGGAAGCAAGCAGCCGTAGCAGCAGCAGCAGTGAGGATGGTGAGACGGGGCAGCCCTGGGAAGGCCGTGCCGGCCCTGCAGCCCAGCACGCGGGCTGCTGCGAGGACAGAGTTGAGGAAGCGCCGAGGAGGCTGGTGGCTGAGGACCCCGGGCCCTGGTGGGGAAGTGTCACGAGTAAGTCCGAGAGCTGGAGCGAGGAGCAGCAGCCTCGCTGCCGCAGCCCATTGCAGGTGGAGGGCAGCAGAGGAGCCGCATGGCTGCCACCACCAGGAAGCTCCATCGCAGGGGAGGGGGACCAGGAGGTGGAGGATGGAGTGACCGAGCCAGCAGTCAGCCCAGGACCTGCGAAACAAGTGACGTCTTCTAGATTAAGTGATGCAATGCCAGTGTCCCCAGTGGATCCAGCCGAAGCAAGGGAGCCCCTGCTGAGTCAGGAACCCCCTGGTGGTTTAAGTGCCCCGGAGCTGAGCGAGGCCAGCCCTTCAAGAGCTGGTGGTGGGGAGCAGGGGAGCTCTGGGGTCCTGGTCTCCCTCTCTCTTACTGGCAAACTCCGAGGCCTCTCAGCACCGGACTTGAGATCTGTGGGGCTGACACTGGCGCAGGAGCGGAGCGCCAGCACGGTAGCAGGGTCCTCGGGGGAAGCCAGTGCAATAGAAATCCCCCCGAATGAGTCCCTCCAAGCCAGGGCTGCCAGGATCCTGGGCATCGAGGTGGCTATGGAGTCCCTGCTGCCGGGCGCCGGGAGGGTGGGGCAGAGCCAGCACCCCGAACCTGATGGAGGCACCCATGGCCCCGAGTCCCCTGGGCAGGAGTCTGTGTCCAGCCCGGCCTGCCGGGATGAGCCCTCGGCATCCACCGACGCCTTTCACGGCAGGAGGAAGTGCGGCTGGACCACAAGCCCTCTCTTCGTAGGAGAGAGGGACGTCCCCCGACGGGCTCCCCAGGCTTCTGAGCCCAAAGGGGTGGACGGGGACACCCTCATCCCCAGCCAGGCCCCCGAGCCTCAGCCCAGCCTCCAGGAGCCCCAGCCCTTCCATCCCAAGGACGTGGGGACAAAGCCACCCTTCAGGTCCACCTTGTTCCATTTCATAGAGAGGACCCCCAGCTTGGCAGCCTCCGAGAAGAGGCTCCGAAGCACTTCCAAAGTGATTGAAAGTTTACAAGAGAAACTGGCTTCCCCCCCGAGGAGGGCAGACCCTGACCGTCTGATGAGGATGAAGGAGGTGAGCTCCGTGTCTCGGTTGAGGCTCCTGACCTCCCGTGGCACTGAGTCTGCAGAGGAGGCCGAGGAGCCGACGGCCGAGAAGAGCTCCAGGGTGCGACCTCTCAACGCCAGGCACCTGCTCTCTGAGTCCAGGGGCGCCTTCCCGCTGGGAGAAGACGGGCACCAGGCGGCACGACGGGAGGAGAACGGCGGGCAGGACTTCTGGTGCCCAGGTGAGGAGGCGGGCAGGTGGGCGGCCGTTCCGAGGTCATTTGATGTCCTTAGAGCATAAAAATACCAGGTTGGTGGATGGTGAAACCTGCAGACTCAGAAAAGGTAAAATTGAGCCTGTGAGTTAGGGTACCAAAGACTTTTCATTTTACCAAGAACTATCCAGAAGTTTTCCTTAGAAAGCAGGATCTTGCAGTGTACTTTAAATGATCCTGTCTTTACAGAACTTATTTGTGTCAGTTACCAGGTAAAATTACCTGTATAAACAACCCTGGGGCCTCTTGCTGTGAGGAGGTGCATCCACAGAGTATTCTAACTTCAGTGCAGGCACCTTGGTCAGTCCCGTAGGAGACCACAGCATTTGTGCTCTGTACCTGCTCCCAAAATAAGCATTCACCCAGATAACCCTCATTGCTCTATTAACCAGATGAGAAAAGTTACACCTGGCTGGTTAAGTAAACTGCCTGCCCCTCGTGCTGTCTTAACATTTTCACCTTCCAGAGTCCTCTGTCCCCCATTCGTGGCTGTTTTCACCACCACACCATTCATGAGACTTGAGCAGTTCCGTGGACAGAATCAACAGCCTGCACTTTCTCCGTGGCCACCCCTGAAAGTTCACCTGCCAGCTCTGTGTCTTGCAGCCCCTGAGCTCTGATTGCTAGATCCCAGGGTGGGGTGGGGGGGGGCAGTTCCGGCAGCAGCACCCTGCGGGCCCCCTGCACCCTCTCACATCCATGTGTCTTCAGAGTCTTCTCCACCTTACAAAAACAAAACAGTTTCCCATGACGGTGACGGTGGTTCCCCCAACACCGGCTCACCGGCTCAGCGCTGACACAGACAGGCGAGAGGGCTCTTGGCGTCCCTCTTTCAGGCGCTGGGGATTATCATGTATCCCAGAAGTGATGAGAAGAGTTGAGGGTGGGTGTCAAAGGGTCCGCATCATAAACACAGACTGGAAGGGAACCTGATCGCGAACTCCGACTTTGCAGTAAGGCAGAAACCGCCCCTCCTGAGTGCCCCAGCGCTGCCCCCAGACCCCCGTCCGGCCTCCTCAGCCGGACCCCGCCATCTCACTAGTGCCCCAGCTGCCTCCTATTTTGAAGTCCAAGGATTTAAAAGTAGACGGAAAAGAATCCAGAAATTTTTGTTTAACAAAAAAGTCATTCTTGGCACTTTGTAAGGTTTCCCGCAAATGCAGTGCGATTCTTAGGAGCGTCAGCCAGCGTTGCCCCATCCCTCATGCAGAATACATTACTGAAATAACCCCCTCGTCAGGGCCCTCTTGGATCATCTGAGCTGACAAATTTGGTCTCTCCCGAGGAGGAGGATGCTGGGGACGGGGAGCCTCCGCCGTTACGGCAGCAAAGTGCTACCTGGCCCATTTTTTGAGTTGTTGGGGTTCATTAAGAGGCAGCATGGTTTCCACAAGCCTTCCCACCAAAAATCTGTTCAGTGGCTTTTAAGTGCTGGTTAAAAAGACACCATAGTCTTTTAAAGTGAGTTTTTTAATCTATAAAATCAAAATGATTTTATCAGTTCTGAAAATTAAAAGGATTTTAAAGACCCCTCCTGTTACAATAAAAACACCAGTTTGTACAGATTTCTGTGCCTCAGTCCACGGCCACATATTGGAGGGAACATGTGACAAAATTTCTAGTTCAGCAAAGCACCCCCTCAGTTTCTAGCTCTGACCGTTTGGCACGGAAATGGGATTTGAAAACACCTCCATGATGTCGATTTTACCTTTAGCCAGCCGTTAAACCACCCTGCCCCGAGACTTTACCATTTTTTTTAGCTGTAGTTTCTAACAATTCGAAAATTTAGTTTGTTTTTGCCTCTCTGATGCTTCTATTATTAATACACAATAAAATGACCAAAATTGAAGGCAGAGAGCTCCTCGCAGTGACAGCTGCCTCAGGCTGTCTTAAGCAGTCACACAGCAGGACACATTGGATAGTTTCTGACACACACAGCGGCTCACGGGACCCTGCACCGACCTTCCGTGTGCTGGTCACCAGGCCTCAGGACGCAAAGCCAGTCCTCTGAGAGGTCTTCCCTTGAGGGAGTAGGACTTTTGACATGTGTCAGCCTCCCCCCTCACTGTTTCTTCACCAATAAGAAGAAAGCTGTGTTGCCTTGTTGCTCATAAGCATTTGGACTTTTTCCTTTGGATACATTCTATCATTTTAAACACAAGAATTATTATCTCTGTCCCTGCCCGACCTTTTGCAGTAAGGAGGAAACCACCCCTGTCACCCCAGGGTGCTGGACCGACCCCACTGCTCCTGAATCGACAGCCCACTTAAATTCAGGTTTTGTTCTGGGATTTTAACGGAGGATTATACCATACTGTGTATGTCTGTGACCACGCTCTCTCTACCACCAGCACCAGCGCACATGCAGGCACACACACATGCGTGCACACAGGCCCCCTTCTAGAAAGTGAGTATCTGTGTCACGTCCCCCTCATATCATGAAGTCTTTCCTTCAGCTTAAAGATGGTCCCTTCAGCTAAGGGTGTTTTTAGTGGTCTTTTTGGGGCTCTGGCTAAGAAATCAGTATCTCAGAACAGGTCGTGGAATCACGTCGCTGCTGGGTGGGTAATGTTCCAGCTTAAGTGGAACCCGGGTGCCGAGTGTCAGAACCTGCTGGTCCCGTCAGCCTCCGCCGCACGCTCTCGTAATCCAGTCCCTGACGAGGAGGGGGAGCCTGTCTGGGACGGTTTGATGATGCCAGATCGTGCCACTGGAAGGCTGTACGTCAGCACAGCCTCAGGGGCAGCAGTTCTTGTGGGTGTTTGTACACGAAATACCCACCAGGGCGGGTTCTAGTGATTTGTCTTCACCTGAACTGTTGCCCCCAGGAACCAGGATTCCAGAGACTCAGGGTACTAACCTCTCTGTTCTCCAGGCCTCTGCCGGCCAGTGTAGTGGCCCTTGTCACACAGGGTTTCTGAGCACTTGAAACGTGGTGTATCCAAATTGAGATGGGCTGTTAGTGTAAAATGCCCACCAGAGTTCAAAGACATTATCAAAAAAAAAAAAAAAAAAGTAAAATTTCTCAATCATTTTTATGTTGATTACCAGTTGAAATGGTACAGTTTCAGATATATTTGGTGAAACAAGATATATCATGAAAATTAATTTCACTTGCTTCCTTTTGTTTGCTTTCACATGGGTACTGAAGAATTTAAAATAATAGAATGTGGCATGTTCCATTTTTATTGGACCTGGACCCACCATGATCTGCAGAAGGAGCCCATTGTGTCCAGAATCCTCCCCATGGCTCCCGGTCCTGGGCCCTTAGCTTCAACAGGGGGCTTGGGCCGCAGGCATGTTCTGCAGAGGTGTCTCCAGGGACCTGCCCCCGGTGGACTGGTCAGTGCCCAGTGTCTGTGTGATTTGGGGCTTAACAGACACTCAGCCCCTTCCAGGCCTTTCTCCAGGTGACAGTGTGCCCTTTCCACAGAGCCCTCCATTGGTGACCACCAGCCTTGAGCAAAGGACATCTTGGCTCATGGGAGGTCCCTTGGAATCAGCACCAAATGAGGCCCACTGAGTACAAAAAATGTAGCGCTCAGCCCCCAGGAGCCCGTGTTGTCACAGTGGGTGTTGCGAAGGGTGAACCCACAGAAGGTCCTGGCTCCCGTGCACGCTGCTTGCTGTGTCCAGGTGGGCACCTGGCGTGGTTGGTCACGTGTGGGGAGCTGCCGCTTCCTCAGAGCACAGCCTGTCCTGTGTGGCTTTTAACATCTGACCCGAGTGCGACAGACGCTGTCTTAGTAGCTACGGTTGCAGTATCATGTTGTAAATACACCGTGGGGAGTTGAGAAGGTGTGAGGAGAATGCGGTAAAACATTCTGCTCCAGAGAAATCGGAATCCGTGTGGCCCTCAGAATATACTGTTGTCCAGCTGGATTTCGAAATAGATGGTCCTGTAGCAGTTTTAGTAACTATCAAGTTGTACCTTCCTTCCAGATTTCTTACATGTTCCCTCTAAAGACGTTAGGAAACCTTGCAGCTGCCGTGGCAGGAAGTTCTGGCCGTAGGAGGCACACGTGTGAGCTTCAGGTTTGCCTGGATCCCAGACCCCTGAGGCTCCCGGGGGGGGACCAGATTCAGCACCACCCAGTGACAGCCCTGGTGACAATCTAGGACTACTGTTCTGTTGTATGCGGTCCCATTTTGGAAACCCAGGCCACCTGGGCCCAGTGTGTGTGGGCTATAGATTGGGTCAGTGTGGCCGCCCAGCTTCACACATCCCTGAGTGTGGAAAGCCCGGCAGATTTGTGCCAACGGGCGTGCCTCCAGCCCTGGGCCTCCCCGTGTAGGGGTCAGAGACAGGAGGCTCTCACTGTCAGCCTAGCACTCAGGATTTCAGGGTCCTCACGCCCTTCTGGGACATCCTTGATCACAAAGATACGGATTGTAAAGCAGGCTGTCCGTCATCAGAGTTGTAATTTACACACACAGAATATCTTCTCTCGCGTCAGCTAAGCACGTCACCGCTGGTTTACAAGAGTTGAGTTTAAAGTTAATTATGTTCCACTAAGAACAACAGGAAGGGACCAGCAACATACTAAGTGACTCTCGTATTTCCATCTGTGATTCAGGAATGGTCACACATGTCCCTTAAAAACAGACTTTTGACGATAGCTTTTTATTCCTTAGTGAAAAATAGATTGTTGAAATGTCAGAAAATTAACATTTATAGACTTGTGGACTTTGTTCTCTAAACATCTTTATGTATGGGCTGAGGATTAAACAGACAACAGACCAGCTAATTTTCTTTCCATTGTGTTCTCTTTTTGCAGATTCGTACGACCCTAGCAGGGTGGAGAGGGTGTGACGAGATGCCAGTGAAACGCGGGGCCCCCGTGGTTGGCCGATGGCATGAGGTCTGAGTCCGCCCCTCAGCCCCTCTTGCCCTGTAAGAGCTGGGAGCCGCTGGCTTTTCCTGCGCTGCAACATCCTTTCCCACGGCTGCCAGGAAGCTCACAGGCCTCCAGAATCGCTTTATGGAAATAAAGCAGTAGTCCACTGAAACCATCTGTTTCCATAGCACGAAGAGTTAATACCTGTATTTAGGGAAGAGTCACAGAGACTCTCCTTAGTGGTGGGTTTAGCCAAGCTGGTAAGTAGTTTGGTGTTAACTTGGCTGTGTGTGAAAAATTCAAATGCCGACAATGTAGTGAATGATATTGGAAGGACTGAATGTCAGAAGTTCCCCCTCGCAGCCCCATGCCCGCGGTCTACACTCGTGTTCAGGAGCTTGGCACGTAGGCCGCTGCTGGAGTTTCAGCACTTTTGAGTTTCGGGGAAATGTGAATGCATATATATGACCCACTTCTAATCCATCTGGCCTTCTGCTGCTGGAAGTCACTTTACTCATAAGTCACTTGCCATCAGAGAATAAAAGCGA
Source organism: Camelus ferus (assembly GCF_009834535.1). NCBI lineage: Eukaryota > Metazoa > Chordata > Mammalia > Artiodactyla > Camelidae > Camelus > Camelus ferus. The sequence goes on from NC_045730.1 coordinate 18,189,594, forward strand.
TAGCTTTTAAGTTCCTGAAGGATTCAGCCTTGTGCTGTAACATACTAAGAGTGTTATTTATCTGGCAGTGAAGTACTTTGATCGTTTGCAAACATGCCATCGTCTGCTTTGCACTCAGTATTATCTATTTTTATTTCCTGTATGGATGTTTAGAAATTCTTTATATGAAAAATAATTGCCGGTTTAAAAGAAACCATTTTAACAAAGTAACTATATTTCTTTTTACAAAAAAATGCTATTTTTCTATGATGTAAACAGTTGTTAGGTGGCAGATTTTTAAGGAAGTTTATTGTATTTAAGAGTCTGTGTCCCTTTGTGTGAGAAGAACCCAGAGAGGGTTCACATTTGCTGTAAAGCATATCCGCCTGACCCATTCACAACTCTGCTACTTTTATTTGAGAAAGAGATGTCAATACAGACATTTTTCAGGGTTAATAAAACTAACTTTTCAGAAAGAAAAAAAAAATTTTTTTTTTAACAAATGTAGCTGTTAAGGTTATATCTGAAAATAACCCTCTTAAAACCAGCCAACATCCTCACGACAAATTTTCGCTGCCATATCCCCTAGAATTACCAAAAACAGTTTCATCTTTGTACGTCTATGGCAGTCTGCCCTAAGACCATACTATATCCACCCACTTTAAAGAAATATGTATTTTTATCTAGAATGATCCTTAATTAGTGTCCGCATATTTTTGGAAGTGCTAGACATGATGTGTATGCCAATACAAAAGTACTATGAGGCCTGTGTATTCTACTGTGTTTACTATTGCATTAACCTGTGCAAAGTTTATGCATTTTGTATGCATTTGTCCCTTCTTTCCAAGTAAGGCATTCTTGTGAGCTAACGTTTCCTGAATGGTTTCTGGTCTCCCTCCTTTTCCTCTCCTTTTAGTTTTTCTTCCTCTCTCTCTCTCTCTCTCTCAACCACCTTAGCTATTTTTAGGCGTTTCAAATTCCTAAAATGTGAACTGTTGGATGGTCTGCATTTTGGCCCTAAAACGACTCTGGGCTTTCATGGCCTGTTTTTATCTGTACCATATGATTTTATTTCATCAGAACTTCATGTATTTGGACTGTAATAAACAACACAGAATCTAAGCAGTTCTGAACAATCTTTTCAAACCCTCTTGTCTGTGGTCTTGGTTCTTACCTATTACTCACAGTCACTCCTTCCCAGATTTTGGCTCCTGCGAAGTTAGAATACTCTCTGCTTTTCACAGCCCGCTGAGATGGGCCAGGTCTCTGCCAGCAATGGCGGAAACAGTTTTTCCCAGGAAAAATTCAGTAGGGAAGAGGTCACTTGCTCTGTTGTGGTTGGTGTGCCCTAGTAGAGCTAAGGACGTACATGCATATGAACGTTCTGACTTCCTCTCAGATTTCCTTGATCCCGTCTAAAACGTCTTTTCATCAAAAGAACTAAGTTATAGCTTATTCCTCAAGAGAAAGAGAAGGACACTAAAGGGAAGAAATTATAGTACCTGGTGTGTATCACTAACCAAAACATGGCATTCTCATTTTTTCCAAAATGGCTGTATTGTCCATCCCTGAAACTATTCTGAAAACTTCATGGACGTGATCAGTATTTATACCTTTACCCTTAATGTCTGGATTCCAGCCCCTTTTTTGGAGGGGGTAAGTTGGAAATTTTGACTTTTAAACTTTTAAACTTGCATATTCTGAGATAAATAATATTGTTGTCTCTAATCAAAAGTGGCCTTCCCAGAGGTTTAGAACTTAATGCTAATAATTCTCTGACTATTTTGTTGTTCATACATACACAACTCTCTCTTCATTTGTGGCTAGAACAGAAGTTCTCAGATTTTGTGTTTGTCCTTCTTTTTCTCATTCATATGACTTACTGTTAGTGTTTCATAATTATAAAAAATCAATTAAAAGTTCTAATTTTGACTATTTGGACTAAAAAATTATATGAGGAATCACATTTGAGATGTGTTTGTGTTTCTTGATTTGCAAAAGAAGGGGGAAATGTTGGTAATATAGCTCTAATTACCTTCCTGTGAAGAAGATTCCTGAATGATTGAAAACCAGGTATCTTTTTTTTTTTTCCAGTGGAGGTGCTAGGGCTGGAACTCAGGACCTCACTCACACTGAGCGTGCGCCTCTGCCCCTGAGCTGCACCCCCCTCCACTGAAAACTCAATGTCTTTATTGTTGTTTTGAACTTTACATTTCTGCAAAGCACAGAGAACTGTCTGAGGATGTGCAGCTCCTGACACCTTCAGGGTTCTTTTCCACGTTGTTCATAACAATTTGGGTTCCTTTTTAAAAACGTCCCTTAAAAATGTACGTGCCTTCTGAGATCCTGGTTCCCATCTGAGGCTTAGGTTTTGATTCACGTGGAAATTCTAAGTAGATCTTTTTTTCTGTTCCATCTGACAGTTGGTAAAGGGCTGTTGTTTTGAAGTTCAAGCGTTTAAACTCAAATGACTCTGAAACAGGACCCTGACCGCCTTTTCCAGCTCCGATAGCAGGCGTGGTTTAGGGCTTCTGAGGAAAGGGATGAAGTGGATCCTCTGTTGACACAAGTGCCTCCCAGCTCCCAGCAGAAAGGGCGGCTGGTAGATAAGATCAACCCACCACCAAAGGTTAGGTTATGTCTATGTGTTTTGGCTATTCTTTTCTTTTGTTTCAAATGACTAAATAATCCACAAGTAAGTGTCAGGTTCGCAATCTCTTAGAAACTGACCAGCACAGCAGAATTCCCTCTCTCTGAACATCTGAGCTTAGGGCTTGTAAGCAGCTCCCTTGTTCTGACCATCCCTGCTCCGCGGCTCCGTCTGTGTGTGTGGCGGGGTTGGGGGATGCAGCTTGAGGAATGGAGGGAAGGGTGGGAGGGTGTTTCTAAAGCTGAACCCCTTGCAGGCCTGGGGGATTTTCGCATTTTCTTTCCGTTTTGTTTTGAACTGCAGATTCTGTACATCTGTTTGTGGGAGGAGGGTGGCCACTTAAGACAGGACTTAAGAGACAATTCCCAGCGACCTTTAAGAGTCAGCCTGGTGGGAGGTCCTTTTCCAGGAGTGTGGGTTGGTCCTCTCCGGGACCCACCAAGTGCAGAAAGGGAGGTGATACAATAACGTTAAAGATGGAAGGGTCCCCAGCCTGCGTGTTTTGTTAAAAAAAAAAAAAAAATGGGAGTGCTGAAGACTGTCATTCAGATTGTGGCCTCTTGAAAAGTTTGGCAGGGTGTAGCTAACTGTCCCACTGGGTCGGTCTGGGCTTTGTGGTCAGCGTGGGGAGGTGGACGGAGTGTCTGCAGATCCCTGCCCTTGGCTCTGAGAGCCCCTGTCACAGCGTGTGTATTGCAGAGGACAGGCAGGCCCTTGCTCTGTGGCCCCTGCTCAGCGACTGAACTTGAGCCCACAGGCCAGCCCAGACTGTCGAGCTGTTCATCCCATTGCCTTGACCGGGGGTAAGGAAGACGCTCTCCCCGTGAGATGACCCCCCTCCTCGGGCTTGCAGCTCGGCCCGAGGAGGGGGCAGCACCCTGTTTCCTCCTGCCCTACACCCTGTGCACAGCAGGGCCGCGACGTGCACTGTTCACTAGCACGGGGCTGAGGAAGCAAGGGCCCGTCCGAGCTGAGACGCACGTGGCAGAAGTTAGACATGAAAACCAGAGGTCCCCGCCGTGGAGAGGAGCAGTAACCTACAGGTTAGGAACATCAGCCAGGCCCTCTCGACCGGGCCGGCTGGAATCCGAGCTCTCACCCTGGGACCCCTCAGGATGGCCAGGCAGAATCATCTCAAAAAAACAAAAACAAAAACCCAGAAACAAACAAACAAAAAAACTTGGGAAACTTGGTGAAGGCAAGGCCCTGTAACCCCACAGAAACTCTGTATCTGGCCCCGGAGACCCTGAGCGAGCAGAGGTGAAGGGGAGACCCTGAGTGAGGAGAGGTGAAGGGGAGACTAGGGACACCAGCCGGGCTCAGATGACTGTCTTCGAGGGGCTCTGGTGTATCTCTGCACAACGTAAAGAATTGTTATTTCGGGATGGTTGACCCACTCAGTAGCACACGTCTTCCAAATAAAGATTTTGCCTGAAAGTGTCTGTGTCCCTTGTCTTTGGCGGTGGGGGCAGGGCTGCCCTGTGAGCCTTACAGGCTGGTCCCTGGAGGGTAGCGGGCTGCATGAGGTGGGCACAGCTCCAATGGTGTCGGTGATGCATGGACCGGCAGTCCAAGGAGTTCTGGCGCCTTCAGTCTCCACCGAGCACTTCCTGGGTGTCAGAGCTCCTCTCTGCATCTCCCACGTGGTGGACAGAGGACAAGAGTCAATCTGGGGGCTGAGTTTGAGTTTGGGCTCCATCCCTCACCACGCAGACATCCCTTCTCTGAATTCTGTTTCCCCATGTGCATCTCTTAGCCCTTGAACATAATATACAGAAAAGCGCCCCCCCACCCACCCTCCAGCCAGTGCATCGTGGGTTTTCACCGCCTAGAGAATGAACGTAGTCCTGCCCCTTAAGGGGAGCAGGCCTGCCCGGCATCTTGCAGGTTTTAACATCCAGGCCTTGGTCTTCTTTGAGGGGTTTACCTCCTCGTTTCCAGTATTGCATTGTTGGAAGCAGATGCAAATTCTGTACCCCAGTCAGGGTCTCTGTCTGCTTCCTGTAGCCCAGGAAACTTACAAGCTGTTGTTTCTGAGTTTTAAAAAAATTTGGTCCTCAGGCAAGGGGACAGTGGTAAAGCGCATGCCTAGCATGCACAAGGTCCTGGGTTCAACCCCCAGTACCTCCATTAAAAAATTAATAAAGAAATATAAATAAACAAACCTAATTACCCCCCCAAAAAAAGAGAATTTAAAAATCATTGTAGACTGTCCTCTAAAGATACTGGTGTAATATACCATTTCACAGTGACCAAGAGAACCTGGCTGTCATCAGAAACTGTCTTAGAAATCAAAGGGGTAAAAAACAGTGTGGTCCTTTTTCCCATTAGCTTTTGCAGACCGTCACCCTCGTTCTTTCCTAGCTCCATGTGTGTGGGTCTCGGAGCTGAGTGTTCCGGGGCCTTCTCAGTTGTCTGAAATTTCAGATCGTGTGAAGATGCAGGTTTGAAAGTCAGAGCCCTTCCCAGTGGCTTGGTCATTGTGTCCACATGTTAGAATATAGCTGAAAAAAAGTCCCTTGGCCAAATTAATGCACTAAGATGAAACAGCCCAGGAATCAGAGGACCCTTTAACTCGCTGGGACCGAGGCCCCCTCCGCTACCCTCTCTGGACCACTTCCCAAGTGGAGAAGAGGGACTGGACTCAGTTGGCAGGGTTTCTTCCAACTCTAAGGTTATATAACTACTTTTTGGCACAATCAGAAGTCCATACTATCTTTTGCCCTGCCAGAATGGTCCAAAAGCAAAATAATTTGAAAACTGTGGCTGTACATGACTGAGGGCCGAGTCATCGCCGGGGTAGGGAGGTCTGCCATTATTTAATCTTTCACCAGGGTGGTCCGCTCCCCGGTTCCAATAACTTAGCATGCTTCTCCCCCGCTGCGATGGTTACGGACCAGCCACGAGACCGACAATATGGAATTCTCCCAAACATTTCCCATAGGTTAGAGCCGGGCGCCGGGGTGTTTGTGAGCCTGGCAGTCAGTCCAAGACATTCATCTGCGGTGTCTGTGTGGACTGCTTTTCTCACAATTGAAATGCTCTCAGAGTTGGAGATGTGTCTCCCCAGCCAAGTCGGCCTTTCTGCTTCTCCCCGGTGCAGAAATCCACCCCCCGCCGCCATCCCCAAGGCGGCTGGCTTGTACTTCCCAGGATGGAAGTGCTCTTGGTCACCCCCTTTCTCAGCCCCTGAGAGACCACGGCTCCCAGGAAAACAGAGCGACCGCTCTCTGGGGCCTGGTGGGGTCTGGTCTGGATTCAGCAGGAGAGCCCGGCTCTTCTCCGAGCTCCAGGAGGCTGGTGCCTGGATCCCACCAGGCTCCGTCTGCTGCTGCTGCTTCTCGCGGCTCCTTCCTCTGTCCTGTGTTTCCTGCTGCATTAGCTGTGGGTGTTTTTGCCCAGCCTGACCCCGCTGGCGTTTCAGAGGTTATCATAGCAGCATCAGCTTGGGTAGAAATAAACCCAAATGTGTGTTTACCTAGCATTTCTTTTGAGTATTTAAAATGAGATGCTCAATGTAGGGGGAGAGGTCCCTGCTGGGTGCCAGGTATGTTATAGGCATTAATTTAATGCACACCACTTTATGAAAGACAGACAGGCACAGGGAAGACAAATAATTGCTTACAGAAGCAGGGAGCAGCAGGGCAGGGGTTCAAACCAATTTCTCTACCCCGAAGTGCATGCTGGTCATCTCAGCTTACTGCATCCTGGGAGGACGAGAGAACGATCCTCCAGCTAGACAGGAAATTCAAATATCTTACAATACTAAATGCATCTGTTAGAATCAGTTTTTAGCCCTTTACATAAGAAAATTGAAAGCAACAGGGGCTTAAAAGAGATAAAAGCCTATGCCAAACTTCAAAGGAGTCCAGGGCTAGCATGTCAGTGGCAACTGGGGAGCCAGGCTCCTGTATCTTCCTGTTCCAGCATCCTCACATGGTGGCTTCCATCCCCAGGGTAATCTCATGGTCCAAGATGGCTGCTAGAGTGCAAGCCATCTTGGACACTTTCCAGGTAGCTGATGGGAGGGAGAATTCTCCTCTCCAATGAGTTAGCCTCCTTTAAAGAGAGTTCCAGGAAGTCCTACACTCCTGCTTATATGCCATTTGCTGGAACTTAGCACACGACCAAAGGGAGGCTGGGAAATGTCCTTTAAATTGGGCACCACCATGGGTCTGAATGTGATCAGAGTTCTGTTACTAATAAAGAAAGTGACAATAGTTATGGACTGGCAACCAGCAGCCTGTGTCACACTAGAACCGCCCACAGGCGTCAGCTCCAGGGCAGAGGGATGCTCACGGGCTGGATGTAGAGCCTTTGAGTTGCCTCCATGACAGGAACCTCTCAGGCAGCAGCGAAGATCTTGACTCTCCAAAGACCAAAGATGCTGCCCCAGAGGAAGGGGAGTTTTTAATAGTGCCTTCAATCCGGTGGGGGAACAACCCCAGGGGGCAGTAGGGCCATCTGTAAGCAGCTACCTTTGGGGTCCTGGGAGATGCCCCTTCAGGTGAGGGAATGGGATGTCCTTGGTACTTACAACAGGTAAGGAGGGGTGGATGGAAAACACAGAGTCTAGATGCCAAGTTTCTGGGTTCTGGAAATAACAGGCTTGTTCACCCTGGCCCACTCTCTTGGGGACACTAATACCTCCTTTTGCAGAGCAGAGGCTGTGAACTCGGGGTGTCTGCATTGAGGGTCCCAACAGTCTTCAGGAGGAGCCCCAGGGTGGATGAGATGGGGGAGGGAGGAGAGCGCCAGGGGCCGCGGGGATGGATCGAGCAGCACAGCCTCCTGCCTCTTCCAGCTTGCTGGAAAACCTCCAAGAAGGGCTAAGGCAGGCACCCTCCTGCCCAAGATGGACTCCTTCAGCAGCAGAAGTCCTGTGGTTTCCACAAAGGCATCAGAGCAGGACTCAGAGCAATTCAGAGGGCAGGTTTTACCGCTGAGCATTCTTTCTGATTCTTTCAGCCGGTGTCAGTTACAAGGGAGGGTTCCAACCCTCTTTCCTGGTTACTGAGAATTTTACTTACAGAGGCATCTCTGGAAGAAGATGCAGCCCAGAAACTTTTAAAATCTTTTTGTCAGACTTCATGACTTAAAGGCAAAAATGAAACAGGAGCCACAAGAAAAGGTGTAAGGGAAAAAAGTTGCAGCAGGTAGCATTGTTCGTGCAATATAAATTAGCATGGCATCAAAAGTTCTGAAAGGTGGAAATATGCCCCTGGTGGGTCTCTTTAAGAGGGAACAGAAGAGTTCAAATCTGATTGGAGGGGCAGGTGTGCTGTGCTGAGCAAGGACAGAGAGGCTGGGGGGAAAGTGAAGGAAGACAACTACCATATTTTAGGAAACCTAGAAGACACTTCCTAAAATAGGAAGAAAATGCCAGTAGTTAAAATTATCACTTGCCCTGGATTGTAAATGTATCCCAATTTCAGGGTTGTTAAAAGGTGGGAAAGTGACGTGCCTGTAGAGTTGGTGAAATACGGTTAACTAACCTTCCTTCATTCACTTTCTGGGTTTCTCAACGGCAGGGCTCCCCTGGTGAGGCTGCTGCTGTGCTGGTTCTGGGATGATGCCGGAGGACCTGTGCTCCGGGAGATCCCGGCTGTGGCTGTCAAACTTGGGTGTGGATCCCAATGCCTGGGACTTGTTAAAAGAGAAAGAGGCTGATTCAGGGTGTCTGGCATGAAAACAAGGACTCTCCTTTTCAAATGCAGATCCTGTAGTTTCCAGAAAGCGGCTCAGTAGTCCAGACACTAGACCTTCGCTGGGTCCCTGCAGGCTCCGAGCGCCTGTCCATGCTGGTCCCTCTCACCGGCCAGCGGTCTCAGCCTTCTCTTCCATCAACAACGCCCATTGATCCTTTAAGCCTCCCTTTCGGCTTCCTGACCTGGCCAGCGAGGTGGGTGCCTTGGTCTCAAGGTGATCCCCTCAAAAGCTTGCCCTGAAAACATTTCAGATGCTGATTGCCCTGGGCTGGCTGCCTTGGATTTCTCACCTCTCACCCTGCCCAGTTTATACCTGAGGGTCAAGGTGACCTCAGACTCTTCATCTTGCACTTCTTCAAAGGCTAAAAACCATCAGAGGCCGCCTCTGCTGTTTGTGCGTTCAAATATTGCTCCAGATTCCTCACACTGTTTCTCAGGGTTCAGACCCGTGTCTTTGAAAGTAGACTTGATTCCTAGACAGATGGTCACGTGTGAGAGACCAGGAAATACAACTGAGGTGCGTGGAGTCCAGTTGGAATCCCAGCTGGAATTCCAGTCAAATATCAACACTGGCCACTAGCCTTTGGGATAAATGGCTTCAGGGATGAATGGCCATGGCAAAGGGTGTCCAAAAGTCCCCACCGGTGGGAAAATTCCTTCTCGTGGAGCAGAGCTTGCGGAGGTCGCTGGCAGCCCTGCTCAGCAGAGTGGCACTCGGCGGGTAGGCAGAGGCCCTTGCTGTCTGCGTGGGGAGGCGCTGGGAAGTGGCCCAACCTTCAGAGCTGGAGACCTGGGCTCTGTTCTTCCTCCAGAGAAGACCACTCTGCGCATCCTAAGAGAAGGTGTCCTACTGGCATTTGGACACTAGAGGGCAGCGTCTGTTCATGCTGAGGAAGGAGCTGGCCCAGAGTGCCTGATCCCGCCTGGTCCTGCGAAGAACTGACAGCTTTTCCTGCCAACGGAACCCCCAGACCTACCTAGCTAAGATCTGGGTCGAGGTGCTTTGCTGCAATGGGCTGGCACCAAAGAAAGGCCCGAAAGGGATTCTGTTCCTGGAAATCCTAGTTCAAGCCTGGTGTAGCTCAGACGTTCCCTGCTCTGCACTAAACAGCTTGCTTCCAGGCCCCGGTGAGGGCTGCCGTGAGTGATGGGGAGTTGCTGGAGGAGGGAGCCCTCCTCTTGAACCAACAAGAAAAAAATGAGGCATGAAGTCTGATGGCCCAGCTTCCTGGAGATCCCCAAAACACATGGTGCAAACGTTCCAGTGTTGGGCACACGTGTAAACCAGTGACTGACTGTCCTTAGTCCCCTGCCCGGGGGCTCAGCCCAGTGTGGTCCGTGGAGAGTGCAGTGGACCCCCCCACCCCAGGTACTGGGGTGCCTACCTCCTTTCACTTCTGTGAGGCTAAAATGAAGTCACATCATCTCTGGAAACCACAAGGCAGGGATAGCCTCTGACTCCTCTCTAAAACGCGTTCTCCTTTTCCTTCAGGGGGCAGTTAAATTGTGGTTTCTGGACACGAATCTAATGACTAGCCTGTTGATGATCTTAACAAATCAGCCTACCTTTGAGACTGTTTCCTTATCCAGAAAACACCCTACTTTTCTCAGTGGGATCACTGGGATGATGGCTTGACATTCTGTGTATCAGTGGTTCTCAGCCCTGGTTGCATGTTTTGAAGGACTGTAGCCCGTGTCCCCCTCCAGACATCAGAATTCCGCGGGTGGGGGGGTCGGATGAGACACCAGTGTTTTTACAGACACTCTCCTGGGTGATGCTACTGTGTGTGTATGCACGTGAAACCACCCCCTAGGGTCATGGCAAGCTCTCCGAACAGGAGAACCTGGTTCTCTGTGGATGGAAATAGCCAGTGACCAAATACTCCAGCTCAGGGGTGCTCCGGCTGTGCCCGGCTTGTGCCCATCACATGGTGGACGTACCTCTTGCTCTCCTGTCCTCGTGTGCACTTCCAATGGCAGACAATGGGCTGAGGGGCTGCTTTGAGAAAATGGTGGGGGCTCAGTGACCGCTTCCTTAACCTGGTCTAGGGGAGTCTTGGCTGTGGGTTAAATTGGGACCAACTCTCCCCATGGGATTACAAGCCCTGTGGTTGGAGCAGGTAGCCCTCGGTCACTCTGGACTTGCAGGTTCTGCCCCCGCCCTCCGCCTCCCTCCCGTCCATCCTGTCCCCTCACGGTCCCCTTCCTTGGGTAACTCTTCCTGGGGTCGCTCAGAAGGTGAGTAAGGAGGGTTGATTTTCTTCCCGTTTCCAGCCCAGCTCTGTACAGTCCTCAAGACTTTGCTCAGGTACTTGGACCAAAAGCCCAAGACAACCTCTGTGTTTTTAATTTTTTCCCATGGGCCTTTTGGTTAATGCACAGTTAGCGCCAGCTAACTGTCAGAGGTGGCAGATGGAGCGGTTGGGAAGATTATTCCCTCGGCAGAGAAACTCTTCAGGGAGGTAGGGAAAATGTCTTTCCGCCCACGGTTGGCATTCCTGACACCCCAGCCTCCTGCTATGCAGGGAAACCATCACCTGCTGTCAGTAAGAAACGCTTGCCCCTGCTCCTCCCAGGGAACCCAGACCCTCAGATGCCCGGCCGCCTCTTCTCCCAGGCAGAGGTTCCGGGGAATGGCAGATGCCTGTCTTTAAATGGTCTTTGGTCCAAAATCAAGGAACATGTGGGAAATTTAAGGAGATCAAGTACAATCCAGAGAGGTTATAAGAAACACATGAATCCTTTTTGGAAGGATATTCACTTCTTAAGAATTTGAACTTGAATTCCTTGTTTGATAGACAATGGTTGCTGTCTCCCACCAGCCCTGATCTGCTGTCCCTGTCTTCCTGGGTGCACGGCCACGCAGCTGTGTGTCACAGCCCTCCTTGTGGCTGGGTGTGGCCACAGAACTAGTTCTCACCATGAACTGTGAACAGGAGAGCTGTGTGCTACTCCGGCCTCAGGAAGGAAGGAAGGAATTCACTGTCCTGGACTATATTCCCCTTCGGTGATACCCCAGGACCTGGGTTTAGCCTGGTAACACCCAAGGAAACGGCAGGGTCACAGGATGGGGATCTGGTCCTTACCAGTAAGGGCCAGAGCCAGTCTCTCAGTGGTGGGGACTGTTACATGAGTGGAAATAGACGTCTTCCCTGAGGCACTGATTTTTGGTGTCTTTGTTACAACAGCTGAGCCCTTCCCCGAATACACTCATTTGCTATGTAGGTTTCATGGACCACATCCTCTCCATCATGGTTTCACTCCTCTAATGACCATTAACTATGATCTTGTCAAGAATGGAAGTTGTGTGCCTCTGTTCTCATAACCCCTTGAACTTCCCCAGTCTTGCTTGGAATGCCAGGAGTGGCAGAGGGGTGTTCAATGGAGTAGCATCTTACTTAGAGGTTTGGGTCTAAAGTTAGAGCAGAAGGAGACAATCCCAGAGGGTCAGTGCAATCTTTGAGAAGTCCTTTAGGAAGTCACCGTGTGAGGGATGTCTCTCAAGGGGCCCGGCATGGGCCAGCTCTTCATCCACCTGAGATAAAGCATCTGGGCTGCCTTCACAAGCCGTGTAGTAGATGAAATGTCTTTGAATTAGACTCAGCCTGGAAAGGTGCAACACGGTAAGGGGCTAGATTCTGAGATGGTCAAAACAATGAGCAGGTCACTCCAGGGCACCGCTTCTCGGCCAGAGGTGATTTTGCCCCCCAGGGGGACATGTAGTAATGTCTGGAGACATTTTTGTCATGATTGGGGAGGAGGTGCTACTTGCTTCTGGTGGGTAGAGTCAGAAATGTCACTAAACATCCTACAGTGCACAGGGCGGCCCCCACGAACGTCGGTAGTTCTGAGGCTGGAGAGCACGCTTATCTGAGGCCTAGGCTTATTGAGGGGAACGTCTGGATAAGTTGTGAGACATGCACCTTGTCTATCTTATTTTATTTTATTTAGATTTTTAAAAATTGAAGTAACACCAGTTGCAATGTGTCGATTTCTGGTGTACAGCACAACGTCCCAGTCATGAATATATGTGCAGATATTCATATTTTCATTTTAATGTGACTATGTTACATATACCGCTGTGGCTGTTCCTTGAAACCAGACAGGATAAAGATGTCAAGATCGTGGATCCTTGGCAATTGATGTTCTAACGTCTTAGAGACCAAAGATGCCCTATTTTGGGTCATTCTTGGGCTGGCTTAGGAAGATTCATCAATAATCCATCAACAGAGCTTTATCTTGTCTGATTTTTCACTTCCAAAGCAACTTAGGCTCAGACTCTCCTGCTGAAAGAAAGCTCACTGACCAGCTGCTTTTTGTCAGGAACACTCCACAGCAGCCAGTCTCAAAGCTTTGCCTGAGTTTTATCCTGGAATGTTTCAAGAAACACCCACCTCACACCAGCCTCACACCACATTAATGAGCAGATCCCCTGGCGGCGCCTTCTGCTCTCCACGGTCTTCCCTCCAGCCTTGCCTCGTAAACCATCCTGTTGGCTGTCCTTCCTGGAGCCGCGGCTCTTCTCCGAACCCCTCCAGGGGGCCAGCACCATCCTGGTAATGAGGTGCCGGGCGTGAATGAACAGCGCCCAGTGCGATTGGAAGGCGTCTTTCCAGCCCTGTTCTGGGCAGCGCACAGGACAGCAGCCAGTGTGGGGGTGAAAACGGAGGCTCCCGAGAGCGTTAGTTCCTGAAGAGCTCAAACAGGCACCTCATTTCACAATTCTCATGGGCGCCCTTGGTGGTGGACAGCCCTAGGCCTGCCTCCCGACAGGGTGTGAGCCACAGGCAAGTCACCTTCCACTGTCCCACATTCAGGATGCTGATGACAAAAACAGCTACTGGTCCTGGGGTTCCCCTGTCCTTTGTGCCTGCTGCTTTAAGGACATCATCTCAGTTATCCCCTCGGCCTATGAGGCTTAATCCAGGTATTGAGTTGCACTGGAGAAGCAACAGAGAACAAAGCAGACAGAAGTCCCTTCTCTCAGGGGGGCTGTGTTTCAGGGAAGGAAAATATACAGTCCTTTAATTCAACACCCATCTGTGATAAATAGAAAATTAGGAATAGAACAGAATTTTCTTAATATGCTAATGGGTAACTCTGATCAGATATTGAAGACTTTGCATCTAGAGGAGGAAGGAAACAAAGAGGTCTGCTCTCACCACTTCTATTCCTTCTGGTACTAGAGGTCCTAGCTAGTGCAATAAGGCAAGAAAAATAACTTGATAATTGAATAGCAAAGTTTATAAGAAACAAAGCTATTATTATTATTGCCAGGTACTATGGTTTTGAACTTGGAGATTAAACTGTTGGAATAAATAAGTGAATTTGTCATGGTTACTGGATTCAAGGTCGAGTTTTTAAAAAGCAGTTGTAATGACAGAAACAAACAATTAGAAAATTCAATTTAAAATGCCGTTTACAATAGCATTAAAAAGTGAAATATCTAGGAAGTGAAGGTGCTCAGTATCTCTACATTAACAACTGCAAAATATTTAGAGAAATCCAAGAAAACTTAAATAAATGGAGGGCTATCTCACATTCATGTTTTGGAAGACTGGCTATCATAAAGATTTCAGTTGTCAACCCAAATCCCCTCCAAATTGAATCCGTAGGTTCAATGTAATTCTGTTTAAAACACCAGCCATTTTTGTGGAAACTAGCTCATTATAAATTTTATATGCAAGTGCAAAGGGCCAAGAATAGCAAAGACAGTCATGAAGAAGAACAATGTGGAAGGTTTATTCACCATCAAATATCAAGTTTATTACAATGCTATGTAATTAAGAAAATGTGGTATTGGTCCAAGAGAAAACAGATCAGAGGAAAGGAATGGGAAAGCCAGAAACAGATCATCACAGACCCAACTTCCTCCCCTGCTCCTCCTTGAGGGAAGGGATAGAAGCCCAGCGATGACTAAAGATTGCTCTGCTAACTGGGAACTCTCCAACTGACCACATCCAGGGTTATTTCTGGGGCAAACTGATAGCTCTCATGCACAGTTGGTGAGAGTGTCAGTTGGAGGACAAGTTAGCAGTTACCCATCACAGCTTTTAAGATGTGTAACTTCTGACCCAGCCATTATAGTTCCAGGACTTGTCCTTGTGCACACAGACCCTGGTACAGGGGCCAAGGGTGTTTACTGCAGCATCAAAGAGGGGGAAAAGCAACAGTCTCAGTGTCAATAGGAAATGATAAATATCGAGTATCCATAGGATGGAATTTTATGCCTGATGCAGCCATTAAAAAGAATGAGATGAATGGACATGGAAATGTATCTACAAGAGGTAAATTTTTTTTTCATTTTTTAAAATTAATGTAATAGTTGCTTTACAATGTTGTGTTACTTCAGGTGTACGCCAAAGTGATTCAGTCACACACACACACACACATATATTCTTTTTCAGACTCTTTTCCATTATAGGTTATTACATGACAGTGAATGTAGTTCCCTGTGCTAAACAATAGGTATTTGTTATTTATCTATTTTATATATAGTAGTGTATATCTGTTAATCCCAAACTCCTAATTTACCTCTCCCCTGTTCCCCTTTTGGTAACCATGAGTTTGTTTTCAACGTACAAGAGACATTTTTTAAAATGAAAAAATAAAAATTAAGTTATAGAACCAATGGGAGACGGTCTGACTCAATCATGAGCAACAGTTCTACAACCAGACAGCTGGGGACCAGGCCCTATTTCCCAACTCCGTGACCTTGGACAAGCCCCTTAACCTCCCCATGCCTCAGTTTCTGATCTGTATAATGGGGCTACAAATAGTATCTATAGGGTAGTTGTGAGACTAAAACTAGCTTCTGCATGTTGAGGACGCACGATACTGTACCAGACTAATTCATAAAAAATGTCAGCTGTTACTATACATATAATAGCATCCTATTTAGGAAAATCAAGACAATGGGAAATGGACATATGTCTCCATAGATACATGGGTACATTTAAGTGGGAGCTGTGTTTTACTCTGTATACCTATTACCAATGTAATATTTTTAATGGGCATTTTAAAAGGCTGCTTTCTCTCCATTATTCATGCTGTATAAAGCAGAGGACCGGCTTCAAGTGCTCATAACCTGGCTTTGGTGTACGGTCTGCCTGACTCACCGGGCCTCTCACACTTCGTAAGATGCAGCTTTCTTCACTGTAACCCCAGTGCCACCTTCAGCAGCCCCAACCCCATCTGGTCCTTGATTAGGAAAAATCAGTGGACAAGTCATTAAGAGAAATCCATCTGGAGTCAAGGGCTAGCACAATTAGGATGTCGGAGTCCTGGGACCTCCCTGCAGTCTTCCTGTCTCTGTGTCTCACTGGCCACTAGACTGTCCTTTTCCTTTAGAAACCAACACCCGCCCCCCCCCCCATGGTAAAGTTTCTAATAGATTCACCCATCATGAATTCTGTATGCCCGATAAAGGTTCCGACTTGTTCTCCAGGAGTTTTTAATCCTTCCCCATGAATAAAAGAGAAGATTTATACCCCAAAAGAAGAGTGATTATGGGTCAGCAGAGAGCCATCGTGTGAGTTCCCCTCACTTGTCACCGCTTGTGTGAACCCCTGCTGTAAGCCCCAGAGTCACGGGATTTGGGAGTGAGGCCTGGATTCTATCTTGATTTTCTCTGGGATAGCTAAAAATATGATTTTAACTCTAGACTTCAGAAAATAAAATGATAATACTTCTTGCCTATATGGAGACTTTCAGGAATTTATGACATTTTTATGTAGAAAGTACTTTGAACTTCTTAAGGAAACAGTTCAACATATTCAAGTTCTTCAGTGTTTTCCCTTACATAAATATTCATTTAATCATCTAATATTTGTGCTCAAAAAGGACAAATAGTTCTTTTTGTCCTACATTTTATTTCTGCCTCTAATCAGGAAAATACTTCTTGGAAACCACGAAAAGAGCATCATAAAGAAGCAGAACTGATTTTCAAAAATCAAGTTATCAGTTCTTGATCAATATAATCAAATGAGTATTGTCCTAAAAAGAAACCATGCACTTGCTTTAATAATGTTGGAATTTCCTGGAAGTTTTGGGGGTTGAGACTGTGAACTAGCACCACAGGCATTCCTCAAAAAAGACCATCTCTAAGAGTAACTCTTAGAGATAAATAACTCTCACTTAAACATTCATTTTTGCACATACTTGTGGGGACATCCAGTACTTGAGTTTTGACTCAGTGCAAAGCTGAACTGTGAGACTTCTGAAGAAGCTTTATAATTGAGCTTCCCATTAAAAGTCTTTTAACAGTCATGGTGAGGCATGGAGCAGTCAGGGTACCACAAATATGGCGGGAGATGCTGCATCACTTCATGATGTATCTAAGTCAAATCATCATGCTGTACACCTTAAACTCATACCGTGCTGGATGTCACTACGTCTCAATAAAACTGGGAGAAAAAGAAAGAAGGGAGAGAAGAGGGGAGGGAAATCCTCAACAGCCTAAGAAATATCCTTTACAGGTGTTTCATCAAAGTTCCCACACTGCTTTTTCAGTCTTTCTTGTGGAGACATCCTTGCCTTCTTTTTTGGTTTATTTTGTTGTTTTTATATGTTGATTGGTTTGGGTCTCTCTTGACATCAAATGTCATGCCATGACATTTCCTTGAAGAGCCTGGGCCAGTTTTCTTGTGGCATGTCCGCATTATGGATCTGTGTGGTGACCCCTGATCATTAGACTAGGTGAGACATTTTGGCAAGGACATTGCCTTGGCAACACTCACCCCTCCTGCCACAACGCATTAGGATCTGCACGGGGTCAGTTGGTGAGTGGTGCAGACTGTTCTGACTTCTGTGCTTGAAATTGTCCCAGATCGGAGAGAACTCTGAACAGTTTCACCTGCTCGGCCCAGATGTGGTAAGACCCCTGAGAGGTCTGCACTTCTCCAGCCGTTTTTTTGTTTTTTGTTTTCCTTTTTTGGCCGGGCAGAACAATAGAGAGGATTTAATAAAGGGAATTAGCATACAAACATGTTGAGAGAACCTTCAAATCGTACAGGAGGAGGTTAGGGAACCTGGAATTAGCGATGCCACAAAGCTAGTTTTTCCTAGGGTTGGAGGAAAACAGAATCAGAGCCCAGGATTGGAATCACTCAGAGGGGAGCAGAGTCACGAAGAGAAGAACCAGAGTGGGGAAGGAATTCCCTGTGATACTCCTCCTTGTCTTCCAGTCTCTTGAGAGTCTCTACCCAGTTAACTCTGCCTAGAAACCAGATTTCCAGGAAGCCTGGCAATGTTAGCTTGCAGGGCACAGCTTCCTACAATTCATAACAAGAAGCAAGGAATACAGATAGGGAAAATAGAAAATAACAAATGATCATTCCCCTGTTGTATACAGGACGCTATTATTATCTCCAGATAAACAAGACTGCTCAACTTTCCTTAGTAATAGGCTTCAAGTTTTATTCTGAGTCAAAGTTATTTGTTATTTAAAACTTAGTTCATTTTAGTAGTCAGTTAATTCATTTTTGGTGGACTTCAGTGGATGATTACTTCACATGGAGAGGCTTTGGCTTCATTATATTTTTAAAACTATAAGGATCCTTTTTTTTCCCCCAGAGAAAACCACATTAAACCATGTTATACACAAGATGGTGTTTTTTGGAAATTATTTCACTGTTTTCTGATTCCAGGAAAGTGGTGGAGGGCAGTGGGTGGCAGGGAGAAGGTAAGGAAGATTTTGGCCGGTTTTCCTGGATGGGGATGGAGGAAGCCATAAAAGTCCAGCACGCCCCTAGCCCACCTGCCCTAATAATGGCCAGCCCTTTGGGGCCCTCATTCTGGTGGGACTCGGGTCTATGAAGTGGGTGGGGGCTGGGAAAGGGGCGGGACTGTGGAGGAACCGCCACCACCCCGCCCCTGGTCAGCTTAACAAACTTGGGCTGTGGGGGCTTCTGGGGACTCCACCCACGGCTTGCACGCATGCACAGGAGTGCGACAGCATACGCGGGAGTGCAGCAGCGTGCATGGGGGTGCGTCAGCATGCGCCTCAGCATTTAGGAGACAGCTGGCCCTGGCGTGTGAGGACCGAGTGGTGTTGCCGATAGATGCAACCAGTGGTCCAGGTTCTTGTCCTGTCCCAGAAAGAATTCAGTGACAAGACATAGTGGTTAAAAAGGTAAAGTGAGGATTTATTAAAGGATGGATAGTCCACTCTCAGGGGAGAGCGGACAGGCTCAGGTGAGCAGCTGCCCTGAGTTTCTATGGCAAGTTAGCTACATAGGGTGTAAAAATGAATGGGCGGAATATTCACTGGCGAGGGAAGGGTTTGGGGTCGTATTCCCTGATTATCATCCCAACTCCACCTTCCCAAAGGGAGGAGGGATTTTTGTCCTTATTTAGTCTGGATCAGAAGTGTCATGGCGTCAGTGCATGATGGGTACTTCTGATCTGCAAGGCTAATTTTATTGAAATGAGGGCACAATGAGCAAAAGGTTACATTCAGACTCTGGAAATTCCTGCCTTTTCTCACCTTTCTTTGTTCTTCTCCAGGCCACTTGTCACTCCAAAAAACATGATCCTTTATCAGCCCCAAGGTTCCTGCTTTTCTTTCTCTGCCCAAGGATCCCTGCTGCTTATATGATGTGTGGTTCCCTGCATTTGGCCTGTGCCCCTCCTTTCTGCCCAATCCCTGCCATTTGGTCTGTGTCCCCCTTTCTCTGCTCATATCTAGCTATCTGCCTGCTCTAACAGTGGGGCCCCGGCTTTTTAGCTATGACATGATTTCCAACGCAAGCTCCCTTTCTCTGCTGGATGGCGACTTCCGAGGCTCCTCTGAACCGGCTCCTGCATGTGACTGACCCGAGCCCTGGCTGGGAGCCATGCTTGTAGGTGTGACGTGGGGCCGCGGGCAGTGAGGACGCGGGTGTGTGGGAATGGGAATCTGACTCGAGGGCATCCAGGAGGAAGGCGCAGGTCTCCTCCTGCATTCACGGTTCCCTGGATCCCAGCTCTGCGCTCCGCAGGCCCTGCCAGGGAAGCTGGAGGAGGGCGGGAGCGGACATGGGGTGGAGGCCCAGCTGTGGAAGGAAGTGAGTGCGGGAGAGAGGAGGGGTACAGCAGGTCAGGCCAGGGAGGTTGGACGGCTGTGTTCTGGACCCAGTTCTGCCACCTCCCGTCCATTCTGCAAGAGGGGCGGTCTCCAGGGGCTTCACCTGGGAGGTGTGTCTTGCCCAGGTGGTTTTGGAACTACCAGTGTGGCTTCCCTGCCAAGTGTGCGACTGCATCCGTCAACTAGAGCGGCTCCTTTAATGTTTGTTGTCAAGCTGGCTTGGTGGTGCTGAATTCTTTTAGTTTTTATTTATCTGTGAAGCTTTTGATTTCTCCATCAAATCTGAATGAGAGCCTTGCTGGATAGCGTATTCTTGGCTGTAAGTTTTTCCCTTTCATCACTTAAAATATATCATGCCATTCCCTTCTGGCCTGTGGAGTTTCTGCTTAAAAAACAGCTGATAACCTTATGGGAGCTCCCTTGTATGCTATTTGTTGCTTTTCTCTTGCTGATTTTAATATTTTCTCCTTATCCTTAATTTTTGTCAGTTTGAGTACTATGTGCCCTGGTGTGTTCCTCTTTGTGTTGATCCTGTGTGGGACTTCAGTTTCTGTTTCCTTTCCCAAGTTAGGGCAGTTTTCAGCTGTTACCTCTTCAAATATTTTCTCAGATTCTTTCTCTCTCTCTTCTCTTTCTGGGACCCCTATAATGTAGGTGTTAGTGTGTTTCTGGTTGTCCCAGAGTCCTCTTAAACTGTCCTCATTTCTTTTCATTCATTTTTCTTCTTTCTGTTCTGTGGTAGTGATTTCCACTAATCTGTCCTCTAGCTCAGTGATCCATTCTTCTGCCTCATTTAGTCTATTCTTGTTTTCTTCTAGCTGGTTATTCATTTCAGTGATTTTATTCTTCAGTTCTGTTTGGGTGTCCTTTGTATTATCTGACTCTTTACTGAAAACTTCACTCTGTGCATCTGTTCTCCTGAGTTCTCTGAACATCTTCACAATCATTACTCTAAACTCTTTCTCGGGTAGATTGCCTATCTTCTCATTACGTACTTCTGGGATTTTATCTTGTGCCTCAGCCTGGAGTATATTCCTCTGTTGTCTTGTATTGTCTAAATTTCTATTTGCATTTTTATGTAGGTTAGTTACATTGCTCGACCTTGGAGAAGTGGCCCTCTGTGGGAGACATGCTATGCGTCCCAGCAGGACACTCCTCTCTTGTCCCCCAAGGGCCAGGGTCCAGCTGGTCCCAGGGTAGAGTCTGGCCTGTGTTTGTGGATTCCTTCCACAGGCTTTGGGATTGTTGTTTTCTTGTTTCTAGTATCTGCCCCTGGTGGGTGAGGCTGGACTAGAGGCTTATGCAGGGTTTCCAGCAGGAGGAGCTAGTATCTGCCCACTGCTGGGTGAAGCTTGGTCCTGGCCCTCTGGTGGGCAGGGCGTCTAGAGATGTTTGTGGCTCAGAAAGTCTGCTGATGGGTGGGGTTTTGTTCCCACTCAGTCTGTTGTTTGGCCTCAGGCTTCCCAGCCCTTAAGCCTGCAGGCTGTTGGGTGGGGCTAGGTCTTGGTGCTAATGATCCAAGCAAGATGTCAGCTCCCAGGAAAGCTCCTGTAGATGAACACTCCTGGAATGTCTGCCACCAGCTTTTATGTCCCCTGGGTGAGATTTAGCCGTCCCCTCCCTCCCCAGGAGACACTCCAAATCAGCAGGCAGGCCTGGCCCAGGTTCCTATGAAATCACTGACTCTGCCCTTGGACCTGGCGCACATGAGATTCTGTGTGCGCTTCCCAAGAGTGAAGTCTCTGTTTCCCTGAGTCCCATGGGGCTTTTGGAGTTAAGCCCCACTGACCTTCAAAACCAGATTGTCCTGGGGTCTCCTCCTCCTCCCAATGCCGGGACCCTGGGCTGGGGAGCCTGACGTGTGGCTCAGGACTCTGTGACTTAATTATCCTTCAACTTGTGGGTTGCCCACCCAGGGGTTATGGTGCCAGATTATATGGCAAGCATGCCCCATCCTGCCACCCCATTGTGGTTCCCTCTTTATGTTTCCAGTTGGAAGATATTTTTTGCTAGGCTCCAGGCTTTTTTTTTTTTTTTTTTTTTTTTTTTTTGATGGTTGTTTAGCAGTCGGTTGTGGTTTTGCTGTAGTCATGAAGGGAGGCGAGCTCGTGGTCCTACTACTCCACCATCTTGACTGGAAATCTCTGTCCAGCTATTTATTAATAAAGCATAGATGCAGAAAGAAAAATCAAAAGACCTATCTTTTCAGGGATCCCATCAGGGATGGAAAGGGATTTGCCTCTCTTGGTTTCCTTAGGTTCCTAATTTAAGGTGAATATTATGTTAATTGCTCTCTTGCTGCCTCACGAGCTCATGGTAATGAAATATTCCCCCAGCACATAGCTCTGCCTACACAAAATCTGGCTGGGGTTTTCTCTCCCCCTGGAGAGCCATTTGCTTCCTTGCACATGTGGAGCTGAACTTTTCTTCTCTTTCATTCTGCTTAGTAAGCAGACCCTGAATAACAACACCTGCATCCTATTCACTCAGCAGCCCGAGCCAAAGGGTAGCGTAGCTGGTGTGTGAGGGGCCGGGGGACTGAGGCATGGGGGCAGCAGCCTCTCTCCCTCTGCTTCCTATCAAGGGAGGGAGCTGGGATTTTTCCCTGAACAGGATGGCAGGTCTTGAGATAGTGATGCTTCTTGTTTATTGATCAACACACATTCAAACCATCGCCCACTGACAGCCTGTTTGTAGCCCGCCTCCTTGCTACTTCCCTTTTAGTTGAACACAAATTTAACTCTTAACTAGAGCCCTAATCAGGCAGCCTTCGGAACAAAAGAGAGCAAAAATGCACTGTTCCCTTCTCCCATGATTTAGCACTTTGAACATTTTTATCCTAAAAGCATTTATATACCATTTATAAAGATGGTACCTCTTCTTAAATAAACATAACTATGAATTTGAGAATAGAATCATCAACATTGACACCAAATATCCCTGTCATCACTATCCATGGACACAGGCTTATGCATGCAAGCATTTGCCAGATAAGTGAATACCACAGCACCGTTATTTCTGGTATTTCAAAATGCTGTTGCTGGGAGCTTAACACAAGAGTTCACATCGCCATTCACATAACCCTGATCATATCTGTTTTTCTATGAATGAATATTTAGGTCACATTTTCCACCCATTTCTCAAGCTGGCCCTGAGCAGTGATGTCTTGGATGAGCTTGCCTGCTGACTAACCGCCTGGGGTAACGACTCCCCATCTAGCTGTGCCAAGTGTTTCACAGACCTCATTTATTTTCCACCTTTTCAGGTAGTTAGCATATAGGAGACTGAAAGTCAGAATGCTTTCCTTCAATAAGTGAATGGATAAACAAAATGCAGAATAGGCCTATAGTGGAATATTTTTCAATCTTAAAAAAAGGAAGGCCATCCTGACATAATATACACTCTACAATCTGGATGAACCTGAAGACATTATTCTACGTGAAATAAGCCAGTCACAAAAAGACAAATGTTGCATGATTCCTCTTCAGTGAGGTAGCTAGACTAGTCAAATTCATAGTCAAATTCACAGAGACAGAAAGTAGAATGGTTGTTACCGGGGACTGGGGAAGGGTCAGCATTTAGTGGATACAGATTTGAGATGGAGAAGATGAAAAAGTTCTGATGGTGGATGGTGTTGATGGTTGCATAATAATGTGCATGTGCTTAATGCCACAGAACTGTACACTTAAAATGGTTACGGTGGTAAATGTTATGTTACATATATTTTGCCACAATAAAACAGTAAAAATACTATCATATGAGAAATTGATATTACAGAGAGTATTTGATCAGTTTGGGACTGTCTATCATAAAATTCCCTTTTTTTGTTTAATACTCCACTGTGTCTGTCGATTTAATCTCTGGCTTTTTAATGGTGCCGATGGTTTACTGTGAAACGGCTACGTCATCTTTTCCCCAGTGTCTTACAAAAAGCAAGCTTCTTTCTTCTGTTTGCCATAGTATATTTAATCTGTCTCTAAGGTGATAGAGTAATTTTCTTAAGCCATCCTGAATATTCCTTTCTTGGGTTCATTACCACTCCCTTCTTAGGAACTCTGAAGAAAAATGTTCCAACCTGTCTGGCCTGAAGCGACCTGGCCTGGCGCCCACCCCTGCAGGGCCTTTGCATCTGAAGATGTGGAATCAGTTCCACTCCAGATGCTGCAGGCGCTGAGCCACTGAATCAGCCCTGCTGAGGATGAGTGATGGTTTTATTGCGAGGTGGGTGTTTAAAATATGGTCTTGTACGGGAGGCACTTCTTGGATACTTTCTATGATGAAGACCACTCCTGAAGTAGAATGCCCTAATCATTGCCAAAAATTGCTGTTTTAAGCTTAATGCTTTGCATTGGTGACAATTGTTATTTTTTTAAAAATATAATTGATTTACAGTACTGTGTTAGTTTCAAGTATACAGCAAAGTGATTCAATTATATGTATATATTTTTTCAGATTCTTTCCCATTCTGTGTTATTAGAAGATATGAATGTAGTTCCCTGTGCTATACAGTAAATCCTTATTGTTTATCTTTTTTATATATAATAGTGTGTGTCTGTTAATCCCATACTCCTAATTTATCCCTCCCCTCCTTTCTTTCCCCTTTGGTAACCATAGTTTGTTTTCTATGTCCATGAGTCTGTTTCTGTTTTGTAGATAACTTTATTTGTATTTTTTTTTTTTTAGATTCCACATGTAAGTGATATTGTATGATATTTGTCTTTCTCTTTCTGGCTTACTTCACTTAGCATGATAATCTCCAGGTCCATCCATGTTGCTGCAGATGGCATTATTTCATTCTTTTTAATGGCTGAGTAGTATTCCAGTGTATAAATATATCACAGCCTCTTTATCCAGGCATCTGTCGATGGACATTTAGGTTGCCTGTATGTCTTGGCTACTGTACATAGTGCTGCTGTGAACATTGGGGTGCCGCCTACTGATTTCTAAGGTGTACTTTTCAATCCCTGGGAAGGGGGATGAGCTGAGGCTTCCTTTCCTTGTACCCTCCCCTGCCTGAATGTCTTTCATCCTCATAGGGCTCAACTTGGACTTCACACATCACGCCTCCCTTTCTCCTTCCTACAACAGAGAAGGCTCCACGCCTGGAAACAAAATCTATAGCAGAGCACAGGAACACCCATAAATCTCCTTCTGATGAGCTAGGCCCACAGGCTGAGTCACAGACAGAGCTGCCATTCACAATGCCAGCATCCACTCAGAGGCTGCTCACTGCCGACAGGTGCCAGGGGCAGCGGCCACGGATTTGGCTCCAAAACGCCACATCTGCACTGCCTTAACCACGGCCCAGATGACTTTGTCAGGATCCGCGGTGCTCCTGGAAGGGTTTTCTTTAACACACACAGACACACACACACACACACACACACAGCTTATTTGTTCAATCTTCTGCATCACTGTACATCTTCAGTGTGGCACAAATCATTTTGATTTTTGTTGTTTTAACTCCCTAAAAGGGTAAGTTGTAGTTTTCTGACAAATGCAGATAAACAGACAACATCAGGGTGTGAGTGTGTGTGTATGTGTGTGTGTTAGTGTTACAGAAGGAAGTTCCACTGGAGGCCCGGGGCTCTGATAGGAGGTGGCTTTTCTTTTTAAAATTTATTTTATTTTATTTTTGGGGAGACAGAGATAATTAGGTTTACTTATTTATTTTTGAGGGGCAGTCCTGGGGATTGAACGCAGGACCTGATGCGTGCTAAGCATGTGCTCTACCACAGCGCTCTCCCCTCCCTGCCAAGGAGGCTTTTCTGCGATAGGTCTGAGGTCTGGGCTCATTTCAGCCTGGCTGTGAGGTCTCAGTTCCCCCTGCCGGGGCCCCCAGACCTCTGTGGCTGTGTATCTAGATTGGTGGAGTGCCATTTAAATTATTTATGAGTTTTTACTTTTCCAGGCCCTGCCAATAACAGTTGGATGCTCTCTGGTTTATGTTCTGGCAAATGTTGACAAAATACAACACCAACAGGGAGAAAACTGTGTTTCTGAGGCATCCAAAGAGGGGAGAGAAAAAAGGGAGTGTCTGTACATATGCTCAGCGACTAGAGTTTCATCTGATAGTCATGCTTCAGAGAGAAGCGGGGGACACGTGTCGATGCCCTGGAACAGGGTGGCATGTGCCCGAGAGCAGAGCGAGTGCACTTAGACTTGAGGGTATGAGTTCGTGCAGCTCTGTGCCCAGGCATTTTGGACCTGAGACACAAGGAAAATTCAGTTATGGTGATCCCGTTTTTATTTAAAATTTCCATAGTTTGTTCATCATGGATTCTTTTGCATTAATTTTTATTTTTATGATGTTGCATTAATTGGAGGGGTTTTTTTGGTGTTGCCTTAAATTTTGCACCTGAGATA
The DNA here is from genome assembly GCF_009834535.1 of Camelus ferus. NCBI lineage: Eukaryota > Metazoa > Chordata > Mammalia > Artiodactyla > Camelidae > Camelus > Camelus ferus. Next base: position 18,215,362 of record NC_045730.1, read on the forward strand.
TTGGCCTTGCTCTCTCACCCTGGTCCAGCTTTGAGTTTGTGCACAAATCTCCGACGGCCATGAGCTTCGAATCTTCGGGTAGTGCGGAAGGTCCACAGGATGATGGGTAATGATGTGCTGCTTTGGGTCGTCCTTTATGATGGTACTGGCTTAATTTATGGGGTGCCGTGTCCCTGCTGGGCTCCTCTCCCTCTGCACGTGCCACGAGAGTGGACATTACCTGATGTGTTCACACTGTATTCTCCAAGTCCCTAGTACCTCATGGATAGTCAGTAAATATTTGTTGCAACAACCCTATGAGGTTAGCGCTATTGTCCTCATTTGACAAATGAGAAAACTAAGGTTTTGGAGGAATTCGATGATGACGCAAATCACGCAGCCAGTGAGGGTGGAGGCCCAGTCATCATGTGCGCTCCCCGGGTGACCCCCTCCTCCCTTCTGTTGTCATGTAAAGCTGGGAATTCTGCCCCTCCACGTTCCCCACTGACCAGAGGTGCTGATGGTTGTTTCTTGGAAAACTCAAATAAAATAACTCTGTGATTGGATGCATTTATGTATATTGGCATGTGTATATATAAATGTTTATATATAAAAATAACTGTGATTGGATGCATTTACATCTTTATATGTATATAAATATATCCAATCAAGAATTTTAATATATATATAAATATAATATAAATATACATTTTTAATTGTTTAAGCCTTACGGGACATGGGCATTTTAAAATTCCTGGTAGCTACCAATCCTGCCATTTTCTGAGAAACGTTTTCAAGCCTGAGCTATTCAACCTGCCCGCTAGAGGGCAAACCTGCTAAGACACGGGTGTGGTACTGCTCCCCACCTGTTGGGTCACTGGGGGCTTCTGCGAGCTGCCATGGGGCAGCACCCTCTGTTAAATGCCTGCCAGGAACTCGGACTTTTGTGGGGTCTGGTCAAAATGTCCGAAGTATATTCACCCAGAACACTGATCTAAAATAGAATACCAGGGCCAGTGCCCTTCCTATTATATTTTTATTTATTCTGTTAAAAAAAAAACAAAAACAAAACAAAATGAGAAGATGTGGAATTACAACTAGTGTCTGCACCCTGCTTCGTAAGGGCAGAAGTAAGAGAGGACCCCAAGCTCTCAGGACTGGCAAAGCCAGAGAGACAGGGTGAAGAAATCTGCCTTTCATCAACCGGAAGCAGAAATGTCTAGAATGGGGATCAGCAAACTTTTCTGTAAAATAGTATTTTAAGCTTTGAAGGCCATGAGGTCTCTCTTACAACGACTCGACCTGCCAGGTGAAAGCTGCCAAGCAGTGTGGGGCCACGTGGCTGTGGCTGTGTTCCCATAAACTTAATTTACAGAAGCGCGCAGCCGGCCAGCTTGAACCCACAAGATGGGCTGTGGTTTGCCAGCTCTCGATCTAAAATGCTGATTCCCTTTACTTAGCGAGGTTATGTTAATTCATCTATGTATTTTTTAACCAAATACAGGGGCCAGTAACAACCACAATGATGGCTGACATTTACAAAACACTTACTCCTGACCGAGCATATATGCAAAGACTCTCTTGGGCCTGCAGAAACTGATGACCATCCAGTCCCCTCTGTCTCATCTGACACCCTTCATCCAAGTCCGTCCTCTCTCACTGGATGACTGCCATGGGCCTCCCTCCCTCCTGCCCTGTGCAGCTGGTTCTGCAGAAGCTCCACAAAGAAGCTCCACAAATCAGGTGACATCATCCTTCTACTTAAAACCCTCTGATGACTTGCTGCTGCTCCTAGGATTACAGCCCGAGTATGCACTGTGACCCCCCGCGCACTGCGGGGCTGGCCTGGCCCCGCATCACTCTCTGCCACAGCCACTTTGCTTTCCAGGTTCTAGCCACACTGGACTTGTTTTTCTTTTTTTTCCTCCAGAGTCCTTTCCTTTTTATTTTCATTTTTTGTTTATTCTTTTTTGGGGGCGGAGGGGCACAGGGGGAGGAGGTAAGTAGGTTTATTTATTTTTTATTAATGGTGGTACTGGGGATTGAACCCAGGACCTCGTGCATGCTAAGCATGTGCTCTGGCCTTTTTAAAAGTCCCCTGACTCATGGGCTCCGGGCCACATCAGGCCTTGCCACAGCAGTTGCCTCTTCCTGGAATTCCCCCCACACCCACCGCCCTTTACTCCTGGTTTCTTCCTCAGCATCCACCTCAAACACTGTCTCAAAAGAGTCTTTCCCGACTCCCAGGTGAGGTCAAGATCCCCTGCTGTTGGCTCACTCGTTTCCCTAGAGTTTTCTTTCATGGGCCACATTCCCATCGATGAATAGGTCCTCATGTGTGCGTCAGAGGCTGGGCTTCTGTTGGACCAGGAGCTCCACGAAGGCAATGACAATGACTGTCTTTCTCAAGCTCAGCACCCAGCAAAGAGCCCAGCATAGAGTGGGTGCCCTGGAAACACTGCACTAAGACACGTAGAAACAAATCAAGGCATGATGTATCGGATGGAGTCAGACCCAAGCCCAAGCCACCTTCATTAGGTGAGGTTTCTAGAAAGAAAGGGGTCATGAGGATTTGGGGGTACCCGGGACCCCGAGTGTCATTTGGCTCAGAGAAAGGTGGGCATGCACCATGGAGGAGGATGGCTAGACTGCCCAGGCCCAGGGACCAGCACGACAGCCCTGACAGTGGACGGGGCAGGCAGCCTGCTCAGGACCGGGAAGCAGAAGCGTGGAGAGACCCATGTTACCAGGGGCTCGTCCACAGCTTGCTTATCATTTCCTGACCTAGTAAGTCACGGTCATGAGTCTGCTGCTCAGGCTCCCCGGGACCCTGGGCATGGAACGGACCAAAGCCGGTTGGGATGTTTTGCCCTTCTCGTCAACATTCTGCAGTACCCTTGGATGGCATAACAGGCGAATACAAAGCCTGTAGCTGGGGTTCTGACAGAAGCTAATTGTACCCAGAATAATGAAGTTTAAAGATTTTGTTTTCCTTCCTCTGCCGTACGGTGGCAACATGGTATAGGGTCCTGATGTGAGACCGGGAGGCTGGCTGCCAGCAACTGAATCCCAGCCCCACTGCCTGTAAGCTGTTGACCTTGGGAAAGGTACTTAACCTCACTGTCTCCGTGTACGGAACGTGGGGAATCAGAGCACCCAGCTCAGAGAGTGGTTGTGTGGGATCAGTGGGCAGTCCACGTGGAGAGTGACCCCATGCATTAAAAGCTCTCAGTAAACAGAGTCACTATGATGACATTGGATTCAGACTGCAGGGACCATCCTGGCCCAGGAAGACTGGAGAGATATGGAGGCCATGTCAGGATCTGGAGTTTCTTTCCTTCTTTGGGTGTAAGGGGGTCCTGGGGACCCTGGTGGGGAACATCTCCTGGCCCCAGTTCTGGAACCATGACCACCCAGGGCTGGGGGAGTGGGATCTGGTGAAAACAGGTACAGCCTTTCTTCCTGCCATTGAATTCTCGGCTTCCACAGTCCAGAAGAAACAACCCCCAGGGCAGAATCGCAGGCTTCCTTTTAGGCTCCAAAGGGACACGTTAACAAAGCAATGGGGCCAGGGGGCGGAGGGTGCTGCTTTGATCTCTGTCCCATCCATTCTTCTTAAAATCACATACCCAGGACCTCCCGCCAATTTCTGATCTTTTGTTCCAAGTCAGTTCATGATCGCTCATAAATTGCTTTGAAGGTAAAAGCTCCACATCAGTGCACCATGATACCACTATTATTTAATAAGTGGAGCCTGCACGTCTCCTTGACATATGAGCTGTTCAAAATATTTGACTTGTTTTTCAGTTCAGCTGCATGGGAAAGAACTTGCATCATCTCCGTGTATCTTCCCATATCTGCCGCTATGCAGAGTGAGCATTGTTTTCATAAAAATGTTTGCCTTTTCTCCAACAAAAGAAATTGATGCTTCTCTTGGGGGCACCTCTCTGTTAGCCAAAACTCCAGTAATTATTTTCAGAGATAAGCATTTTTTTAATGTCTTAATTTATGGCGATGCTTACATATGCCAGTAAAATGTACTGTAACATTCACCAGGCCGACAAAGTTCAGTGCGTGTTGAGAAGAAATGTATATGTGAACATCGTAATGGATTTATCAACCAACACGAGGATGGATTCCACTTGGAGAGGAGGAACAGAATAAAGCATTTTCTTGTCTAGATCCACCCTTCATGGCTATTCTCTACCCAGGTTCCGCAGAGCCTTTTCAAGGACTTCCTCGGGGAAGCATATCCCACTATGTCCTGGCTCACTGCTTTGGCCGTGTTGGCTAACTCTGTAAGCATCACCCACATCTAATTTGTTTCCATGTGCTGAGCCTTGCTGGCAGCTCCCCTGTCAGGGACTAGAGCTGGCCCGTGTGCTGACGGCTGGGCCTGGGCAGAGAAGAAGGAAGGCTGCTGAGGGGATTGAAGCGGGGCCATCGGCTGATGCTTGGCAGCAGTGGGTCAGTTCACAAGCACTGGACCCTGCGACGGGTGCTGGGGGTGCCCCTCACATCTGCCACAGGCCACAGGCTCCATCACCTGGTCCCCACTCCAAGCCTGAGCATGACATTTGGTTTCACCTCAGCTGTGATGGAGGGAGTCCGCAGCGTGGCCTACGGCCATGCCTCAGAGAAGTTAATCTCCATGGAGGGAACAAGTCCATCTTGCAGGACACATCAGAGCCTTCCCAGCACTTCTGTCTTGGGCTGAAATCCTAAGGGTTCTGGCTGGAACCATTTTCCTGATTCTTGCTTCTTTCAAAGATTTCTTAAGGCATCCAACTGGCTTTCCACAGACCTGGCTCTTTCTGCAGTTAGCCAGGGACCCTGATCCAACTCTGTCAGCTACTCTTGAACCCCAGGAACCCAACTGACCACTAACCCCACTGGAGCGCTCTCCTCCCCTTGAGTCCCCAGGGGCCACCATCTGTCCCCTCTCTGGGATCTGCTTACTGCCTTGTGGCATCTTTGGTGGTGGTCTGTGCTGTAAACTTTCCACCAGTGCCTTGTTTTCTTGACTAATTAGTACAGAGCAGGGAAGGAACAATCTGATTAGATCTGCCTCCAGGAATTCCAGTCCCAGAATGCCCGCTCGGGATGGGGAGCCACTCCCAGCCAGCCAGTGCCCCGCGGGGCTGGGCTTCTCTGCCACATGGCAGACCAGACCCATCCTGGAAGAGTTTACCACCCTCTGGAGGCAAGAATCTGTTCCAGAACACTCCCTCCAACACCCACTCCGGGAGGAGACAAAAGCGCTCAAAGGTCCCTGATGTCTTACAGAAGCAAGTCGTCCCTGACTGTCACAAGGAGTCCCCCTCCTGTCCCCACCCCTACCACGTGCAGTGTGGGCTGAGGGAGAAAACTGAAGCCCTTCATCCAGGCTGCAGGCATTTGAGAACTCCACTGGGGCTGCAGCATCTCCACAAGCCATGCCAGGGAGCATCAGAAACCTTCCTCCCCAGGACCAAAGGAGCGCTTTGTCTAACTGATGATTTCCAGGAAGTTCCAACCTCACTCTGGGCATGACTTCCCCCCTCGTTATGGTCTGGATCATCGAGTCCACAAGTGGATTCTCCCCAGGCTAGTGTCTGTCTGGACAGATGGCATTTGCAGCTGTAAAATCACCAATGTTGCCTTTTGGATTGATCTTCCAGAAATAGGAAGGTGCTTTCTCCTTGCACTGGAACCTGCCGAGGCTGATGCTTTTGTTTTCAGGGCAAATCCAGCTCTGTGCAGCTGGCCTTGCTGGCACTTTTGAACACAGGACAGGAAACCTCCGCAGTCCCAGGTCTGGCCAAGTCACGGGTGCCCCTCCCCGGCCCCGTGTGCTGTGGCCTGAGAATGTGGTTACGCCAGCTCTCAGCTGGAAGGACCCACTCACACAGATCTTCATCCATCTATAATTGATGACATAATAAAAGCTGTTCTGGTTGTGGGAGGAAATATGAGATGGCATAGATCACCCTGCCAAGGGTGAAAATGAAATTGAGATCCAGAACTTAAAAATAACAACTGTCCTTTTGCTCATGAAATCATCATCCAATAAAGGATTCTTCCCATAATCACAAAACCTCTGAAGGAAAAGGGGAAGCGTCCTGTGCTGCACAGGGGGTTTGGAGGGTGGGGAAGGTGGAGGGACGTCGCTGTTTGCGGGGTACCTTGGGTGGGCCAGACGCCTGCTAATGAGGCCTCCTTGTTTGATCTTCTTGACAAGCAGACTGGGATAAATTGGGACACTGAGGCCGAGAGAATAAAGAAATTTGCCTGAGGTCACATGATGAACAAGTGATACACATGGAATTCTAATCTGAATCATAAATTCAGGGTCCCCTGCCTGTATCACAAGGTGGAAGTGAGATGGAGAAGGCTTGGGGAGGCCCAGTGAGGGGCTGGGAGGGGAGCAGAGAGGAAGGAGCAGAACCTGCACTGTCTTATGGGGAATGGGGGCTCCAGCATGGGGCTGGGAGAGCAGCATCTGGGACCTGTGTCCTTCCTGAGGAAACTGCAACTGCATTCCACATTTGGAAGCACCCTCTCTACTGTGGCAACATGCACATATGATGCCTAGAGATGGTCTTGATCTCTGGTCTCCTTGGTGCTGGTAGAAGGCTTTGCACATAGTAGGTGCTTAATAAATACAGTGAATGTCTTTATTGGGTCCAGGAGAACCATAACCCTTCCCCTCCATCTTTTCAGTGTGCTTACTAAGCTAAGCTGAGTCCAGATGTACAGCGCATTTTACACTGGTAACATCGGGGCAGAAAACGTGCTTGGAGCAAGTCTCTGAGTCCCTTCTCCAAGTGCGTGACTTCTGAGAAGCCTCTCCAGGATGCTTCCAGCAAACACACTAAAACCCTCCAGAGGTGTGCCTTGCACACAATCAGAGTGTTCATTCTTCTGTTGACCTTTCCCCCTTCCAAAGGCTCTCCTTACTTGGACCGTGTTCACCTCCTGTAAGATATGTTGCTGAGACGCAGGGAAGAGTTGCGGAAACAGCAGTGGCTGGCTTGACAACTGTTTTGCACTAAGTGAGAGAGGCTGGTCCTTTTTGCAAGGATGAAGGCAAGAAGCAGCCACCTGGGACCAGATGGGCTTCCCATAGGCCCTTCCCTTACAGCCCCATCCTGCTTAGAGTTATATATATATATTTTTTTCAGCTTCTTTTCCATTATATGTTATTATGAGAAATTGAATATAGTTCCCTGTGCTCTACAGTAGTTCCTTGTTTATTTTATATATAGTAATGGGTGTCTGTTAATCCCACTTATTTTCTATGTCTGTGAGTCTGTTTTTGGTTTGTAAATAGAATTTGTATCTTTTTTTTTTAGATTCCACATATAAATGATACCATATGATATTTGTATTTCTATCTGACTTCACTCAATAAAATAATCTCTAGGCCCATCCATGTTGCTGCAAATGGCATTATTTCATTCCTTTTTATGGCTGAGTAGTATTCCATTGTATATATATACCACACCTTCTTTATCCAGTCACCTGTTGACGGACATTTAGGTTGTTTCCATGTCTTGGCTATTGTAAATAGTGCTGCTATGAATATCGAGTGTCTGTGTCTTTTCAAATTAGAGTTTTCTCCAGATATATCCCCCAACTTTTTGATCTCCTTGTACTTTGGGATTCAGCCTGGGTGGAAATGGGGTTATTAGTTGGGTTCTACTAAATTCCACAACAGCTAAATATTTATATTTATATTTATATTTATATTTATATTTATATTTATATTTTATACACACACACATACAGATACACACCATATATCACTGAATATGACACAGGCCTACTCATTATAATATACATTTTTAAAGGACACAGCCAGACAACTGTTTGGCTGTCCTCTTTAGAAATACAGATTATAATCTTGATTACCCTGAAAGGAATTGTGGTAAATTTTCTACTGTTCCTGGTTTTTCAGAAATTTGGTGGGCTTGGAATTTGGACACATAGCTGTGTGGGGTGGAATGTTAGACCAGGGCTGGATGATCTGCCTGTGCCCTGCTTGTGTTTTAAATAAAGTGGACAAAGGTTTGTAAAAAAGGAATCTGGAAGCTCTGGTTTCTCCTTGGCTGCTATGCCTCATTCCCAGGATCCCAGCAAAGGGAAGAGACAAGGAGGTCCAAGGGGCAGAGCCCTGGGCCCAGGCTGCCCGCTGGCCCTCCAGCAATGTCCTGTTTGTCACTCGAGAGTGGCAACAGCTGTGGAGTCCCAGACTGGTCCACACCCACCAGGGGCAGATGACGTAGACTCAGTCTAGACTGGGCTCCAATGTGCTCCTTGCAAATGGACTCCCAGCCGTCCTTTTAAAGGCTGAGTAATATTTCATTGTTTGTATATATCACATTTTGTTCATCCATGTATCATTAGCCATTTTAAATATTTTTGCTGTGAACATGGATGCACAGATATCTGTTTAAGATCCTGCTTTTAGTTCTTTAGGATATATATCCAGATGTGAAATTATGGGGTCACGTGGTAATTCTGTGTTTAATTTTTTGAGGACCAACCATATCTTTTTCACAGCAGCTGCACGATTTTGTATTCCCACCAGCAAAGCACAAGTGTTCCAATTACTCCACATTCTCACCATTCTTTCCTTTCCTTTTTTTTTTTCCTTTTTACAATAGCCATCCTAATGGATGTGAAGTGATAACTCATGTGGTTTTGATTTGCCTTTCCCTAATGATTAGTGATGTTGAGTATCTTTTCCTTTGGTTCTTAGCCATTTGTGTATCTTCTTTGGAGAAATGTCTATTCAAGTCCTTTTCCTATTTTTAATTGGATGTTTATTTTTGCTGGTTTTTTTGTTTTTAATTTTTAAAAATTGTGTGTTATCTGAACAAAACAAAAACTCTGAACAAAAGGCTATGGGAGTTTTGTCCCTGCATGGCGAATGCATTACAACTTCAGGATCAGAAAATCCCACACAGTTCTAACCTTTTTAGCAGTTCAGCTTCTCATCCCTTTAATGTACTGATCGGCTGGCGGCCAGGTCCCTTGGTGCTCAGCACCTTTTGATACATTCATCTGCTAACAGTACTCAGTACAGAGTGGCTTCAGGCCCATATTTCTAAGAGAAAGAAGGGAAAGAAAAGGGAATCATACTCCATCAGGCAGGACAAATGCAGTGAAATTTCAGTATATAAACCTAATAGGGTTCTGTGCTTCAGAAAACAAACAAAATCCACAGAACCTTGGTTTCCTTAGCTCTACAATGGGAAGGATGAAACTCCCCAGCCCATCAGGGCTGAAATTTGTAACAATTTCATAGCTTGGAGATGAAGTAGAAATTTGGAAGGTGCTGAGAGTTTAGGTGCGGTATTAAGATGCAGTGAAATATTCCCCCTACAGTCAGCCTTGCACAGAGCTTTCAAAAGTCTTGAGCTATTGTGACGGTGTCGCCTTATAAGTGGGCACCAGCTCCTCCCAGAGTCTCAGGTTTCGCTCGCAGTCCCAGCTACTCTAATCCGCCACCCCACCCCCACCCCCCCACTGCCCCGTACCTGGGAGGGAAATTCTGGGAACTTATCCACAGAAAATACGTTTAAAGTCGTCCTTTCCCTGCACTCAGCCTCCCAAGAAAGTATGTGTGTAGCACCGCCTCTTACCCCAGTGAGTGTGTTTTCATTCTTCTGTCGACTGAAAAAAAAAAAGTACAACCTAAAAGTTGAGAATTAGGTTTTGTTTGGGGACCTTACTGAGACTGCGGCTGGAGAAGGCAGCCTCTCAGGTAGATCTGAGGGACTGTTCCACAGAGATCAGGGAGGAGCCAGGATATATAGGAGTTTTGCTGAAAAATGAGAACAAAACCAAAACAACATGTAGTTGAACATCAAAAGGTAAAACAGACATCTCAGATGAATGAGCATATGCTTTTCTAGGTATGGGAAGAGGCAGCAGTCTGGGCTCGTTGAAATCACTCCTTAGATCTGCATCTTAGCTGTCTAGGGCCAGTCTCCTGTTTTTCTCCATCCTGAGTCCCCTCAGAGCGTACCTTCAAGGGAGGCTGCAGTCGCTGATGGTTTGATGGCCGCAGCATCCTTTGTTCACTGAAATGGCAGGTGACAGTCTTCGTCCGCACTTCCTAGAAGGGTCCTGGTCCCTATACACAAGCCTTGGGCTGGAGGAGATCATTGCTGGCCACTGCCACTTGCTAGGATGTTTACATGTTACACGGAGCTTCACTTTCTGGCCTTTCCATCATGGGGTCTCACACTCCTGGAGAAGAGTCAGACCCCATGGGCCTCCATTGGAAAAAGTGGTCTGTATTTGGATTGAGTAGTTTTCATCCAGAGGGTGTTGGCGGGGGTTACAGGAGCTTGTCCCTTTGTGTTACAGACAGGTCCCAACATCCGGGAGCGCAGAACATCAAACCCCCAAAGGGATTTGGGCTTGGCTCAGTTGCTGTGCATCATGAGAATGTGCTGTCACTGAAATTTCTTGAGAAAAGGAAACCACAGATCATGTTGAATGTATCATCTCAGGCACGTTTATCTTAAACTGGACATAAACCTCATATAAAGCTCATGATATAAACCTCATAAGCCTCAGCCAGGCTTTTCTCTACAACCACGAAGTTTCATGGGGGGAAAAATACATTTTGTGAGTGGGACAAAGGCTTCCTGGTCTGGTTTATAATAAAGATCAAAGGTCTGGGAGAGATTTGGGTGAAATCAGCGAAAGTGCTTTGCTCTGCTTGAACCTGTTTGAGGTTTCAGATTTCACAAAGACGCTTTTGCCCAGCGATCAAGTTTATTACGGGTCATTTGGAAACTAGTCTTCAGACCCTGAGGCCTCTTCAGAATGGCTGTTGCTTGAAAATGCTCTAAAAACCACAGGGAACATTTTACCAATGAATCATAATCTGTCTGGGGAGTAAGAGGAATCAGTCAGATATGCCTCAATTTTCCCTGAACCATTTGGATAATTCAGATAACAATGCTGGGGCCACAGTCCACGTTTTTTCAGACCTCAGGATGAATTTGTGATTTGAATGTGACTGAGGCAGGGAGTGAATTTCTGCGAAGGTCCATGAAAAGGGGATTGATTTCAGCAATGAGACCTGAGATGTATTTCTCTAAATGATTTTTCCAAGATTCGTTGATCCCACGTCTAAACCCTACCCAGATGAGAAATGTCCAAATTCCTTTGCCGCATTGTGCCTGGATTCATCCTACAAGTGCTAAAGGAAGAGGTTAATCAGGCCAGGAGTACCTCTTAGACTGAGAATCAAAGCAGCTGGGGCTGAAGACCTATAAACAGAGCCTGCTGTCGGCAAGTTTCCACTCTCCAGGCCGCACTGGGGAGGGTGGAATTTCTGGTGCTCACACCTCATCAAAGCCAGACCAACCCAGCTGCCATTCAGACCCAATCTGGTGTTCACAGAGCTCACCTGGGCCAGTTTCCTTTGGCCCAGCCCAAGAACCCTAAACAGCAATTCTGTCCTCAGAATTTCTTCTGCAGGGAGAACTGTTGTCTTCCAACTGGAGAGACATCAGTGCGCGGAAAACCCACTGGCGATAGTCTGGGGTGGCAGCAGGACTCAGTTCGCCTGTACACTATGACGGAACAGATTCCCAAGCACGCTCAGAATATGAGCACAATTTGAGGGCTAGGTGTCCCTTCTTCAAAAACAGTTTTTCCAAAAAATTAATATTTTATTAATTTTATAATTCTTAATTTTGAAAATTAATTTTATTTATTAATTTTATAAAAATTGTATTTTTTGGATGAGGTATAATTGATATGTAACATTATATTAATTTCTAGTGTACAACACAGCGACTTGATATTTGTATATATTTGGTCACCACAATGAGTCTTCCTCTTCACACATAGTTACAAATCTTTTTTTTTCTTATGATAAGAACTTTCACGATCTACTTATTCTCTTAGCAACTTTCAAATATGCGATAAACAGAGTGTTATTAACTGTAGTCCCTATGCTGTACATAACATCTCCAGGACTTACTTTATCACTGAAAGTTTGTACTTTTTGACCTCTTCAGCCATTTCACCCACCTCCCACCCCCTGCCTCTGGCAACCACCAGTCTGTCCACTGTATCTATGAGCATTCTTTTTGTCTTTCTCCAGCTAACTTATTTTATTTAGCAAAATGCCCTCAGGTTTTATCCATGTGGCAAATGGCAAGAATCCTCCTTTTTCATGCCCGAATAATATTCCATTATATATACACACCACATTTTCTTTATCCATTCATCCATCGATGGACACTTAAGGACCTTTCTTAAGCTCAAGCATCTGTGCTTTTCCAGCAGTTTGGAAAACAGCTCTGTATGTAGTACCAAACACTAAGGACCTGCGATTCCTCTCCATGTGCCTAATCAGGTGGGTTTCATTATAACTGTGCCTCCTGGCCACAGCCAGGGACATTCAGAGGAGGGCCTGGAGCAGCTAGGAAAGATTTCTTGCAAGAGATTTGAGAGGCACCCAAGAATTTGGAGGTCTTTCAAAAGGGATTTAAAATCATTACAAAGCTGCGGATCATCAAACAAACGAAAGTACTACATTATCCAATAAGTATTAAAATAAGGCAAATGGAAACTAAGGAGAGGATGCCTGGGAGGAGAAAGATTAACACACTGAAGGCAGTGAACGACCTTCCACATGTTTGTTCAGGAGAGGCCACTAACCAGGCTCTGCGGTTTTTCGCATTCAGTGCAAAGTGGAACCTGACAGTCAGTTCTATTAAGCCAACAGCTCCACAGGGTAAGGGTGGGCTCGTCCTTATTGTGGGTTCAGGACGACAACTCTTTGGGCAGGGAAGGAGGGAGGGAGGGAGCAGCATGCAGCCCCAGGAGCATGGGGGGAGAGTGACCAATCACCCCCATTTTCCTAGGACTCGGGGGCTTCCCAGGATACAGTCTTTCAGCGCTAAAACCACAAACACTCAGGCAAACCCTAGTGGGCTGGTCCCTTCCCTCCCTGGCAGGGGGCGCTCTGCCTCCCTGGGCAGGAGACCGCCACCCTCAGGCCCTCATGTTTATTCCCAGACCCGCAGCTGCAGTTGGGTGACAGGTTCACAGGTGCTGATCTTGGGGTTCTGGCGAGCCACTGGCTCAGTGTTTGTAAAACACAGTCCAAGCCCCAGGGTGTCAGAGCCTGACTGGACAGCAGAGGTGGGCGCTTTCCCCAGGAACCCCAGGGGCTGTGGCTTTGATTTTGCTGAGGCTGCAGCTGCAGGAGGAGGAACCCGTGAGGGCAGATGGTCCATCAAGAGCCTTGTGAAACATCAGCTCAGGTCACCCTCCTCAAATAGGCCAGTGATTCATGCCGGACGCCTCTGGGCAACGAGGTGGCAACAGCTGGTGTCCTCTCTGTGGGGCAGCCCACATGCCAGGAGCCAGGCTTGTGTCTCAGGCTAGCTGGCCTTGCCTTACTCTACCCTGGACCTTCCTGGTTAGCTCACAAGAAAATTCCTCAATGTATCGTTAGTTGTGACAGCTCAGGGTGTAGGGTTCCACCCAGGCTCAATAAGGCAGCTTTCATGGTGACCTTTTACCTAGTGTTGCAGGTAAGAACTGAGCTATTGCCTGTAGGAGACATCCCCCCCACACCCCCCTTTCATAACCAGGGCTCCAGCATAGCTATCCTTGTTCTGGAACATTCTGTTCTGTGCCAACAGGCTCCTTCATCTCAGCACAGTGACTTTTGCTCAACAGGGGCACTTTGGCTGCCCTATTCTAGGAATATGACATAATTCTACCTGCACCTACAGAGTCATCCTCCTTGGACAGTTGACAGTCACTAAGGCTCCCCAGGCCAAAGAGGCAGCCTTGTGGCCCTCCGAAGGCAAGCCATCCGGTCCCGCTGGTCTTCCCAGGATGAGCTGGGGCCTGGAGGGCCAGGTCCCAGGCATCTCAGGCAGCATCTATAAATCCTCTGTGCACTCAGTTCCCCTTCCATCTTGCTGCAGACCTGCCTCCTTCAATTCCTCCTCTGCTCAACTGCCTGTCACCACCACCTCTGACTACTCTCTGAAGTGAGAGCTTTCTGCTTCAAGTCCCACTGTCACATTTTCTTATTCAGCAAATATCTGTTGGAATAAAGAAATCAAATTCACTAATTTTCCATGTATGAATGCTCTTGCCCTTTGACACTGTTATTTATTTATGGGAAACTCTTTGGGACCTGACCTGCAAGGCCCCAGCTCATCTTGGGAAGACCCAGCAGGACAAGATGGCTTGCGTTTGCAGGCTGTCTCTTTGGCTTTACAATAACCCGCCCTTCCTCCCGCCGCTTTATTCTTGAATAATTTTTTGTGTTTTTTTAGTTCCTTAAAATCAATAGACCTTGACAAAAACACCTAAAATACTATAAAATTGACACATTATATATGTAAATATCTGGAAAGAACCTTCAAGACCATCCATTCCAACCTCTTCATTTTAAGAGGCTGCCTGAGGCCCAGAGATAGTAAGAGGTAACCCTAGGCCACAGAGCTGGGGTTTAGCCTGGAGTCCCCCCAGAGTGACACTCTTTCTAAGATATCACACCACCTCTTGGAGAAGAGTTAAACACCCAGAAGGACCAAGCATTATGAAAGTGCACCCTGGAGTCACGTTTTCAGACTAGAGAACAGAGTTGCTCTGCACCTTTATATTCCATCTGGACCTTAGCTGTTAGGAATTGATGATAATTTCCTATTGGCCTGAACTGTATTTTTTTAAATGCCAGCCTGGCTTAGGAAAAACAAATTGCTCTCTACAGCTTTGTACCCATTTTTATGTAAATAAATAATGTGCCCATTGCTTATAATCCTTGTCTGTTGATGCCAGTAGAATCTCTAATCTACAGAATGTGTTAAGAAATACACCCTGTTAGTCACTACATGTAGGGAAAAGCAATGAAATTCTCACCTATAGGTAAGATTTCATGGGTATATGTCTGTGCATGCTGAGTATTTTTTACTCCATTTTTGTTGCTGTTGGTTTAATTTTAAACAAAATTTATGGTCTTCCCTTCAGTACATGTAAATCATAGCCCCAAACTGGAGACCCTGGAAGAATGGGGAAGCCAGCTAAGGTATAACCATGCAAGAGAAAATATCTCAGCAGTCAAAAGAAGGGAGAACCACGAGGGGACCTGACGATCGTTGTGCTGGGAGAATGAAGATTTATATGAACGTGTGAACTGTGTTGTTCCACCTGCATAGCTTTCTGGAAGAGAAGAACATTCATCGGTGGTGGAAAAATCAAAAAAGAGGCTCTTCTTGGAGTGGAGTAGGACAATGACTGGGGAGGGGCACAGAGCAACCCCGGAGTGAAGGCAAAGTTCTCTATCTTTCTCGGAGTTTGAGCTGCAAGAGTGTACACATGCCCCAGAACTCAGCCAGTGCACAAAGATGTGTGTGTTTCATCATATGCAAATTTCACATCAAAAGAAAAAAGTGCAAATAAACCTTGAACCCTCATGAACAACGTGCATGCTGAAATATTTAGGGGATGGCGTACTGATGACTATCATTTATTTGGCAATGCATCATGAAAGCAAGAAAAATGGGTGCGTGGATGGGAGCTGGACAGATAAGCATTAAACAAGCACAGTAAACCATTCATTGTAGAATCTAGGTGGTAGGTGTCCATTAACAGATTTTTTTCTACGTTGCTGTGTGTTTTCATAATAAAATGTTGGAGGGAAAAGGCACGTAAGAGCAGGAGAAAACTCTCACCCTCCATTCAGAACCCTCTGGGCATTGGGAAGAAGCAGGGACCCAGGGCTGGGCAGTGGGCATCCTGTGCACCAGGTTATGATACCCAAGAGTATTTCCATGGCAACGACAGAAAGAAAGGCTGCTGGAGACAAAAGACAATTTCCTGTACCAGCTTTGGGGAAAACAAGACAAACACCTGAAAAAAAAAAAAAAGCAGCAAGAAAAGCACAAATGTACTCCCTGCCCCACCCGAGATTAGGCCACGTTATCAGTGGAGACAAGCCGTGTTGAGGAAAGATAGTGCCCCAGCCAGCCCTGGAGGCTAATCTCTCCAGGAACTAAAGCTTCATTAACTTGGTTTCTGCATGTCTCAGAAAGAATCCACAGATTCTGAACTATGACCATTTGAATATTATTTCTTCTTATCTGTAAGGAAAAAAGCCCCCCACAGTTTGCCCACACCAGTGGTGATTGGTGAATAATGAAGACAAAACAACTGACTGGCATTTGGAACTTGTCACTAATCGGCAACATCCTTCCTTATTCACTGCCTCAAAGTCAGTCCCTATCTATGCTTAGAGCAGAAACATTTCTTTTTCCATCCCACTCCCACCCACCATGTTCCTTTTCCTCCTGTTTATCTGCGTGTTGAAGGGACCCCCAGTAAAGGAAAGGATTGCTGGGGAGCCCCGCTCTTTCTCCTCTGAGTCTCCTGTGTGGCTTGTTGCCTCCCAGTGCTGGGGAGATCACTGCCGCTTTCTGAGGCAGGGCTGTTCTGGGCGGCGTCCTTGATGACGGCATCACATGAAGGGAAGCAGAGGCCAGAGGACTCTCAGGGAGCCTCAGAGCCCCTCTCAAAGGGAAAGTGAGTTTCCTGGACCACATGCAGTGTTCTGGGGAGGACAGAAGACAGATAAGGACCGCAGAGAGGCAGAAATTGTGCTTTGGGCACTTGGCCTTCTCCAGCGCCTCTCTTGGGCAAGGTCCCTGCACCCAGGGTTCGAATATTGTGGTCTAGCTTGTAAATTTGGGGACTGCCCTCTTTCTAACATCCCTTAAGTATCTCTAGGGGAACAGTATCTGTGACCCCAGGACCCATGAGCAGGATCGCTGTGAGGCTCCATGGGACTCGGAACTCCTGGCAGGTGGTGGTGCCCACTGAATGTCTGGGATTTGGGAGAGGGGGTGATGGTGCAAGGGGGAGTAGACCGAAGGCACTTCCTGTTCAAAAGCAGGTATCGCGGGGCAGAAATACCACTCAGCTACCCATCGCTGGGCGAGGGTGCCCTGTGACAGTGCTTTCTGCCTCCAGGCAGGCTGAGTGCTGCGACGGAGGGGCGAGGGTCACACCCATCCTCCGTGCTGGGTAACACCACCATCAGCAGCTTAGAACAACAGTGTTCATCTCACAGCCTTTGTGGGTCAGGAGTCCAGTCACGGCCTCAGCTAGGGGTCTCCCCAGACTGCAATCAAGGTGTCCACAGGGGTTGTGATCTCATCTGGAGCTCGGGGTCACCAGTGTTGGCGGCATCCGGTTCCCTGCAGAGGTAGGACAAGGTCCTGTTTTCTTGGTGACTGTTGGTGAGGTCACTCAGCTTCTAGAGGCCACCCTTGGGTCCTAGCCACTGACTGCCCACAACATGGACACTTAAAGCCGGCAGAATGGCTTTCCCTTCAAATCTCACTTCAGTCAGCTACGACGGGGACTTAGCTTGCAGCATGTAGAACATAACCAAAGCATCACATCACTTTGCCAATATGACGCAGCCTAACCCTGGGAGAGGCTTGCCGTCCTGCTCAGGTCCCAGCTATACTCAGGGGAGGGGATTATACAGTATGTGAACACCAGTGGGTGTAATCTTGAGGTCCCTCTTAGGAATCTTA
Organism: Camelus ferus; assembly: GCF_009834535.1. Classification (NCBI taxonomy): domain Eukaryota; kingdom Metazoa; phylum Chordata; class Mammalia; order Artiodactyla; family Camelidae; genus Camelus; species Camelus ferus. The sequence continues at coordinate 18,232,920 of NC_045730.1, forward strand.
GAATCTGTGGAGAAATAGGCTCAGAGCATCCGGCTTGCGGGGAGGGGGAAAGGCCAGCTGACCACAGTCAGCATGAGGCCCTGAGACGTCGCAGCACCGAGGAAATTCCAGAGTGAGAAGGACTTTGAAGGGAGAGGTGAGTTAAAGCCAGAGGGGCCCCAGCCAGCTTTATTTCCTGGGCTTCCTTTAGAAGAATGGATGTTTCACCATTTTTAAAGAAAGAATGTGTATTGGAGGAGAGGGGTGGTTTTTGCTGCTGCTTCTCTGAATGACATGGGTCCCGGTCGATTTTTGAGACATGTGACATCATCAGAGAGGAATGGAGAGTCAGATGCAGACGGAAGTCATGCCAGCCAGCAGAGAGATTATCTGTTCTCTAAAGACGTCTTTAGAAAGAGCCTCATGCTGCCCCAGGACCCTGTGACATGGGTTGGTACTGCTAACTGGCAGGATGGACTGTTGTTTGACTGAAATTCTTCCAGCTGAAGTTTCTTCTTTTTGTAACCTCAGTGAAGGCAGAGGAAATGATTCATGATTCACAGATAGTGGGGAGAGAGAAAGAGAGAAAGAGGGGGAGAGAGGGAGAAAGAGATTAATAAATCACTCATCCCTCATCCTGGAGGCTGAGAAAGCCTCAGGTTTGGGGTTGGACACCTCTGAAAATCAAGCTACAAACCAGGCTGGTTCTCCCGGGGGGAAGGATGGAGGCAGGGTGTGGAAGTGCAGGCTCACAGTGGGGCCGCCAGGCAAAGGCTCATCCCCTCTGAACACCAGCGGACTCCAGCCTTTCGAGATATTTGCTTTCCTACCCTGGGCTGTTCATTCTTTCCCATGCACTTTTTGGTAAGGTTGCTTGGAACACAACCATTCCGTGGGAGCTATTTATTTCATGCTTATAATGTGCTACGTCCTGTGGGGACCCAATAAAGAGGCCAGACATAAACCTGGGAAAAATTAAGTGGTGGGAACCAAATGCAGAGAAGACAAAGGAAGAGATAGCGGGGGCCGGGCAGGGGAGTGATTAATTACCAGATTGGTGACGATAAAAACCTTCCAGGAGTTCTGAAGAAGTAGTGATCGCCTCACACTGGGGTGGTGAGTCACAGGCTGACTTGATTAAACATTTTAGTCTGGATTCAGTCCAAGCTATTTTTTCCTTTTCATCACTTTCCATCCTCCCCCACCCCTGCCCCGATCTTTTGGATGTTTGGAAGTAGAGGTGTTTTCTGAGCAAAGTTTCCAAGAAGAATTGTCAGTCTAAATTGGCTTCCAGAGAACAGCAAGAAAGTTCAAGGGAGTAGCCATGTCTTAAAGGAATCCTGCTTTTTTACTTGATGTAGTGCCTTAGTTTCCGCACGAGATACAGAAAGTCATAGATTGCTACCTCTGCTCTCGTGAATGACTTCTGCGCAGGTAGAAACAAAATACTTGTTCACGGCGGTTTAATGCAAGCTGATTTTGAGTCGGCCGTGCTATTGGGTCTGACCTCGCCCGAGGCTCAAGAAAAGTCCTTCCAAAAGTCTTTATTGAGCCTCTACTTAGAACAAGGCAGACACAAACTTCTCTTCCTAGAACTTACAGTTTATTGGCAAAGAGGGAAGTGACAGGTATTCACGGCACCGTGTGTTGGGTTATCTGCTCCTGTGTAAGATACCACCCTAAAACTCCAGGGCTTAAAAAGACAGTGGTTTTTGTTTCTCATGGTTCTGCAGGCAAACAGGGCTGAGCTGGGGAGTTCATCTGAGTCACACGCTGGAGCAGGTGCATTCAGCCGGGAGCCTGCTGGGGGCTGGAAGGTCCAGGATGCCCTGACATCCCCCAGGGTCTCATGTTATACAGTAGCCTCGCCTGGGCCTCTTGAGGGTTTGGTCAGGCTTCCAAGGAGGAGAATTCCAAGAGAACAAGCCCCCAGGTACAAGTCCTATCAGATATTTCCCTGTGTCACTCTGACTCATGTCCCAGTAACCAAGTCACACAACCAAGCCCACCATCAGTGTGGGAGGGGATCACATAAGGTTACACAAACATCCTGCACATGATGTAGCAAATACTACAAGAACAGTGCTTAAGGAGCACAGAGGAGGGACAGCTAACCCAGATTCAAAGACCAAGGTGACTTCCTGGAGGAAGAGGCATGAACTGGGACAGGAAGGATGGGTAGGCATGTCAGGGACAACGATCAACTGTTAGGAGACAGAACCATAAAGACACCTCTTCCAGCAAGACTGACTTGATTTCCATTGTTTCTCTCTGACTTGCTGTTGTCGGTTCTCAGCAGCTGGACCCTCACTTTTGATTCTACTTGTCAAGTGTTTCCTGCTCTCGCCTTCAGCGTGGTAGCAGTGGACTCCCCCAAACCAGTAACGTTTCTGTGTTGATTGTGAAGCTTTAATTCTTGTTAAGTTTCTCATTTCCTGATTTCTCGACAGATTTTTCTTGGAACTCTGATAAATATACATTTCCCAAGAATGGCTGAGAAGGCATTCTTGGGCAGGGAAACACTTGCATTGTGGCTGAAACAAAGAGGGTGGGGGGAGAGACAGAAAGAGGTAGGAGGGGCAGATGTCCTGCAAGAGGGGGGGTCTCAGGAGCCATTTTAGATCAGAGCTTTATCCTAAAGGAAACAGAAAATCACTGAGAAGTTTTACAAGGGGGAGTGACACGATCGGAATTGCATTTTAGCAGTTCGTCCCCATACTCGTTTTCCATTGCTGCGTCGCTTGTCCTCACGGACTTAGGGGCTTCAAACAGCCTCCACTGAGTGGCTCCAAGTTCTGAAGGGCAGACAGCCAGCCAGTGGGCCCAAGCAGGCACTCTGCTCAAGGTCTTACAAGCTGAAATCAAGGAGTCAGCCGGGTGGGGATCTTCCTGGGGCCTCCGGGAGGGAGGCCCCCTGAGTTCATTCAGGTCGTGGGTCTTTGCGGCTGGAAGACAGAGGGGTCTCTCTCAGCTCCTAGCGGCTCTTCTGTCTTTAAAGCCAGTAGCAATACACGGACTCCTCCTCATGCTTGGAGCTCTCTGGCTTCTGCTACCAGCCATGGGAAACTCTGCTTTTATAGAGGACAAGTAATGAGATTATCAGACACTGGCAGTTTTCAGAAAGCTGGGTGGTGTCTGGCCATGCAGCAGACCAGCGCCGGGGCCTTTGTGACACTGGTACAGATGTCTGAGTCCAGCTGGGAGCAGAGGTAGCAACCTTACACCTGTGGAGGTAACATGGCCTCCTGAACCCCAGGGCACCCAGAAGTGAACAAAGGATCTCACGGCAGCTACCAGCGCAGATCAAGGACAAAAGCCAGATGAGATGCCGAACATCCTAGGAGGTGCCAAAATGAGCAGAGGACAGTTTGGGCCAGATGCTGCCTGCCCAGTGGCTCTTTGGCGTGATATAAGCCCCTTGGAACTTGGGGTGATACAATTTACCACCTTGGGGAAAAGGGGGAGTTCCCATCATCGTAACAGGTTGTGATCTGGAAACAGAAACCAAGTTGATACATAGATGAATGGACTCCACTGTATTTCTTGTGCTCCTTGTGCTTTGCAGGAGATCTGCATGGGTTCCATTGCCGGGGATCCCTGGTTGTGGTCCACCCTGGAGGCAGTGAGCTCCCAAGGTCACCCGTCCACACTGGCTTTCTGCCTCCAGCACAGAGAGAAATGAGACTTCAATTTAAAAGGACGGGCTTTTATTCAACAACTCTTCATGCTTCCGCTAGCGGCTATTCTGGGCCCTGGAGATGCTGCAAGGACCCAACCAGATGTGGAGTTTATATTCTAACAGGGGCAAGACTCACGATAAATAAGTGAAAGGCAGAGATGTTGGGTTGTGCAGAGGGCTGCGGAACAGCTGGGGGTGGACGGGAGGATGAGTTCAGACCTGCAGCCGGGAGGCCCTGCCGAGAAGGGGACATCTGAACAGGACCTGGAGGACTGCTGGGGCAGCTGGGCAGGCATCTGGGAGCAGGGCCTTCCAGGGAGAGGTCGCAGCAAGAACACAGGACCTGGGATGGCACACGGCTGATATTCGGGGACAGCAGAGACTGCGGGTCTAGACAGGTGGGCCGATGTGCTCAGGGAGGCGTCAGCACAGTGCTTTGAGGCCATGGTGAGAACTTATGCGTTTACCCTGAGTGATGATGGGGGCTACACTAGGATCCATCTTTGGCAATGAAAGACATAGAAACTGGGAGGAAACACGGGACCCAATCACCAGCAGCATCCTGAGACTGACGGAGAGCTCAGGGAGCATTTAAGACTCTGTTCCTAAAACAGTTATTCCAGCGTTCTGTGACACGTCCTCATTTTCCCTTCAGGAGATCATGTGATGACCAGAAAGCTCACTGCCTGTCAGCACTTAGGCAAACCAGAACCGCCCCCTGCTGGCCGTCGGCAGTAACGGCATGCGGGGCATTTCTCTCGGGCCTCTGGCCTGCAGGGTGGGAGGCGGGCAGGCTTCTATTTCTTTCCATCTGACTCCTTCTCCCAAAGGGCAGCAACTCTGCAGGGCTAGGCAAGGTGAATATCTTTGGCAACACACTTTGGCTTCTCCTCAGATTCCCCACAGGGTCCCTGATCTCCAGGCTCCCCTCCTGGGCCGGGAGGGCACTGGGGGGAACCCCAGTGTTGTCCCCTCCTCAGGAGTCTTCCCAGGGCCTCCCACCCCCTGGTGCCCGAAGAGCTGGTGCCTTCAGTGACGCAGGTACCTGAGCTGACTTGGTGGGGGGGCCAGACCTGAGGTTGGTGGGAGGCATCCGCTCCCTCAGACATCCATTCAGGACAAACCAAGTCCTTGGGAGGAGGAAGGGACAAGGCCTGAGGGCTGGGATGGCCCGGCTCTGATCCTTCTTGTGCTGCTCTGCCAGGCCCAGGAATGTCTCCTCGCTGGACCGTATCCCCAGCCACCTGTCAGCTCAGCCCCTTGTAACTGTGGGGCCATGTCCCTGGTCCCACGTGGCTCCATCCTGGCATGCTGTAGCCTCCACGGGGGCACTCCCACATTCACGGGGCATGTGTGTCTTCGGTGAGTTGTGCTGTGTCAGTGTGTGGGTACAGGAGCACCCATAACCTGGTCCCAGAGTCCCTTTTGGAGCTCACTGCCTTACACCTGTGATGGACTGGGTCGTGTTTCCCCCAAATTCACATGTTGAAGCCGAAATCTCTAATGTGACTGCATGTGGACATAGGACCTTCAAGGCGGTGATGAAGGTTAAATGAAGTCATAGGGTGGGCAGGGCCCTAACCCGTGTGGCAGATGTTCTCATCAGAAGGGGATGGGACACCATGGAGGCACCTGCACTGGGAAAAGGCCCGGAGGAGAAGCTGTGAGAAGGAGGCTGTCTGCGAGCCCAGGAGAGGGGCCACTGGAGGAACCGCACCTGGCCATACCTCGATCTTGGACTTGCAACCTGCAGAAATGTAGAAAATAAATTTGTCTGTAGCTCAAGCCTCCTTGTCTGGGATGTTGGGTTACAGCAGCCCGGAGCAGTCTAACAGCAGCCCCTGTGTTTTTATGATGGGGTATTGAACAACGGTAAGGGGGAGAGAGAGGCGGTCTATTCTGAGACATTCTCACTCTGAGCGAGACAGAGAGGCTAGGGTGAGAAGGAAAAGCAGGAACAGGACAGGGTCAAAGGCCAATGGATGTGTCGTGATCCCCCAGGATCTCTGTGCTCTGGGCTACATCCTGCTTCCTTCCCCTCACTGTCCCGCAGCCCAGCCAGGGGCTCCTCCGTGGCCTCCCCTCGGCCAGGAGAAGCCTCCTCCAGCTCGGGGCTGCGGCATGCCCTGCAGCTGCAGCTCTCCCGGCGGGGGGAAGGGTTTATGGTTGAGCGCGGACTTTGCACCTTGCGGTGGAAAACGCCGGCCTCCCGGTGGGCAGGCCAGTGCAAAACCGAAACCAGGCACAAATAGCTCGCGGCGTTGCTCCGCCCCCGCACGGCTCCACGCGCCTTTTAAAAATAGCAGCGCCGAGCTGGAAATTTTCAAGAGAAGACATGTCGGGGGTGTGTTTCTGTCTGCCACGCCCTCCTCTGCCTTCCTTCTGGGGAGATACAAAATTAGAACCTTTGGGAAGGGAAAGGGGAAGGAATGTCGTTAACACACTGCCACATGAGCCCCTCCCCTCCTGTCCTCACCGTGCCCTCTGCCAGAGACATGGCTTGAGCAGGAACGTGCCTTCTCCAAGCCACTCGGATTCATCTGCAGGGAGGTTTGTCTGAAAATAAACGTGTAGACTTGAAACTCAGCCTTCCTGGTCGAGATTAGTTGAAAAAGAGCTCCGATGGGTCAGAGAGGCAAAGAGGGAGAGAGTAGAGAGATTTTACTTATGGACCAGAAATGCTTTTCAAAGGCAAAATCTCTCCCCTCGGAGCTGCCTCACAACCAGGAAGCCACGTTCTTGGCCGGGAACAGGACGGGCGGGGATGCTGGCTGCCAGACCTCTGATGCACGTCCACACGTCCCCGCACGCCTGTGCACGCAGTGTTTTGCAGGCCTGACCCTGTAGCCAACAGACTCAACCAGAAAGAGGCCCCCAGGCACCCTGCCCCTCGACAGCAAAAATAGCGGTGCTTGGAAATGACAGCTGGGATGGTTGGAATTGTTGAGAGAAATTCCAAGAGGGCCAGACGCTTCTAGGGGAGCCTGTGAGCTGAGGTGGGAATGGACATTCCACTGAAGGAAACAAAAATGTTTGAGGGACCCCGTCACTCCCAACCATCAGTTGAGCTCTGAACTGAGAAAACTGCTGTTTGCCTTGGAGAGGAAAGGTGGAAGGTCAGCCCCGAACACCGTGTCCAGGAGGCGGCTGGCATCTCCCCGACAGGGCCTCGAGACTTTGTCCAGATCAAGCCGCTACCTTCTTCCTGCGGCTGTCAGCATCCCTGCCTCTCTTTCCAAAGTGATTTTCTGTACACCCCCCCTCCCAGTGGCACCAAATGGGAGCCATTTCTGCTGTGGACCTGTCACACAAGCGGACGTCGTGCCTAACGGTCAGGGCTGGGGGTCAGTCAGTTCCCATGCCTGTTGCGCTGACGCTTTTTGCCCATTTCCTTCCCTTCCTCGCTGCTCTTTGCTGCTTCCTGCCACTTTCTCCTTTCTGCTGTCCAAGCAAAGAGTCAACAGTTATTGGGCACTTACCGCAACCGTAGACCAGATCCTGGGTTAGGAAATGTACACCTTCATCTGCTCATCACAGACACCCTCAAGAAGAAGACGGTAGGGTTCTCAATTTACAGAGGAATAAATGTGGGCACAGAGAGGTGCCCACCTTGACCCAGGCTGCACAGCTAATGCGAGTCGAGGTCAAGATTGAAGCCCTGTGAGGTCCTGAGGAAAGGGGAGGAGGAAGAGACTGATTTGAGCTCTTGAATCCACATTGTATTCGCTCTCACATTTCAGTACAAGTGGTTCTCACCAGCCAGCAGGAGGCAGCTGAAGCTCTCCAGGCAGGAGCGGACTGCCTGCAGGACGGCACCTGGGTGCTCTTTGGGCAGGTGGCCCACTGCCTCCCCCAGCTAATGCCCAGGTCCCACCCGGTTATCCACTGGCCGGAGGATTTGCTCCGTGAGAAGTGGCAGCTGGTCCTTTCTGGACTTTGCTCAGGTTTCTTGGGCAGGGAACCTAGAGGCCTTAATTCAGCCTCTTTCTGGCTCACCAGGAGCTGAAAACCTGCTTGTGGGTGAGGAGGGAGTCGATCAAAGCCCATAGATCGTTTCTGTTCGAAAAGCATCAGCTGTGGGACTGTCTACTCTCCAGGTGAAGAGCCAGCCAGCCTGTTGAATCTGCACTCTGAACTTTGACCCGGGGACATGACAGGGTCTCCGTGGTGGTGACTGATTCTTTGCAGTGATGTGGTCCGGCCGGTTTGCTGCAATGTGGTGATGGGGTTCAAGGGGAACCAAGACTTTTTTGGGACCTCCCACAGCCCTGCTGACCATTTGTGTGCTGTGTTGGAATATGTGTGGATAAATGGGAAATCTCTGGGTGATGAAAGACTTAAGAACTCTTCCTGTAAAACATAAGAATGTGGATATCACGGTAATATTAAGAAAAAAAACCATCAAAAGCTTCACTGCTTCTTCTCCAAGCAGGTACTTAGACCAGAAATGAAACAGACTCCCTGTGACTTCAGCCTTCAGAGTGGAAACTTGGCCATTCTGTCAAGCAAATAACACGCAGTGACTGTGTGCCTTTGGCGGGTGTCACTGGGCAACTGTCAGGGAACTATGACACGTGTTCCCGGGATGCAAGTCCTTCTATACTGAAACCAGGAGAGTGCCGGGCAAACTGGGACAACTGGTCACAGCCAGGCCAACCAAGACTTCCTCTACTCGCCACCTGATCAGCTCCTGCCTGCTTGTCAGAGCTTGGAGCTCCCCTGAGAGCCTTCGTGGCACAGACATCGTCTAAACTCTCTCCTAGTTCTTCTGCACGAAGGCACTGTCGACCTCTCGTACTCAGCTCTTCCAGGCACGTCCATGCACTACAGCATCAGCGTCACCTGGGGGCCCGTTACAAATGCGGGGTCCCAGCCTCAGTCCTGAAATCTGCACGTTTAACAGGAGCCACAGGCAGTGGGGACGAAGTTCAAGATGCTGTCCTCTCTGATTCTCCCCGTGGTCTGAGAGGTGGGCGCTTGAGGGGCCCCAAAGCATGTGTGGGCGTCACCTCGGCCTCTCTTTTCCTCAGTTTCTGTCACAGCCCTCCCCTCACATCCTGTTTCCAGTGGCTTCTCAGCCTCCTCTCCCCTGACACATCCCACTGCTTCCAAAGGAGGTCACAGACGTGTAGCACATTGAGGGCCACGCGTTTGGTTGAGGAACGTGGACACTTGTCAGTCTTGGCACCTTTGCATCTGAGCCCCTCCCCGGGTGAGGCCAGGTCCCCCACCCTGAGTCCTGGTGGGAGACAGGTGATGCCAGACACCCGTTTTCCTTCGTGGCCCAAACTGTGAGTAGTGAGACCCTAGAAGAGAGTGGGTCCTCCAGTGCCAACCAAGGGTGTGGGCATGTGACCTTGGCCTCATCCTTCAGACGCTCTCCACGCTGAGCCTTGAAGACAGAGGTGGTTGTGCAGAGAAGAGGGGCCCAGCCGACCACTCTCGCTGGAGGTGGGGGTCGTTGAGCAAGACACCAGGGCAGAGGATGGTGATGCCAGCCAGGAGGGCAGAGTGAGGTGTAGACTCCAGACCAGCAAGCGAGGTGGTGCGTCTCCCCTTGAGCTGGTCCACAAGGAGGCGCTTCTGGGTGGCAGTGATGTCTCTGAACCTGATTCTCCGACTGCCCGATGCGTGCAGCTTCTCAGTATACTTTCAGTAAAGCCCATTTCTGCTGATGTGGTTTCTAAAAGAGCACCAGCTTCTAGGAGATAAGTGTTTGTGATGGTTAGGGTTGCCCTTTCTAGATAAACAGGGTTACTGATAATAGAGAGGCAGGAGAAGACATGGGACTCAGGGAGACTAACTAGCGCCTGAGAGTCAAATCAGAAAATTATCTTTTGGGGATTTGTAGATTCTAACTGCTATATGTAAAATAGATTTTAAAAAAAAAACAACTCTAGGTCCTACTATACAGCACAGGAAACTGTATTCAATACTTTGTCATGACCTGTAATGAAAACGAATATGAAAGGGAATATATATATATATATGAATCACTATGCTGTACACCAGAAATTAACACATTGTAAATTGACTATACTTCAATTGCAAAAATTTTTTAGAGTAAAAGATAATCTTTTCTGCTTTCCTCCTCCATTCTCTACGTGTGGCCCAGTCAGGGATTTGGTTCCACGGAGAGATGCTCAGACAAGTCCCAGAGACCCAGGCACACTGTACACACAGTACTTTTTAACACAGGAAAAGAGCGAGCCATAATTATCTTTCTCACTTTGGAAACAACTAGATCTGGCACAAGAGAGCTCAGTCAATCCATCTCAGCTATGTATCGAACACCAACCATATGGAGACTTGGCTAAAACTTTGCCTGGTCTGCTTGGCGGAGAAGATTGGAAACTAGCCTCACCTCAGCCCACAACTGGAATCAGTTAGACTGATTTGTAGTCTGCTTTAGAAAACTCCGAAACATTGAATGTCTCTGTAAACCTTCCATTCACCATGCAGGCTTTTTCCCCCTTCTTTTTGGGTGACATGAGAAAGAGAAGGAAAGAAATGGTGTCCTCTATTTACTGCGACCAGAGCTTCCTAACTAAAAACAAAAGAAAAACCACAGAGGAGGGAAAAAAAGGGTATCCCTTATTACCCAGGAATCGGCTACAATTAGCTTTTCCAGTGGCAATCTGACTGCCATTGGCTCAAGGGTTGGCATTTGTAAAGCCCCCAGCTGGAGGAGTTCCTCCAGGAGCAGTGTTGTTCCTAAGCTTGGCTTGTGCTGGCCTGGGGCACACTTGCAAAAGCTCATAGGAATGGAACTCACCTGTGGACAGACACCTTCGTGGGAACCTGGAGGAGATCAGCAGGGCAGCACCCAACCCACAGTGGGACCCGAAGGGCATCTGAGACACTGACAACAAAAAAGATACGCTTCCTTTTTCTAGACATGAACTTGATTTTCCTTCCTATAGAAGGATGCCAGCTTGACCTGACAGACACTTTCTTTCCTTTTTTTTAAAATATCATTTTTATAGATTAGAAATGAGAATGGTTCAGGTTTTTAAAAAATAATTCTTTTCTTAATTCTTTTTAAATAGAGGTACAGGATTGAACCCAGGATGTGCATGTGGTCCACCACTGAGCTGTTACCGTGCCCCCCACCCCTGCTGCAACAGACACTTTCTGAACATACTCTCTTAAATGCTGCCGTCAGCAATGGAAGTGGCAAGTTGTGTGTCTTTTTCACACTGGGGATTGGCTGTTCATGCTATTTACGTCTTGGTGGCACTGAGATGCTAGTTACCATGAAATGTAAAACTTGGCCTATCAAGAAGATTCTTTTTTTGGAACATACTAGAAAGACAGAAATAATGAATAATTTGAAAAGTTTGGTAAATCCTGTGTTTGGCTAGTGTTGAAAAATATCATAGAGCTGTCCACCCCTGGAGTTCCATTACAGGAGACAGTGAACCCTGTGGGTTTAAGGCATTGTAACTAGGTTTTCAGCTGAGTACAAGTGACAAAAGTGTCTTAGGACAACATTGTTCGAAGGAGAGTAAAAAATAGTACTTAAATATCCAACAATAAAGGGTTGAGTAAATTATAGTAATACACAGTTGACTCTCATTTATTCATTTATAAGTTATTTAATAAGTACGTACTATGTGCCAGGAACAGTGCAAGACTTCGAGGCTACAGTGGTAAATAAGCAGGTATGGTCCTCGCCCTCTAGGAACTGAAGGATTGAAACAGCTCAGAAAGATGTCCCTCTGTAGGCTGCTCCTGCTACCCCATGCTTCCAGTGCCTGTCCTTGGGGAGGGCACCCTGGGTGCCCTTCCGGGACCCTTTCATTGTAGAGACATCTTGGGCCATTTCTTATCCTTCTTTTCTGAACCTCATTCAGATTTAACTTTGAAATTTGTCCCCACTCATATCCCAGAGAACCTGTGAAAGAATATGCCCATGTGGTCTTCTCTCATGGATGACCACCCTGGGCAGCCCCACCCTGGGCCATGCATCCTTCTAGAAATAGCCCTGGTGCTTCCACTGATGTTTAAAAATATGAAGAGATAAGAGAGTAAAAGGAACTGAGTGAACATGTTAATAATGTTTATGGATGGTAGAATTCCTGTGATCTTTATTTTTCCCTATTTATTTATATTTTTGAAAGTTTTATACATGTGCATTCCTTAAAAAAAACCCACCTTTTTATTGCTGTGTAACAGGTAGGCGTGTATTGCAAACATACAGCACGATGGATTTTCACAGATAAACACCTAGGTAACAGCATTCAGGTCAAGAAACAGAACGTTATCCCAGAGATCCTGGTACCTCCTTCTAGGCACTGTCCTCCCACAGGGTCATTACTGTCATGACTGCTAACAACCATGTATTAATTGTGTTAAATTTTGTACTTTATGTCAGTAGAGTCATAGGATTTTGTGGCTAGTCTTGCTCAATATTTGTTTGCAAGCTCATCCATGCCACTGAGTGTTGTTTCAGATCATTTTTTTGCATCATTGTATGGTGCTACATTGGGTGATTAAGGCACAGCTTATCCATTCTCTTGTTAATGGGTCTTTGGAAGGTTTCTGCCTTCAGGCTGTTACACAGAGGCATGCTGGGACATTCTGTGTGTGTCTCTGAATGAACACATTCGTACCTTCCCGCCAAGCTAAGAGTAGGAGAGCCACCACCGCACAGACCGACATTCAGCTTTTGTAGAATCACCAGTCCTGCAAAGAGGTTGTCTGTATATTGCTTTTGAAATAAGAATAGAAGTAATTTAAAAAGCACCCTAACACAGTGCTGTATCCACCAAAGCACTTTCCGCACACGTTTAAATCTGTTCATGACAGAACGACACATTTAAGTCTTTCTCGGCTGATCATTACATGCGATTCAACTTACTGGACACTGCACAGGGCACAAATGTTCCCCAGACGGAGTCCCAGACGTCAGCTGCTAGTGATCCAGTGGGGAGGTGAGGCTGCAGGTAGTGATCAGGTGACGCCCAGGGTGCTGGGTTTCTCACCTGATGACCGTACAAGGTGACTGGGGTGGGGCAGAGAGTAGAGGTGCTGACAGGGGCCTAGTGTGGGGCCAAGAGAAGCCAGGAGAGGCTACATTTTAAAATTCTTTTTGAGGTAGGAATTGCAGGATGGTGGACTTGATTGGCAATGGGAAGCACGGGAAGAAAACATTTTAAGAGTAGAGGAATGGAGGGGGACAGAGTCTCATGGAGCAGAAACAGGTCCAGTTTAGCTGAGATACAGAGCATGTAAAGGGGCTTCTTGGGTGAGCGAGCGGGAAGGGCACATTTGCATCAAAGGTCCTCCCATGCTGTGTCAGAGGGTTTGGATGAGAGTCTCAGAGTAACGGGGAGTCTTTGAAGCCTTTGCGGAGGGGTGTGTGAGTCAGGATGGGCTCTGTTGTGCTGCTGTAATGAACGACCACTAGACCCCAATGGCTTAAAACCACAAGCCGGACTTGCTGCATAGGTTACATCCACAGGTCAGCTGTGGGGTCCACTGCCCACGGTCCTTACCCCAGGACTCAAGCTGACGGGCTTGCTGCCATCTGGGGCATGCTGGTGGCCATGGTAGGAGGAAAAGAAAAGCTCTGGAGGGTCTCAGCCCAGCCATTAAGTGCTCTGCCCAGAAGTGACACTTCCCCTTCCAACAGTACTTCCAACAAGTGTGCCTTGACCCTGTTGCTGAGAAGCAGGGGCTGGAAGTGATTTTGAGGAATTTTCATGATCTACACGGGGCAAGGGGGGGTCCAAGCTGGATCCTCGGATGACCACTTTCCCATAGGGTGTCGAGTGGAAGGGATGTAAAGGATAATGGTGGCACCGCTGCCTTCTGGAAGGCTCAGTGACCACTGAGGTGGAGAAGTGGAGATGGGCCTGCAGTCTGCAGTCTGGGAGATTCAGGAAGGCAGTGCCAGGAGCTGGCACAGGGGATGGGGAGAGAGGAGCGGTTCTTTGGGATGAAGATGAGTTACCCATGGAGGGAAAAAAGGTGGTTTCCCATGTTTTATGTGCCAAACAATAGCAAAATAGAGAGAGCTCAGTCGGCAATCACTTGGGAGCGCCTGCTCTGAGCTTCACCTGCAGATTCTGTCATTTCATTATCGAACACTGTTGGGAGATAAGCCATCTACAGCCTCCTCTGCAAACAATCTTTTTTCAAGTGACTCAAACTTTTGCTTGTTTTAACTATTTTGAATGGAAAATTTCCTAGCTGTGTGATAGAATTCCTGACTCATTGCAAGCTCCGGTTAAGTCGAGTGTCTTATTCACCTGTATACCACCCGCATCATTCATGATGCTCTGAATATGGACGGTACTTGGATTGCATGAAGGAATTTATCTTTGCCTGCCAGCTCAGGGACACTGTCACCACATCAATGGTCCTTGTGATGTTAAAGACAGAGCCGAGCGTGCACAGCGCACCCCGTAGGCACACACATCTGCATTGCTGGCTCTGCCCTCCCTCAGCGGGGGTGCCTCTTGGCAATCCTGTATGACTCCTGGAGATCCTTCCTGTAATAATCACCGAGCCCTGCCCACGACAGTCCACACGCCGGGGGCTTCCCGTGCATCTCCATCTGGTCCCCCCTGAGGGCAGTGCTTCCATGATGCCCACTTTGCACAGGAGGAAATGAGGAAATGGGGCTTGGTGAGGTCTGACAGATTCCCACCTAGATTGTTAGACTCCTGAACCCATGCTTTGCAACAGGGTTTTACTGATTCGTGGGGGTCCTTTTTTTTTTTAGTAGAGGTACTGGGGATTGAGCTCAGGACCTCGTGCATGCTAAGCACGCCGTCTACCCCTGAGCTGTACCCCCCACCCCACCGGGCTTTCTGCTCGACCTCTTTTTTCTCTTCTTTTTCCTCCTCCTCCACCTCCTTCTGTTCTCTCTCTCTCCCTCTCTTTTATTTTCACCTATTTTGACATTCCAGGTTTGATTCCAGAGACACAAATTTGCCAGAAGCCCAACCTTCAGAGAAGTTATTTCTTTGTGCTTTTATATTTGCCCTCAAGGAGTTTCAAATGTGATTGAAGACTTGGGGCATGAGATACCACATGAGAATGATAGAAGGTAATTTCTAACTCAGCGACCGAGTGCATTTGTAATAAAGTGTTCAGAAGTCTTTAATTCCCAGCGCCATCTGTGTGCTCTCCTTGCTCATCACTTTAGCCTTGGCACCCTGTGTTCAGTCTTGATTGATTTCCAGGTTTATACCTTTCCTAGAATGCCCTTCCCTCACGACACCTCCATCAGAAATTATATTTTGTCTTTAAGATGCAATTCAGGTGATACATTTTTTGAGATGTTTTTCTGAGCTTCAGCTACAATGATCAGCATCCTTCTCTGGCCCTTCTCTGCTTGATTGGTTCCCAGCATGTGCATCTTTTCCTGTTCATCTTCTAGGAGTTTGTGGTGGTGTGTTTCTCTCCCACTGGATTATGCCTGAGGGTCCAGAGCGACACCCCAGACCTTTCCTGGTTCTAGAAGGGGGTCAGTTCTCCTGTTGGCTGTTAGCTGAAGTCTTCTCATGGGAGGAGACCGTGTCGTTAGCATAGCCGTGCATACAGTCCAACACCAGCAACGCCATGCTGAGGACTTTAATTCGTTCTTGCTTGCCAACGCCACTGCCAGTAGGAAATTCTAGCAGCATCAGCCTTGGGGTGAGCTCAACTAAGTTGACTTTCTTCGTCCTGATCATGCCACAACGGGCAAACAGGGCATGACATTTTGGTTCTTCTCAGTAAGGTTCAAGATGTTTTACAATTCGAATTAATACACCTTCAGGAATCATTTTACAGGGGCTTTATGAAGCTTGCTTTAATGTAGCACCAGAGTCAATACAAGTGACTTCTTTCGTTTATTTGCTTGAGAATATGACCTACACCCAAAACTACAGGAAAGGTCAGCGAGTTAAGTTGGTGGCTGGGCTTACAGGTTTGTGGCATGTTGCCCGAGAAGTCTCAGCAGCAGTGGTATTCTCGTGGCTCTCCCTTCAGCGCGAGAAAGGGCAGCAGGCACATCTCCTGTAACTTGCACTGAAAGTGAATCTTCAGCTCTTCCTTTTCACAAATGGCCATTCAGTAACGCGGACTGAAAACGTAACTCAATCACAGCTGTCAAAGGTCTGGTGTGTGTTACTTACTTAATTCAAGTATTTATCGAACGCTTACTACCTACCAGACACAATTCTAGGCACATGTTCTGGGACATAGAATGTAAACCAGGTCTCATGGCTCGTATTCCTGAATCCCTGCTGCACGGGGCGCTTTTGGATGGATCACCGAAGCGCCGCTGGGCACGTTCGTGTTCCTGGGATGTGGATTTTTGTTGTGCTCATTTTATTGATGATAAACAGAAGCTTGCTGGGAAGCTTAATCAAGATCAAACAGCCAGTGAATAGAAAGTCTGAGTCCACGACAATTCTTTTGGTTGCAAGTCTTGCCTCTGCGAGATATACGTTTCCCAAAATTGTGTTCTTGACTAGGGAGAAGCAGTGGAACTAAGAGACAATTGATTGCAGTCAAATGAAGTTCTTTCTCTGAGGGTGAGCCACATAGCACCTCGGAGCAGCTCAGAGCAGGAAATCTTATGTAGGTCACCAAGAAGTCATCGTCTGGTGCGTTAAATTCTCTGCGCAGGCTTGTGACTGTATCACTTAAATGTAAGCTTCCCGTGGGACAGGCCCTGTCTGCTTTATCCTTTTCAGGTCGATCTGGTGTGATGACCTGCACAAGTGGGACAAAGATAAATGGAAAATAAATGAAGGCAGGGTCTCTCTATTTGTAAACAACCAAAGGGGGTACTCAGAAATGCCTAAGTGATTGAAGACAGATCTTTACTGAGAGAATTTTGTTCATTAGAAGGTGCGGTGGGGGGAGGATACAGCTCAAGAGGTAGGGCACGTGTTCAGCATACACAAGGTCCTGGGTTCAATCCCCAGTACCTCCTGTAAAAACAAATAAATGAGTAACACCTGCCCCACCAAAAAAGAAGGTGCAGTAGTGGAAGGTGGGATACAGAGGTTGAGATCAAGGTAACAGATGCCCAAGAGCTAGTTTTATCATTTGAGGCTTATTATGAATTTATTTTAGTCCCAGTGTGACAGCATGACATTTTGTTAATGATACGCTTTTTCATCGTTGAGGTTAATAGCACAGATATCACTGGTGGTGAGCGGCTAAGGTCTCTGGGCTGGATAGAAATGCTAGGTTTGTGCTTGAATTGTTCAGGTCCAATTAAAATTAATCAAATACTCACTATATTCGCGATGTGAGACACATCCACATGCACCATCTGGGGAGGGAACATGGTGCAGTGCCTGGGTACACGGTCCTGAAGCCAGACTGCCAGGGTTTGACCACTGGTTCCATCACTTACCAGCTTTGAGACCTTGTGTGTTACTTGACCTCTCTGTGCCTCAGTCTCCCTCTCTGTAAGATGGTGAAGAAAAAGTGTTTCTGCATTGGAGATTGTCGTGAGGATTAAATGATAGACTATGTGTAAAGTCCCTAACTGGCTTATGTGTTTAGTCCTCACATATGTGCCTGGCACATAGTAAGCCCTCAAAAAATGTTAGCTAGTATTATCATCCTATTTAATTTGTCCTCTCAGTACTGCAGTGAGTTTGGTGTGACGCCCGCATCTTAACGTAGGGGATGCCAAGGCTCAACAGGTCACTTCCCCTCGGTGACAAGGGGCCAGAAGTCAAGGGCAAGTGGGTCAAGTTCATCGCACCAGGAGACCTCAGGGAGGATGAGGTCAAGTGCCAACCTTCCTGCATCTCTAGCTTTGGTTCCAAACTTGCTTTGGAAAGATATCTAGTCCCTGCAGTGCACCATTCATTTCCATCTCCTCTGAAAGTTATAATTGTTTGTATGAGAACCTCCAAGTAGAGGTTCCATACAAGTGTTAGACTTTCCTCAATCACAAAAAAATTATTTTTCAAAAGTAGAGCTGCTTTGGTAGGAAGTGTAATAATAGTTCCCTTTTGTGTAGTGTCCTTGGCTACTATTCAAAAAGCCAAGCCCACGATCCTTTCACCGTTGTTTTGTTTTTTCTTTAGATCAGGAAAGACCTGAAATTTGGCTCTGAAAGTTTCCTTAATTTATAAGAAGAAATATTCCCCTGGAAGTCCAGTTGTTATGACCAAAGTGGAAAAACAAAGCTCTAACAAGAAATGACCAGCATTGAAACCACGGGGTTTTCAGAATTAAATTGCTGAATTTGTGTCACATCCTTTCTTGGCCATTCTCTAGCGATATCTGCCAAAAGTAACAAGAACTTTGCTCCAGGCAAAAATCTTCATGGGTAGTGACACTGATAATACCTCCCCATACAGAGCCTCAGGGACGCATCTGGACGGAACTTAAAGGCAGGGATGTGCTGAATCATTCCCCCAGGGAGGGAGAGTTAAAAGCAGTTTCAGACAGAAGAATAGTCACCCTCTGACCTCTGAACAGCCTTCTCTGGCAGTTTCCAGAATGTCTGTACCCAGAAAAATGTTTTCCTTTGTTTCATCCCCATCAAAAAAGCCCTTATGCAACACCGAGTCACTTCTGGGGAAGCATCGAAGAGGCAGGGAGAAAAATCATACCTATGGTCCTTAGAGCCTTGGAACTTAAGAGTCTAAGATGCAAAATCATGTGAAAAAGATACATAGACAGGAAGAGGTGTTATGTCAGCACGTGGCCAGACACAAATGACAGTGTTTCTGTCGTGTCCACCTAAACCACTTCTCGTCGAGCTTCGGTGCCTCTTTGTAACTGACGGAGGCGGGGACTCCATCGAGCTCTGACATTCTGTGTGTTGAGGATGAGTGAGCTTGGATATTGGTGGCAACTATGTAAACCCAAGTATAGTCTGTCTGGGCAGATAAAAGAAATCTACAACATTCATTGATTATGGAACAGACAAGGCTGCCTCAACTGTCAGAACGATGGAGGAAAGGATGGCTCTGGACCTGATGGAAGGCGCAACACAAGTATCCAGCTTGCTTCCAGCTGTGTTCTGAAATATGGTTCAGGTACCAAAAATTGTCCATTAATTACCTGGACTTAATCCAAGGTTTTAAGTTAACTAAGGATTTGGAGAATTATATTTCAGCTGACACACTATAGAATATGGTGAAAGTTGATACAAAAATTGGGTCCATGGACAAACAAAACAAGGCATAGCCATACAATGGAATACTATTTAGCTTTGAAAAGGAAGTACATTCTGACATGTTACAACATGAATAAACATTGAGGACATTATGCTCAGTGACATAAGCCAGCCACAAAAGGACCAATACCATGTGAAACCACTTATATGAGGCACCTAGAGGAGTCAAAGTCACAAACACAGAAAGCATGATGGTGGGGGCTGGGATGGGGGCCAATAAGAGGTGCTGTTTAATGGATAGAGTTTCTGTTTGGGGTGATGAAGTTCAGAAGAAGGATGGTGGTGGTGGTGGTGGTCCAACATTGCAAACATACTTTACACTGCTGAACTGTACACTTAAAATGGGAACCTGGGCGATTTTATGTTATGTGTATTTTACCACCAAAAAAGAAGTTTCCTCATACAGCCATCAAACAATAAAACATCAAAAATAAATTCAAGAGTCTTAAAAAAAAACTCACACAATTATATTTCCTTCATCGGTTCATTCAGTTCTCTGAGCTCATTCTTGTTCTGCTGGTTCTCAGGTCAGCCCCCTGGAGCCCTCCCCTCTGCTAAATGCCTCCGTGCTCTGGAAACACCCGGCACTTTAACACAAAGCTGTCCTCTTTTCCTCTTGAAAGTGAAAACACATTTTGTTGCTTTGCATTTACAGCTATATTTATTTGCCATTATTGTTCCTCACATAGTCTCTGATGAACATATTATACTGATTATATATTCATATAAATTATAACATGTACCAGAGGGAAAACTTAGAGATAAGTCATTGGAAGTTCTCTGTCATACACAAGTGTTTCAACAGCTTAGTAAATCTTACACACACACGTAATGGGATCCCCCACAGCTACATACATCCCTTCCACATTTTTAGAAATAGCAGAAGATGAACATGTTTGATAATAAAACCCAAAGGAACAGCTTCTCTATAACATATAACAATAATTAGCGAAGGTATGAATACATATATGTATCTGTATGCAAGAGCACATGCATGCACACAATACATACACATACATACATGCACACACATACACGTACATACGTACGCAACTGATCACACAACTTGCAGAGCTCAGCGGAAAATGAAAATTCAGGCTGCTTATTAAAAGTTATACATATATATTTATGTACATGTATGCATATGTATTTGATTAAATAAAAACATTTTAAGGTGACATTCCAGGCATGACCTTTGTTGCAGAATCATTTTGTCTAAATTATCCTGGTTAAAAGGAGGTCAGACATTCTAAAATATAGTTGGAGCAATGTTGCAACTCATTTAAAAATTGTTCTGGTACTCCAAAATTGCCCATTAATTACCTTGACTTAATATTAACCAAAGTTTTAAATTAACCAAGGATTTTGAAAATTATATTTAAGCTGATACACTATAGAATATAGTAAAAGTTGTTACAAAAATTGTCAGAACTGTAATTCAAATTAGTTAAACATATAATTTAACACTTTTCTTCATTTAAACATTACATAGAAAGAATGTTAGTTTATCTGACCAGGAAACTAGTTTTTAAAAAAGAAAGCTCAGAAAGTTTACACTAGAGAAAATAGATCCAAATCTTAAAGTAAAATGTATATTTGTATTATGTTCTGCACTTACAAAATCAGGGAAAAGTCATGTCGCTTGTTGTTAAACCCAAATTATTCAACCAGTTTGATTTCTTGAACAATTCACTTTGCTTATGTGAACTTGGATTCTTAATTAAAAGATCTCTGAAGTAGCAGTTTCTCTGAGAAGTCCTCTGTTTCCTTAAAAGCTGGTACATCTAAAGTACTTAGTAGAAGTTTAGTTTCTTTACTTTCTAGAAATTCAGGGGACATTAGATACAGATAAGTGTGCTTAATTCTCTGTAAACCAATCTGAATGGAACTCCTTTTCAAGAATACATCCTCACATTCCTGTCCTCACGTTCATTAGTACTCTCTTCCCCAGCGGTCAGGCGGCATTTCACACGGACTCAGTGAGATGTAGGGGCTGTTCTGACGGCTGCCCTGATGCCCCAGAGCCTGTGGCCACAGCTCTGCCGTCTGAGCTGCGGGCAGAGGTAAGCACAGAAGTGATGAAACTCACCCATCTGGTTCTCACAGAGCCCTTTTCCTGTCCAGTGGGCCTCACATATTTTCTTAGTTGCTTTGATCCCAAATAGATAAGTAAACAGCAAACAAAATTAACGAGCAAGATTCTCCCATCACCCACCCAACCCAGTAGACCAGACTGGGTCACCAAGAGATCAGCCCATGAAGCCCAGCTCCCAGTCTCTGGCCTCACCCAGGCTCTCTCCCCGTGCAGTGGGGACCAGCCTAGGGGTCAGACACCCACCAGTCTTGAAGACATTGTGGCCCAGACCCCAAGTTTCCCAATGCACAAAATGAATGTCCACCCTCTGTCAAGGCCAACTACTGACCCAAGGTAATAAATAAACTTAGTTGTCACTGGACTCAGCTGTGGAAACAGACTGCACATTATACAGGCCCACAGAGTTGGCCAAGAACCAGAAACAAAAGCAGAAACACAGAATCAGAATCTGTAACAGACAAATCCCCAAGACCCCAGAGAAACAGCGAGTCAGCGGAGACGGGCTCTCTCGCTGCTGGAGACTCCCTTCAGGAACCAGGAAAACTCATGCCTGGGGCCAAGCAGCATGGGTGACTATCGTGGGGATCACAGTTTCATTGTCTCCAACAAGGGAGCCCATCTGGGTCTTTTTAATGGAACAGTCTCTAAAACTGTCAGATTCCCAAGATGTTAAAAACACAGGTGCATAAAAGCAGAGTAAACACATGTCAAAGATTTATTTAACTCCTTAATGAGGAAACAAGCCCATACACAAGTTGATTTAGAGTGTTTGAGGCACAGAATGCACAGTTCTTGAAGAAGGTGTGTGAAATTAGCAAGCTACTAGGTTAGATTTTTCTTAATTGGTTTGTGTTCCTCCATAACTGTACCCTTTAGGGTTACCTTTTCTAACCGACAGAAGTAATTTGCATCACTAGCTGGCATAAATCTCCAAGTAACTTCAGTGAATTTAGGTCCTGGTGTGTAGCAACTGGTGTGCCCAGCAGAGGTCTGGGGAGGTGACTCAGCCTTGGAAGGGCCTTTGGATCAAGCTCCGGCATGACACTGAAAGGACATACATCTCTCCTCTGCCTTATTTTCACATCGTGCGTCACCTTTCTTTTCAGGGCAGGCAGATCATGCAATTGGAAGAGGACTTGGGCAGGTGAGCCTCATATGAGAAGCAGGACTGCTGAGAAGGTACAGACCTGAGACGAGGGGTCCTCGTGAGAGAGGTCACACTGACAAGGTGTCTGCAGGTTTCCTGGAAGAGGAGTTGAGCCATCAGGACTGACAGGGAGAAGGCTGTGGCTGACCTGGGAGCTGCTGGCACAGAGCTCCCCAGGCAGGATGCTGGGAATCACCCAGGGAGTTTTTCTACTCTGACTCCTCTCTGGCCTGAACAGTAGATGCAGGTCTACATTAGATGTGTTGTGTGTTCTAGAAAATGCACTCATAACACCTCGCTCCATCGCTCAGGATGATGGGACACCCCCTGGCCACGGTGACCCGCGAGCCTCCCCTTTCCTAGGGAGGTCTGCCCGTGAGCCTCTCTCATTGTATGTGGAGCTTGCTCCCTGATTCTGGTCTTCACTCTGTCCTCACCGCAATGCCTGGTACCAGCCCACTCAGTGGCCCAAACTCACCAGCGCTGTGCTCAAGATGTGACTTCCCAGGGCTCCCGCCCAAACGCCTCCACCATGCCCTCTGCCTGCTTGTCTAATACGTTCGGTCTTGTCTCAGCCCACAGTCCTCGCCTTGTCGGTCCCTTCCAAACTCTGCTCCCTGAACCTGCTCAGCTGTCTCCCCCGCCCCCAGGCTCTGGGTACATCCCCTCTGGTCCCTCCCAACTCAGTGTAATCCCCTTCCCCATGGGGCTGCCTCCCACTGTCCTGAAGTGCACTGCTTTAAGCCCCTCTGGGTCCAAAACCTTCCTCCACTAAGCGTTAAGGCTTGCCCCTTGCTCTGCTTTGTGACCACATCTGGCACTCAGAGTACTTGAACTCACACCAGTAGAGCAGAACTATTGCTCCCTAGGGTGGTTCAGGACTTTGGATCATGTCCAGATGGTCTCAGGTTGGCTTTGAGACCCACACGTGATCCAAGGGTGAGGTGGGATTAATGTGGAATCCCTCCCTCAGCCGCAGGTCCTCCTGCATCTCAGGGCCCTGGGGCTGGATCCCTGGAATCAGCTCTCGCCTTAGGTGCTCAGGATCCCAGAACAAGCCCATCTGAACTTCAAGACAGCTTGAAAGTGAGTCCAGGTTTCTTCAATCTGCCTTTCCAATTTGGGGAAAAGCCTGAGATACAATAGGGGAATTTGTGTCTTTCCTCCAAAGCTAGAAAAATCCACATGGGCCAGAGCACTGTTCACTGCTTCCTCTGGCTCAGCAGGGAGGAATCTCTGAACCCCCACTCCTGAGACATCCCACTCCAGGACAGCCACGTGTACTGTGGGACATCTGAAAACCCTCATCTAGTGTCCTTGGTGATGCTCAGCACCCACCTGGCCCGTGGTCCAGGCCCGGGGACAGGCCACTCTTTTCCTACCCGACCTCATTTCAGGAAGATTGTAGTGAACATGCATCCTCCAGCCTTCCCAGCTTGTAACTATGTGTTTGTTTCACCCCAGACTTTTTTCCTGATATCAGTGCACCTCATCATGGGGCCTCCACATCAAGGCAAGTAATAGACAGAGGCTTAAGTCATGAGCTGTCTTTCCAGTGACAGGACTCCCAGCTGAGTAGCAGTTGTGTCTGACCGGTTTGGGGCTCACACCCTTTGGCTGGGACATTCCCACCAGAGTCAGCTTCCTGCGGTTCAGCCCCACTCTGTGTCCTTAAACTTCAGAGCAGAAGGCTTCCTCATCTCAGGAGTGTCCAAACTGTCTACAGTCCCTTTAAATTTCTGTAGAATCCCATGCCCTTCCTTACTGCTTCTAAGATAAAACAGAGCCTTCCATTCTGCTGCTGGAAAGCATATTGGACAAGAAAATCTGACTGAAGGCTTCGGGGCTGTAATTTACTTGTGCTTTTTCTCATCCCCTTTGGAATTAAGGAAAAAAAGAGTTCATGTTACTGTCCCCCCAGAACAGCCTCACTGGGAGCAGGGAGGGATGTGCTCTGCGGGTGGAGGAACAAGGCTGGGTGGCCCACAGCTGAGCAGAGCGGCTGCCCTGTGGAACAGGAGGGAGTCCCAGTCAAAAGGGAACCTTTGAAAAGGAACCCCCGGGCAAGGCCCATCGGGTGGGAACAGATGTGCCTGTGACCCCAGGTGGAGATCTGCGTCCCACCCCCGTGCAGTCCAGCCACACCAGCACCAGGCCAGCTGCTGTCACGGCGAGGCCAGCGTGGACACAGAGCCTCAGGTTTGCTGGGACTAGAGCGCTCTTCCAGCTTTCAGATGTCGCTGAGCAATCAGAAATTCTCTGCCTGCAACACTAATAAGTGTTCCCAGTTAAAAAACAAAGTCTAAGCCGGGAGCATGCAAGGGACCTTGGATCTGGTACTTGAGGTAACAGTCAGGAGAAAGTGTTTAAAATGTGTCATCCTTCACCTTGGGGAAGGAGGAAGTGGTTAATTTCTCTCTTGACCATTAAAGTTCTCTCGCTGCAGGAAAGTGAAAAGGTTTCATGGGGGACTTCTTCCCACAGTAACCAGCCACCCCTCTGCTCCTTAGCAGAGGGGCACATCCAGCCCTCACCCACCCTCAGGCTGCTGAGAGACGGGTTTCCTCCCAAGCCCATCCTGGAGGGTCTATGATATGACTGTCCTCTCGCATCCTTGAGCCCCGGGGTCAATGTGCAGGCCGGCCAACCCCGTCCCTCCCGTCGGCTGTGTCTGCCTGGGAAAGGCTTCCCTCTGGTGCGTGTCATCCTTATGGTAGAATGTGTTTTGGTAAGAGTGTTGGCGCGCTCCCGTTTCTCCCAGGGCTGCACTGCTGATGGGGAGCCTGGGTCCCTATCCTGCCCCAAAATCCATTAGACAGTCTTTGCCCTGATACAGTTCAAGCCTGACTCAGTGTGCCGATCTGGTTGATGGAGGCCAGTTAGCTCAATTAATGCTCACAGCCACCCTCCATTGGAGAGGGAGGCGCTCTGAGCCCAGACCTCTGAGCCACGTCCGTCCCGCACCAGAGGCGAAGCTCTAACCATTGCCCATACTGCTGCCTCCTCCTCTCCCCACCTCCAGGGAGCAGAGTTACTTGGAGAGGATCATAGAACATTGGCTCTGGAGAAGTCTCCGTCCCCCCAGCACCATCCTCATTATACAGCTGGAAAGCATGAGCACCAAAAGGGCTTGTTCAAGATCAGCCAACTTTAATTGAAGACAGAAAGATAATGTGGAAATCTAACCATTTGGTCATTCTGTGATGGCTCTGGACAAAGATTTTACGAGGAAGATGTTGGAAACCAGGACCGAAATTTGGGACTGAGATTTTATACGGATTGAATTTCTCCACAACTTTCTCTTTGCCCACATGGTGGAAATACTGAGCGCCAACTGTGTATAAGCTCCCCATAAATATTCAGGGTTTCTGCACCAAAAGCAAATAAGGTGGGAAGCTGTCCTGTGTTAGCCCGGTGGCTTGTCACATATTGTCGCCTATAATCGGCCTTTACCTGGCCCACCTGAGAGGGCGTAGGTGAAGTAGTCCCATCTTCTTTTTGTTAAATCCATTTTAAGTTAATTTCTGTTTATGGTGTAAAATGAGGGTTGCCTTCATCCTTTTACATGTGGATTTCCAGTTTTCTCAACACCGTTTGTTGAACAGACTGTATTTTCCCCATTGTACAGTCTTGGGACCTTTGTGAACAATCACTTGGCCATGGACACAAGGGTTTATTTCTGGGTTCTCTATCCTGTCCCATTGGTCTATATTACAGCACAGCACCATCTTGATTATTGAAGTAGTCTCATCTTAACTTGGGGTTCATACAGTAATTCACAACATCTGGCCTCATGGTTGACATCTGGGTTACTCCAAAGCATGGGGGGAGTGTGGCCAGAAATCAGAGCTACATGGTGTGACCAGAACAGAAAGCCTGGACCTCCCTGTGTCCCCTTTCTGCCTCTGTTGGGGTAATCGGGTCACGTCTTCTGCAATGTTCTCACCCCACAGTGAGGCTGCCTTGCACCTGCTCTGCTCAGAGGAGAAGTGCATCACGTCTGGAAAGCAGGTTGAGTCGCCGCCCTGATCTTGGGTACAGTGTCTGGGAGGAGAATCCAGGCCCCTGTCCTCCCTCAGCTGATTTCAGGCTGTTCATTCCTGAAAGTCAAGCCCAAGTCCGTCCTGTCCTTGTCCCTGGACCCTTTGCTGGTAACACATCCCCAGTGTATGCCCCCTTCCGTCTCTGCCAGCTCTCTCTGAACTGCTCTGGCATTTGGCCTGAGCTAGCAGGAAACTTTGTTTTATTTTGTTTATTTTATTTATTTTAATTTTTTTGTTATTTTATTTTATTTTTGGCAGCTCCCATCACCCATCCTGAATTTTGGAGCTTCTTGAGGACCAGAACCTGGCGCATCTAATCCCTGGCATGCCTCACCCCTAGCACAGCCAAGAGAGGTGCCTGAGGACCATCCGTGGGTGACAAAGCCATCTGTGCTGTGGTTCCTGCATCTTGAAAGAGGAAGCCAGTGGCACAGCTTTATAAAGAGTCTGTCTGTCACTAGAACACTGGCACTTTCAGAGCAAAGGATGCTTTTTATAGATGAAGTGGTGCTGCTTGGGGGCTGGTGAATGGGGGCTGGGCCAAGTGTGGAGCAGGAGACACTTCTCTGCCTCACTCACATGGCTTGAAATTGTTCTCGTCACTCCTGCCCGTGCGCAGGGGAAGGGCGTCTACTGCCTGGTCAGAAGCTTCTCCCACTGGCCTCTGACTGGAACACGCAGGCTGAAGGGTTTTTGTTCATTTGATAAACAGTGTAGTGAATCTCAATTCTGCTGGCATTTCCCGCAGAGACCTTTGATAAAAAGTCTCAGCTGGGAAGAAGGCTGGCTGTGCTCAAGCCACTTCAGAAAACACAGGCAGCTGCACAAAATCCCTGAGCATTCCCTGGCCTGGGACCCAAAAGGATTGCAGGCTGGGCCTGGGAGGCACCAAAGGGTGGGGATGGGCGGTGCACAAGGTGGCCTCGGGCATAGAAAAGATGCTTAAGCTGGGGGGCCTCCTGCTTCCGGGAAAGAATCAGGGGTGTTTTCTGTTCAGTAGATTAGGTGATTGCAGCCCCTTGGTGTGCGGTGAACCCAGCACGATGTTAGGTGACACTTGGAATCACTAAACTGCTGGTGGCTGCCGAGCAAGCATCTAGGAGGCCGTCACACGAGGAGAGATGGACATGGCCGAGCATGGGCAAGAAGGGGCATTTGTGCGACATCTACAGGCTGGGAAGCTGTGTGTGTTTTGTGTGTGTGTGTGTGGTGCATCCCAGGGCCAGGGGATCACATGAAATGCACAAGAGAAAATAAATGCCCTGTTTTGGGGGGTATTGGGTGCCAGCCAGAGACAGAGAGGATAAGTAACTTGCTCACCACCACTCAGCTAGGAAACAACTGAGCCGAGGTTCCCAGCCAGCAGTCCAACACAAGAGGTCCCACTCTCAACAGGTCAGCAGGTACCCCGCATGGCCCCCCCAGAGACGCACACGCAGATTGGCTGATGCATTAGTTAGGTTGATGACGGAGGGAATACAGAATGAAAGGGAAAATTCGTTCAGTCATTCAGCAAATATGTACTGAGTTCCTACTATGTGCCAAGCACTGTGCCAGGCTCCAGGGAGGTGGTAGGAAAAGTGGACACACCCTCTGCTCCCCTTGGAGCTCAAAGTCCAGGGAAAGGACTTGACGGTGGCCATTGATTCAGAGATGAAATGATGGTGCTGTTGGAAGAGAATTCAGGAGGAATGAACTCAGAGGGAAGATGGTTTTGGCAGGTGGTCTGCTGAGTTTCAGGTGCCAGAGTAAAGCAAATTAACAAATGAAATTGTTCAGAAGGTGATGGAGAGGCTGGCTGGGAGCTCAGAGAGACTCAGTGTGGGAGATGCAGACCTGGGGATTACATAAATAATGTTGACAGCTGAAGACAGGAGCCTGAGCCAAGGCTAACATAGAGAAATTAAGTCTAGAGACAGTGCCAAGCCTTAGAAAATGCTCCAGAGGGGACGGACACCCCCCCAGAGAAGGAATGATCACACGGTATCAAAGAGGCAGGGGCTGAGGAGGTCTGGAGGAGAGGGAGGGGTGGTGAATGGTGCCAAAGGGCTCAGGTGGGGCAATGACAGAAGGAAAGAGCTCGAGTCCTTTCCACTTGACCTGCAGGAAGTTTTTGCTGATTTCTGAGTTTCAATAGAGGGGCGAGAGTAAATGACAGACTATAGGGGACTTGGGGGGGAAGAGGGTGATGAGGGTGAGGAAAAGATCACAGCCATTTGCTAAATACACCCCATGTTGTGAAATCGGCATGGAAAACACATCGTAATGGGCAGTTAAAGGAACAAAACGCCGAACAAAATCAGTTTTCCTAATCACATGACCTGACCCAACTATGAGTATGTTTCAAGATGACAGTGGCTGGATTTAAAATAGAACTGTTTAAAGCCCTGCCAACTAAAATGGTACCCCCGGCGCTGACCCCACCAGGCAAATGGTGGTCTCTGCTTTCTAGTTCTTGTTTGCGATCATGGCTTAGTTTAGTTCAGCAGATTCTTTCTTCCTTTTATAACTAAAAATTTTTTAAAAAGAAAAGAAACAATCTGGTTAATCCCCCAAATGTATTTTTCCTTGGGGAAGCATTTACATTCTTATGATCCCAGATGCAAAGCCAATAAAAGCAGAGGCAGAAGCCATTTTTCATTGTTATCAGCCAAAAAAGCAGAAGAAGAGGAAAGGCTCAAAGAATTTTGGTGCTTTGAGGGGAGAAAAATGACTTTTTCATCTTTGTGTTTTTATCTTCTCTGCCATCTTAATTGAGATAGACAAGAGAATGGGCCTGGCCCTTGGCCGCATCCTTGAGGCCAAATAGCTCATTTCCCAGAAGACTTGCAGCAAGACCCTGGAGGCATCTTTATAATCACATGGCAGGCTCAGACGAGAGGTCACGGGAGCGTGCTGTTCTTATTGAAAGAAATTGTTCAATTCCACCCCAGAATGCATGAATTGAGGGAATCACAAAGATACAATCTTCCTCGAATACTCATCGCCAACTGACCTCTGTTCCAATTCAGGCTGAGAAAGCCAAGCGGTGAGCAGAGCAGAAATAGCCAAACCACGACAGCCTCGGATCGCAGCCACTCCGAGGAAAGGAAGAGGCAGCTGAGGTCATTCTGACTTGAGAAAGAGGAAATGGAGAAAAGATACGGATCACGGGAGTAACTCTTAGCTCTTTCTGTGAGGAACAAAACAAGAAGGAACGGTTAGGATTAGGGTTAGATGGCTCTGGTTGGAGATGAGGAAAGAATTTCTGACCAATTGGTCTGTAGGTGTTAAGTATGTTGCCAGAGGTCGTTGGGGTTCCCAGGTTCAAATCCTCCATCCTCTTGAGTGACTTTGAGCGAGTTCCTTATGCTCCCTGTGCCCCAGTTTCTTCCAAAGTGGGGATTTGGTTGTTGTAAGTCCTCCCTGCTGTAAGGATTTTGTGACTTAATCAGGTAAAGTGCTTAGCAGAGGGGCAGACACATCATAACGCTTCATGAATGCCAGCTCCACAGCCTCCGTCATGACTGTGTCACCGTCTTTGACCCAGTAGCGCTCGCCTCCATCCACAGCATCAGCTGTGTGGGAAAGTAACATGCCTTTTCTAAAACTGGAGGAAAATGCATCTCTGGCGATTCAGTGTCACCTCTTTTCATTGTCGGGGGAGGGTTGATGTTTGTTTAGCCAAGGTCGCGGGGTCGGGGACTGGGGCACGCCAGCATCCCTGGGGATCCAGGTGTGGTCTCAGGCCTCAGTCCACATAGATAGCTGTGCCTCCAAGGCCCAGGGCTCTTCCAGCTTCTCCATGAGGGCTGCGTGAGGACAGGTGGCCATGGGGTCGTGGGAGGCTCTCATGTGGCCCTTCTCTGCATGAGGGTCTTGTCCCCTTCTGAGCTGGGCCAGGATCCCTCTGCCAACTAACTCCCTGTGACCCCGCAGGGTCCTTAGGAGAGGGGCAAGGTGTAACATAGAGAATCAGGTCTCAATGATACCCGTACAGGAAGTTGTATGATGGACTTCCCAGGATTCCTTCCCACAGCCCTCCCAGGCTGTGGACCCAGAGCATTTTTTTTAAAAAAAATTTTTGTTGAAGTATGGTTGATTTACAATGTTAGTTTCAGATGTTCAGCAGAGTAATTCAGTTACATGTACACATACATACATATATATATGTTTTCTTTTCATTCTTTTCCATTATATGTTATTATAGGAAATTGAATATAATTTCCTGTGCTGTGCAGTAGCTCCTTGTTGTTTATGTGTTTGATATATAGTCATGTGTATCTGTTAATCCCAAACATCTCATTTATCCCTCCCCTCCCCTCTCCTCTTTGGTAACCATAGTTTGTTTTCTATGTCTGTGAGTCTGTTTTTGGTTTATAAGTAGAATTCATATTTTTTTTTAGATTCCGCATATAAGTGATATCATCTAATATTTGTCTTTCTCTGTCTGACTTACTTCACTCAATATGATAATCTCTAGGTCCATCCATGTTTCATTATTTCATTCTTTTTTATGACTGAGTAGTATTATTCCATTGTATAAATATACCAAGCTTCTTTATCCAATCCTCTGTTGATGGACATTTAGGCTGCTTCCATGTCTTGGCTATTGTAATAATGCTGCTGTGAACATTGGGGTGCATGTGTTTGGTTTTTTGTTTTTTTTTTTAAGAATAGTTTTCTCCAGATACATGCCCAGGAGTGGGATTGCTGGATCATGTGGTAACTATATCTTTAGTTTTTATGGGAACTCCATACTGTCCCAGAGCATGCTGACAAAGGGAATCTCAGTGAATATAATTCCACAGGGGCCGGGACTGTACAATATACACATACACACACACAAGCATGTGCGTGCACACACACACACGTGCCTCTCTGCTGTTTAAACAAATAATAAATGGGCTAAATAAGCCTAAATAAAGCTTAGTAGGTTTAAGAGAGGTGAATAAACTGCATGTTGTTCAGACCATCCTTCCCACACTGCTCTTGTCAAGTATTTGCTAACAGTAAGTCCAGATTAGGATGACCACCTGTCCCCTTTGCCCGGGACTGAGGGCTTTCAGTGTTAAAACCAAGACAGTCCAGGCAGATTGGTACAACTGGCCACCCTGGTCCAGAAGGACACTTTCTGCCTCGTACCTAGATTATAGCTCTTCTGCATCACTGATTAAGTGCAAAGCCTTAGAAGTCAGATGGTTTGAGGTGAGATTGCCCCTTCTAAGGAGCACTGAGGAGCCAGTGGGAAGCAGAGCACGGCCAGTTCTCCCCCCGGGGACCGGGGAGCATGGGGGTGGGGCGAGGTCCCCTCCAGAAGCAACCTCTCTCCTAGGAGGCACAGGTCAGGGCCCACAATGTACCCAGCCTGGTGTTTTGCCCAGTCTGCATGCTCAGTAGATACTGGGACTCAAGTTGAATGGAGGTGACCAAGGGGGACATTTCTCAGCATCTTCCAGCTTCTTCTGTTTCATTTTCCCTGAATACTTCCTTGGGGTCCATGTCTCCTTTGATTCTACCCTCCACTCTGGGCTGAGCTGTGTGTCTGGGCCACGGCCCCCTGGAGATGGAGACACAGAGCCCTGCCCTGGGGGTGCCTAGTGCTCATCTCCTGACCACCCGGGGCCTCCTCTGGGTCCTGCCCCAAGACGTTTCCTACCCTGAGAACAGACTGTGGCCACTCTCTGGGCTGTTTCCTTGCAAACATCCTCATCTATTCCTGCTTCTCAGGCGCCCCAAAGATCCAGGATGCCGAGCTGCTAGCCCCACCATGTCAGACAGGGATAAAACATAATCCTTGTCCATGGGAGTTTTATGGTCAATTTGACCAGAGAAATAAGTCAAGAAGTAATGAGTCTTCTCAGTTTTCTTTTGAAGACTTTGGAAATGCTTAGCAATTAAAACAAAACAAAACAAAAAACCACCGATAACAATTAAAATGGGGAAAAAAAACACTCCCAGGACTCAGCTTTCATGCCAAAATTAAACCAAAATAACTTAGTCCCCGTGAAATAATCTTAAAACTCCCTCCCTCCAGTGATACCTCTTCCCTGGCTCTTCCCCTCCATGTTCCAGAAAAGAGAAACAATCAAAGAAGTAGATTCTCTAATTCTGGATCTGTTTATCTGCAGCTGGGTCTCCCATCTTGTCAGGGCCTGAGTTGTTTCTTCAATAATAACACAACAGCAGCTGTTTAAATGGTGCTGGTTATGTGCGAGACACTGTTCTAAGCACTTTATTTATATTAGCATAATCTTCACAATACTGTTGTGAATATTATGAATACTGTTGTGAAGGACATGCTCTCATGCTCTCCATTTTACAGATGAGAAAAATAGGACAAAGAGAATTCAAGTAACTTGCCCCAGATCCCACAGCTGGTAAGTGAGAGGGCTGGGATTCAACCCAGACTGGCTTCAGAACACATACCCAATACTGAATGAATCAAAAGATGGGTATAAACTGGATAAATGGATGATGGATGGGTGGATTGGTGATGGATGGATGGATGGATGAATAAGTGGGTGGTAGATGAGTGGGTGGTGGATGGCCAGATAAAGACGCTAGGCCCAGCAACTGATCAGATACCTCTCTTAAGTAAATACGGCATCAGTATTTAACATTTACGCTCTTACTGTGAGTTGTGGGCCCTAACTTTCTTCTGTTTCAAAATGAGGTGGAGGAGTGTCCATTAGAAGATCAGAGACTCTGAGCTGAGTCAGAACTCAGCCTCCAGTGTGTGACACCTTCCTTGGACAAGGAGCATTCCCCCGCCAGGATGCATTTAAATCTCTGCAGGATGGAAGCAAATAAGTTATGCTTCTCCAAAACGAATTAATCTCAGAAGAGTTCCTTCAGAATCTTGGATACGGATTGCTCCTTCAGAGGCCAAGATAACACATATCTTACATAAAAGTGAAAAGAATGTTTCCAGTTACCCCCGAAGAAATAGACTCTTGTATCCAGTCGACAAGCGCTTATCTTAAACCTCCAAAGAATTAGATGAGCTCTCCTTAAATTTTACTCTTCAATTAAGAGGCCAGTCAGTGCGAGGGTAGCCAGGTCTCTGTGGCTTTAGCATAGCAATCACCAGACCTCAGTGACAGTCCTGTTTTCTATCCGTGCTATTAATCTTTTGGCCACCAAATATTTTCTTTAATAAAAGCAGTTTGTGTGCCTTGCTCTTGGCAGACTCCCACCGAACCACCTAGAAAAGGAGAGAAGGAAAACTCTCTGGATCTTGAGAATCAGGGATGACCCAGGGCTCGCTCTACCCTGGAACAGCTCCCCTGATGCAGGAAACCATCATCTCTTAAAACCTTACCCTTGGTAAGATCTTCAGAGATGTAGAGACTTGCCTTTTCCTGGCTTTCTTTGGGAGATAATGCTCCAAAGATTATTTTCATTTGAATTGTGCAATGGATAGTCAGTATTTTCCATCAGCCTGAACTGGAAACGATCCTCTGTGAGCTGAATTCTCACACCTCCATTTCGTTAGCTCCCGTTCTGGAGGGTTCTGCAGGTGAATAGTGCTGGGCGGAAGACTAGGGTGCTATTTGGGGTTTATTATCAGGGCCACACAGCCCCGTGCCAGTCACCGAACCCTTTTCAGCCTCAGCTGCCTGACCTGGAGCATGGCGACACTGTGAACCACCCTCCTCTCCAGGCATCGTCAAGAATGCATCACCACCAGCACCAGTGGCAAAGTCTAGCAACAGGGAACATAATTAAGCAGCAAATAAAAAGCCTCATTCCATTACAGCAGAAGAAATCAGGATAAAGTAACACTTGCATTTCATCAACACAGCTCTGAACCTACACGTTAGGTTGTAACCAAGTTTCATGTACTTAACAAAGACAAATTCTTCCAACAACACCAGTGAGACAAACAACAGAACAATTTGCCATCATATAAAAGTCACACTAAAAAGGAGTTTCTCTCAGTGGCCCTGGAGTAGCCTACCTGCCTTACACATAGTCTTTTGGTTTTATCGCTTAAACGCTACCTTAAAAAATGAACCCCTTACTCTTAGAGTCTATAGTAGAGAGTAGGTTGGCATCAAGGTGTCATCAGGTTGAGTGGGCGTTACTAGGATGCCACTGGTGGCCTTTTCTCAATTTCAGTTCTTTCCAAAAGAGAGGGAAAAAGAATTCACAAGGACGGAGGAGCTGGGGTTTATGGTAGCTGTTTCCAGGAGAGTTTAGCGGATCAAAGACTTTATAAGCATTAACTCCACCACTTCCCTCCCTCCTTGTAAATAAAACTCTTAGAGCCTTTAGGTGTCCCTCCCTGGTACTCGTATATCAGACTCTGTGACCTGGCCTTCCGAAGACTGCTCTGAGTGTCCTCTGAGCTATTTAAGGGGCTCAAATACCAGCCAGATGAGCCCTGACCTCAAGACCTCTCCAACTCTAAAGACACTTTGTCCTTGTTTTAATGGCCCAAGGGGACATCCCAGTGCCTCCTTCCCAGGCTCTCGTCATTGAAGTGTGTGTTTATTAATAGTTCTCAGCGAGACTTGCCTTGATCCAGCCCGGTCATTTCCAGTTTCTCTTGTTCCAGTGGAGAGAGTGGAGGATTTAGCAACCATAACACATTAAGAGAAGACTTGAAGGAGCAAGAAGAAGCCTTAATGGGACAAGATCTCTGAGCTTAGACACTTAAGGGCACTTAATTCCTGTGAAAAACACGTTAGATGTGTTTGGCACGAAGTCAGAGGACAGAGCTGGGACCAGGAGTGCAGGTTATTTAGAGGCAGATTTCGTCTCCATATCATGAAGTGCAGCCTTCAGCACCGGGGTGGGCTGTATCGTGAGGCAGACGGTCCCCCAGCACAGAAAGTACGCAAACAGGGGTGCTCTGACCACTGACCACAGGGAGATCTTGCTTGGTTTCAGGGTGTGACTCAAGAGGGAGATACCAGGATTCCAAGTTCACCAGGGCATTTTCTCAGATCTGGAAACTCCCCCATCATCTCTGGGTGCTGCCTCGCCCTTGAGTCTTTGCAGACAGCCTGGAGGAAGAACATTTCACCTTCCCCAGGGAACACGCTCCCCACCGGGCTGAAAAGCTGAGAGTGACAGACACACACCTGTGAGATGAGGCTCTTACCACTGCCCCTTGGGGCACAAGTGGGAGGACAGTGACCTCTGAGGTCCACGTCCCCTCGTTTTCCTCTGAACCTCACTGCTCTCACAGAGCCGTCTTTCTGCTTTTAAAACAAAGGTGTTTGTTGAGTTCATCACATCTTTCCCAAGAGTATATAAAGACTAAAACAGGGCTTGAGACACAGTAAGTGCTTGATAAATCTTTGTTAAAAGAACAGAGGAACACACTTTAACAGCAAGAGGAGGGAATGTGTGATGCTTGACCCCAAAGGCAAATATGCAGGCCATTTCAGGACTGTCTGTAAACTTGGGACGAATACACTCACAATGCCTTGCTCTTAGGTCGTTCTGAGGGTTAGAGGATGCAATGAGCGATGCACCCGGCAGGGCGTCCGACACACGGTCAGCATTGACTGCACGCTAGCTCTCTTCATTGTTGTTATACCAATATTTTGGACAATGTGATCTGGGGAGGGAGTGGAGAAGATGAAGAGGTAACTGGTGTTGGACCTTCTTTCCCCCTACCACTCACATCATCGCGTCGTGTCATGTCACTTATGCTGATTTTAAGGAGGAAAGATCAGGACTCTAGTTCACAGAGGGATGCCTTTCCCTGCATCATGGATTCTTCAGCCTCCCGGGGGCTGAAGCTCATTGCCTTAGTAACTGCAGAGCCCTGTGGAGGTTGTAGGTTTTGGGGTAACAGATGGAAAGGAATCTTGGGCTCCCGGGGGAGCCCAGGGTCATCTAAGTGACTTTATATAGTGCCTGCCCATTTTCTTTTAGGAAAATATCCTAAAAGAATGAATCCGTGATTTCCACTTTCAGAAGAACTTACCAGCAATTGAGAGAATGTGTGAAAACCAAAACGTGTGTTTTTAAAATCGTGTCCATTCTAGCTGTGCACCCAGCCAGTCACTCCAGGTAGGGCTGGACTCACTGCGACAGTGTCTTCTTTCTGGGAAGAACTTGTGTGGAAAAGAAGAGAATGGGAACAACACGGGGGAGGGAGAGGTCTTCCCCAGGGAACCCCGCACGTGTATTTAGGGTCTGTAGTAACATCTCACCTTCGCCCTAACATTCTATCAAAGGGAATTCCCTCTGGGTAAGCAGTAGAATGCAAGTCCTCTGCTAGGTGGGTGGTTGACGGGGTGCTGATTAAAGGCTCAGGAGAGAGTCAAATGATTTATTATCATTTTCTTAAAAAATACAAAGAGATTCTATGGTTTATTGGTAGCCACAAATACCTCAGTAGCTAAGTGGTTAGAGGGGCCTGTAATCCAGGCCCCTAGTGACCTGTGAATCCGTAGGCCCTGGTGAGTCAGCCTCAGAAGGGACCTAGTCACATGACTGAATACAAGCAGGGCTGAACACTCGGTAAACGCTGCAGGGCGAGTTGCATGTGACTATTAACAGGTTGTAAAGCAAGTCCTTTATAAACAGGCAGAGAACATGTTTTCAAGCACCTTTTCAACGTAACTGATTCCACCAGGCCCTGCTGTAGTGTAACTCACATAGGGGAAGCGCAGCCGCCAAATGCCGTCCTTTCCTTAGGGACTCAAGATGGCGCATGGATGGCAGTTCTCAGAAGAGCCTTCCAGAGAAGTAAACTGTGTTCTTCTCATTCTTCAAGTAGAGGAAACTGAAGCATAAATATAAGGAAGATACTTATTTTTAGACTATGTCACTAATTTAAAGAACATCCCAGAGCAAATCCTGTAGAGTCATGTCTTGTTAATTATAGGTGGACACAAAATTCTTGTTCTAGAAAATGCGTCTTGAAAGTAGCTGCTTCAGTGTTTCCCAACTGATGTGAGTGGAGTGTTTAATCTAAATTCTGTGATGAAGTCATTCACTGTAACTTGCCATAAACCTTTGCCTCTTATTCACCCAAGATGACCACCTTCTGACATCCTTGTTTGCTCCTTCTGGACATTGGCCAGATGTTGAAATGGGACATCGCATTTATACATGAGTTTGGTGGCTGATTGCCTTCAGGTAGTCATGTAATGCATTGTCACACGAGCGGAAAGTTCTGGCAGCTACACTGTTAAGCAGTTATCAGTTAAATGGAGCACAATGAGATACTTCGAGTGACCCCAAGCTTAAACTTTCATTTGGGGTTTGTTGGATGACTGACGGCCTCTTCCACCAATTTGGAGATATTACAACAAAATTCTGCTGCTGACAAAAAAAAAAAAAAAAATTAACCATAAAGAAAGAAAAAATTTCAGCTGGGACCAGAAGAACATCTGGAGGCCATTAAAAGTGGAGAATGTTCCCTCTAAATCCCGACTGCCAAAGTTAGAACCAGCCACCCAGAAACTGGGGCCCTCATGCTACCTCAGTGCTTATGTTTCACTGACAATGGTTTCAGAGGTTTGCATCTTGCTCTGCACGGCCCGGTTCCCATGGTTACAGCCTCTAATCTCACTGGGCACATCCTGGTACGTGGCCACCTTCCCCGTCTCTCAGGCTGGGAAGAAGGAGCTCCCTGGAGAATAACTGCAGGGTCCTTCTTCACGTCTAGAAGCCCATCAGCACCATCCTGAGACAGCCTGAGATGAATGATGAAAAGAAAACCAGGCTGAGAGAGCCAGCAATAAAAAAAAAAAAAAAAAAAACTACCATGCTAGGGTTTGCTTCTAAATGTTGAAAACATCTATAATATGTAATAAAAGTGACTAATGAAAAGTTACGTGATTTCAGCAGTGTATGGCTCCCAGTTGGGGAAGTTAGAAGTCCAGCACAGTCCCACTGGGCCACTATCAAGGTGTCAGCAGGGCTGTGTTCCTTTCTGGAGGTTTTAGGGAGAAGTCCATTCCCCCAGTCCTTTTTTTTTTTTTTTTTTTTTCCAGTTTCTAGAGGCTGCCCACATTCCGTGGCTGGTGGCCCCTTCTTGCATCTTCTAAATCAGCAAAGCAGCGTCTAATTTTAAAGACCCACAGGGTTAATTTGGGCCACTTAAAAAATCCAGGGTGACCTCCCCATCTCAAGATCCTTAACTCAATCACACCTGCCAGGTCCTTTTCCCATGGAAGGTGACATAGTCAGAGGTTCCGGGGATGAGGACGTGGGCATCTTTGGGGCCATTATTCTGGCTGTCACACAAGCTATTTCCAGGCCTCAAGCAGTAGAGAGGTTTGAAATCAGGGGTTCATAAGTCACTTTCCTCCACATCATTCCTTTTAGAATTGAATTCGACCCTAGGAAAGAGGCCAGAAGTTTTCAGTGCCTGAAGATTTAAACTTAGAACAATTCTACAGATTTCACTAGTCCACAGTGAATTTCCTGGCTGAAAGTTTTCCAAAATTTTCAAAGAGACAATTTCAGTTTTACTGATAAGCATGAAATTTCCCCAGTTTTAGTGTCGCATATGTATAGGAGACACCCAATAACAGTTCTTTTGAAATGCTGAAATGTCATTGAGCACGTACACCGTTATGTCCCAGAATGAGGAAGAGCGGATGTGGTTGGTAACGTGTGTTTTTTATCACACCTTTCACCCTGAATTCACCCCAGCGTGCGTTCCTGTGTGCCACACGCTGTTCACGAGCTTAGTCTGTTTCCCAAGCCTGTATTTTTGACCCGTGCCTGGCAGATCCCTAAGCTGGAGCCTGTGTGTCCAACAGGTGAGCTCTTGCTACTTTTAACACACGCTGATTTCCAGCACACCAGTTACTTGGGCTGATGCTCAGCAAAGGCCACCCCCTCTGCCCTGGGGATGGTAGGTTTGTTCGTGTTTTCTAACCACGGGGAGCCCAGCCCGAGGCAGCACCTGCATCACTGCTAGAAAGTGGCCAAGCAATGTCAGTAAGTGTCCAGAAATGGCTTGGGGGGCATTTTCTGTCTTTAAGGACAGTAGTTTTTATAGCAGGAACATGGTTTTTGGGGCACTGACTTGTGTGGGAGGCACTCAGCATCCCGAGGCTGGCTGCCCTTAACGTGCGGGTTCCAGCCTTAAGAGGACAAAGCAAAGGTAAAGGAAACGACCCTCGTCCTTACCCTGGGCTAACAGCCTTATGTACATTATCTCATTTAACCTTACAAAACCCAATGAGATGGGTCCTGTCAACCACCCCCATTTAACAGACGATGGTAGCAAGGCTTAAAATGACTTGTGCAGCCTCACAGGGCTGGTGAGCCACTGGGTTGGGCAAAGTCAAGACTAGGGATGTAGGTGAGCTG
Organism: Camelus ferus; assembly: GCF_009834535.1. Lineage (NCBI taxonomy): Eukaryota > Metazoa > Chordata > Mammalia > Artiodactyla > Camelidae > Camelus > Camelus ferus. The sequence continues at coordinate 18,272,289 of NC_045730.1, forward strand.
CTTAACTTAGGTGTAAAATGTAAAGGGAACTCCCCCAGCCCTAAACTCAGTAATCAGAGCAGAGCATATGGCGAGGCCATATTTTAGAAAATCAAAATGAATGAAAAAAAATCCATAGGGAACAAAAATGTCAAAATTCTAAATAAAGACAGGATCCGACCTTGGACTTGGCAGAACTCAGCCTTCCTCGCCTGACCCCGATCCCAGCCCTGTCAGATCCTGTCCCTGCTCCGGCTGGGATTGGAGCCCGAGACTGGATGAGAGCACCACCCGTGCTCTGACCACTGCTCTGCAGTGCTCTCCTGGCTGCTTTGCTAGCAGAGGGCTGGGATGCGCTCACATTGCTTGTCAACCATGGTGACAATCAGAGCTGCCTCTCTCACCCTGCCCACCCTCGGGAAAGGCTGGACTCAGAGGGAATCCATGATGGCCAGTAATCATGTGAAGTGGCCCCTGATCCTTGCCACGAGGCAAGGAAACAATTAGAATAAGTCCCAGTTTGGGGAGGGGACATTTCCCTGAGCAAATCAGTATTAATCAGCCTTTGAGTAGATTTGCTTAAGTACCGAGACTCTTCTGATGGACGACAGGTCCCCTGGCAATTGGTTCTTCATAAGTGACCATGAAATCACGTCTCCCTGATCAGCCCACTCCCTGCAGGCATTCCTACAGACTTGGGACCTCTGCTTCTCCCACAGTAGAAATTCCTTTACCCAAGTCACTTGGAAAGCCATCCTCCTCTTAAACTTCTTGCTCCTGTGATGGAAAGCTGTCAAACTATGCCCGTTGCTGCCTTGTGCCCAGCCCAGACAGCAGCCCTGTCCATCCAGGATGGGAAAGCAGCTTCAGTGGCTGTGAACATGACACACCAATCACACAGGGAGCGTAGAGGATGCACACGCCATGAAATTGTCATTTCCCCACCTCCTTTTCCTTTCCCCCTATGTATGAACTTAGTATCATGTTAATTCTTACAGCATCTCCTTGTAGACCTCAGTTAAAACTTTGAGCTCTGACTCTAGTATCCAAGCTTTAAAAAATGTTACTTTCCTTAAATGCCACCGTGAAATCAAGCACAGTACTCTGCTCTGAGGTGAAGCAGCCTCTTCCTAGAATCCATAGGGATGTCTGTTTGCTCTCCGAGCTCCCTCCTCGTTCAAACTATGTGCTCTATTTCCCTCTCATTTCACTATCACTTTCTCTGTTGAACACTTAAATTGTTCCAATTCTTGAAGAATTTCCAAAAAAAAAAAAAAAAAACCTTGCTCTTTCTTCTAAAAGCCACAAAGATGATTTTCTTCTGCTAGGAGTGTTATATATTCTTCATTTTTTCATTCAGCAAACACATGTTGTTTACCAAGAGCCAAGTTCAATGCCGTCTCGGGCTTTTCCTTACAGCAGCCCCACCTCTCTGAGAGTCCAGCTAACACTCTCCCCAAAACTCACCTGACCTGAGCTATGGACTCTAGTCAAGGGGGGGTCTGGGGAGTTAATAAAAGAGAGAATGGTCTAATTTGTCCTAAAGACAGCTGAGTTTAACAACAACAACAAAAAGAGAGAATGTCCTTTTCTGAAGACAACTTAACAAGTGTTCTGGCAAATACCAGTCAGTAAGGCACAGGTGTATACATTCCTAGATTGCATTTTTAACTAACATACTCTACAGACCACTTTTTTTTTTAAACTCAAAAGAGCATTTTAAAAATTCAGTCATTTTATGTGTCATTCGTATTTAACAAAGCTGGAAAAACAATCAACTGTAAGTCAACCATCTAAGGTAACAACTGGTGACATTATATGTTTGGAAGAAAATTCTTCCAATATTTTCCCTATGCATGTGAAAAGTGCATGTGTTTTTAACTAAAAATTGATTCATAATGTTCCTACTATATATAGTATTTCCTGGGCTGGTGAATATGATCCCAAGTAGAAATTTAATAGTTGCATTCTCTCATATGAATACACTATCTTTCTCAGTCACCTTAAGTATTGGATACCTAAACTATCTCCAAAATTTGCTGTCAAAAATAATGCTTTAATGAACTTCCATATGAACATCTTTGCAGACATCTCTTAACCCCGCCAGGGATAAAATCTTACAAATGGAAATACTGGGCAAAGAAATACGCAGTTTTTAAAGCTTTTGATAATAGAATAACAAATTTCCCTTAAAAAAAAAAAAACTACAGTAACAACACCTCCACACTACTGTGTACAATTGCCAGGGAAACTTACCCTCCAGGAAAGGAACTCTGGTTAGGAGGAGGACAATTTTTTTCTGAGAGTGTCAGAAACTTTGCATTGGAAAGGGTTATTGAGGAAGGCCATCTGATCTTTAATCTCAGTCTGATCTGCACTAGCTTTTAGAGGTTGACCAGTGTTGGGTTCTGCTCTCAGAGATTCTGATGTCATTAGTCTTGGGTGGAGCCTGGGCACGGTGTCATCTTAAACTTCTCAGTGGCTCTAATGTCTGCCGAGGTTGAGAGCCACTGACCTCAAGGGTTTCTTAAATAGAAGAAATTTGCAGAAGTTGGGTTGGGTTCAGTGCTCAAGTGATGACCTACAAACATTCTCGAGTTTTTCTCCTAATTTTTTGGCTTTATGAAACACATTTTTGAGAAAACTGTGATAAACAATTTATAAACCTCTGAAAGGAAAACATGAATATGTCCAAGACAGATTCTTTCAGCATTTAGGTCACCATAAATGGTGGTCTTGGTGGCAGAAAGTAGAACTTGAGTGAGTGGCTTTGTCACTGGGACTTGGCAGAAGGTGGACAGAGTCCCTGTATGGACGCGCGTGAGTCTCAGGGCACAGGGCCATGTGAGATGGGCAAAGGGCATGGCTCTGAGGTCACATAGACCTAGGATTGAATTTGAGCCCTGTCATTTATTACTGTGTGACCCTGAGCAAATTCTTGACTTTTCTGGATCTCAGTCTTTTCATTTATAAAATGGGGCTGTATTGCAACTTCCTCCTAGGTTGGAGGCGAGGTTTGTACCGTGATAACTTAGGTACCGACCGTTCCTAGGCACTGATCAAAGGTAGCCACCCGTCTTCACTGGCACCAAGAGTGCTTTATCCATGGCCTCCTGGGCCGTGTGCTTACTCCTCGATCAGGTTTCAGTACAGGTGACCCACCCGTCCTGACTACACTCTTAGTTGAAACAGGTGGGTTCTAAGACCAGCTTTGCCATTCTCTTAGATGCATGCCCTAGTGCCGTCACAGCGTTGCAAAACCCCAGCCTCCTCATTAAAATATCTCAAGACTCCTCTCAACTTCAACAGTCTTTGAACTGGAATTCCCTTGCTTGAAATTAGTTTTTTCCTTTGAGGGGTGGGAAGTAATTAGGTTTTTTATTTTACTTTATTTTATTTATTTATTTATTTATTTATTTATTTATTTATTTATTTATTTATTTATTTATTTTTGATGGGGGTACTGGGGATTGGACTGGGACCTCGTGCATGCTAAGCATGTGCTCTACCACTCAGCTATGCCCTCCCCTCCTTTGCTTGGAACTTTTGATATTCAAATTAAGTGCGCCATGCCAGAACATTCCATGGCATGATTTTAAAAAGAAACAAGCTGTAGTGTATGGAGTGTCTATTACATTTAAAGTTCTCCACAGGCATGGGCGATAGATATTCTTAACTCCGTTAATGGGGGAGGGAACAGATTCAAAGGAAAATATTTCATCTATGATTACACAGTTGGCACTTGGCACAGCTGAAACTTGAACTCAACCCTGTTCCAAAGTCCTTGTTCCCAAGATGCCTCATTCCAGAGTGCTGCGGGTTATTAAAATAGGACTGATTCTTCAAAGACAAACTATTCATTCAGGCTTTTTCACATTCCTCTTCTTTCCTATTCTCCTACTTCTAAATAACTATTTTGACTCATTAACCAACCCCTCCACCAGAGGTTTTGTGGGAATGGGAAAAATCCTGAACTCTGAGTGACTTTCCAGAATCCCCAGTGTGAACCACATCAATATATTCTCCTAAACTCAAAGTAAATGTATCCCCCAACTCATCTTTTTAAAATTTTATTAAAGTAGAGTTGATTAACAATGTTGTGTTAGTTTCCAGTGTACAACAGAGTGATTTAGTTTCGTATATATATATGTGTGTGTGTGTATATATATATATATATTCTTTTTTCAGATTCTTTTCCATTATTATTACATTTCAGATTATTTTCCATTATTCCATTACAAGATATTGAATATAGTTCCCTGTGCTAATCAATAGGTCCTTGTTGTTTGTCTATTTTATGTGTAGTAGTGTGTATCTGCTAATCTCAAATTTCTAATTTATCCTTCCCCCCACCCCATTTTGGTAACCACAAGTATGTTTTCTATGGCTGTGAGTCTATTTCTGTTTTGTAAATAAGTTCATTTGTATCATTGTTTAGATTTCACATATAACTGATTTCATATGGTATTTGTCTTTCTTTCTCTGTCTGATTTACTTCACTTAGTATGATCATCTCCCAACTCATCTTTTTTTAGCTGGATCCCCCAAATGTCCAAGACCGCCCCAGCCCCTCCCAAGAGGAGAGGAAGCATGAATGGAAAGAGATGGTAGTCAACAGATTGCAGCTAAAAGACTGCACTTTTCAAGGTTTACAGAATATATGAAGATGGAATCATGCTGTGAAGTCCCCTCCCAGGGCCTTGGAAGGGACACACTGGAACGCCGGGCACCTCAGCTGTACCTCCATTAGCTGCAGGTGAGTGCGCCGCCAGCCCGCCCTTGCTCAGCGGTGTCTTTGAATGAGACTTGTTCTCATTTGCATCTGGCTGCAGATGCCTTAGTCTTTTAAATGGAGATGATGACCGCTGTTAGACATGGCGTCATTTTTCTGTCATTACTATCACACATGATGGGCTTCCCTTCTTAGCTTAAAACTGAGTTATTTGAGCCTCATAATTTCATCCATCACGCAACCAAAGAACTTCAGAGCTGGAAAGAAACAGATTCTTTTAATCTACAGACCTGGATTTTCAGGGATGGGAAAACTGAGGCCCAGGCCAACTCTAGACAGACAGGCTCTTGTTTGTAGGAGAGCCATGACAGTGGCCTTGGCCTGCCATTGGAGTGTTTACTCTGCCCTGGGCAGGTGGAGACACAGGCATGCTCGCCATTCCCAGCGAAGTTCGCTCTCGCTGGGGGATTGATAGACGGTCAGTGCAAGATCATGTTTGAAAAAAGTGAAATTATTGTCAGAGGCAAGATGTGCGATCTCAGCGTATTCAACACTTTTAATGGCTAATATAGGCAGTTACTGACAACCTCACCCATCAAAGGTGAGATCCCCACCCCTTGGCCAGCCAGCCTCTCCTGAACCGATGGGGCAGTCAGTTCTGCTGAGAAGCCCCTTGGAGGCTGAAAACTACATGATTTGAAGAAACTTCCAAAGGCCCTCCCTTTGAATCCAAACTTTATTGTTTTTGGCCAGAAGCGCTGTGAAACTTCACTGCAATAGGGAGGTTCAGTGCGTTCGATAAAGCACACATGTGCACTCTGTGTAAGTAGGACAGGATATAATGTTTCGGAGAGCAGAAATGCGAAGAGTTGAGTTAATCCTAGGAGGAAAATGATTAACCCAACAGATGACTTTTCAAATGAACTGCAGCCTTGAAAATAAATTTTGACTTCAAGTTTTTGAAGAAATCTTCATAAACACAGAAACTCTAAGTGATGACTCCATGCCAATGTGCAAATGATTTATTGCTCTGGTCGTGAAGTGAGGAGGAATCATGTCCAAATGACTTCCAGGAGACTACGGAGGGGGACAATGGAGAGCTGGGGTGGGGACCCTCCCTCCCGACTCAGGGTTTTCAGGCTTCTTCTGAAAGCCCTGGGCTCTCTCTCCAAATGAAAGGGTGCAGTAAGCTCAGCAGGGAAACATGGAATAGAGAAGCTGTTCTAGTTCAAGTCCAGGTGGAGGCTGGTCCCCATGTCCTGGTGGTCCCCATGGCATCTCTGAACCCCTAGGAGCCCTCGAAGCACGGGTTTTTACAACCTATTTAATGAGCACTGCAAATAAAGTCAAGTTAGGGAGCTGAAGGCATCTGATAGTCTCAGCCTGGAATCAACAGTCATGGCCAAGATGTGGAACAAGATATTTTGCAAAAGCTTATGTCAAACTGGGACAAGTCAAAGACTCGGGAGCAGTGCTGTCTGATGGAACTGTTACTAATGTCAGCAGAACACTTTGGAAATGTTCTCCGTGCTACCCAAGTCCTTCACCAGTGGCCATATTTGGCTCCCGAGCCTTTGAAATGTGGCTGGAGGACTGGAACTTGATTTTTATTATAACATAATTTTAATTCATGTAAATGTAAATATAGACAGCGGCAGATGGCTGGTGGCTACTGTATTGGATGAGGGAGCACGACAGCATCTCTTCTATAGGTAAGAGACAAAGACAGACTCTGCGGTGACACACGTGTCTGCCCTCCTTGTGGAAACATCTGAGGAAGCGGATCATTCCATTCTTCTTATTTTCCTCTTTACTCCTCCCAAAGGAAGTCTCAGACAAGAAGCTTTTTGTATCAGATTTCCACTGTGGCTGGAACAAATGACAACAGGCAGAGTGGCTTCAAACAACACAAATTAATTCTCTTACGGTTCTGGAGGTCAGAAGTCCAAGCTGAGTCTCCCTGGGCTGAAGTCACGGTGCTGGACTTTTCCGGACTGCATTCTTTCCAGAGGCTCTTGGGACAATCTGTTTTCTTGCCTTTTCCAGGTTCTGGAGGCTGTCCTTGGCTCGTGGCCCCTTCCTCCATCTGCAAAGCCAGCACTGGAGCATCCTCAGGTCTCCCTGACCCTGCTTCCATCACCACTTTCCTTCTCTGATTCTCTCTGTCTCTGACCCTCCTTCCTCCCCCTTATGAGAATCCTTGTAGTTACTCTGGGCCTGGCTGAACAATCCAAGATAATCTCCCCCCTTGAGAGTCTTGATTTAATCACCACCACAACACCCTTCTTACCCTGTTCGGTAACATATTCACAGGCTTCTGGGATGTGGGCATCTTTGTGGGGACCATTATCCTGCCTACCACAGCTTTCTTGAGGGCCACCTTAAAGTAAGTCCAGTACCTTTTGTCAAATTCATTAAAACCTGGCTTCTAGAAGGCAGCCCTGGTAGGTAAGGCCTCATCTCAGTCACCCACACATGACTGGAGCTTTTCTCAGTGTACTTTGGTGGGATCCGATGCTTCTCCAACTGCAGCCAGAATCATGGTCACCCAGAGGGCTTGTGACACTCATCATTGGATGTGAACTCCAGAGAGTCTGATTCAGCAGGTCTGGGCCACCTAAGAATTTGCATTTCTCAGCCAGCTAAGATATTTTTAACATACGTCCTCAAGTTCTTTGATACTCCTCCCTTCAAAAGGCAGGCTCGACTTACTGACTCGCTTCTAACTAGATCTGATGGACGTGATGGTGTGTGATACCAAGACAAGGTTCTAAAAGGCACAGCAGCTTCTGTGGTCTCTCCGTCCCTGTCTCTCTGTGTCTGTCAGATCACACACTCTGGGGAAGGCCAGCCTCCACGTCTTGAGAACATTGCAGCAGCAGCCTAGGGAGGAAGCGAAACCTGGTGCCAGCACCCAGTACACATCAGCCCGCCCTGGGAGCCAGCTACCTCAGAGGGTGTTGCTCCAGCCCCGCTCGAGCCTTCAGATGACTGTAGCTCTGGGTGACACTGTGTCTGCCTCCTTCTGAGAGATGCTGAGCCAAGATCTCCCAGGTAAGTCACTCCTTAACTCCTGACCCCTAGAAACTGGGAGAAATAATAAATGTTTATTGGTGTTTAAAGCCACCAATTTTAGGGGTAATTTGTTACATGCAATAGGTAACTGATACATCAGGGGGGTGCTGATGCCCCTGGTCTGAAGATGGAAGCAGTGGTCCAGCCGACTGGCTGTGGAGGCATGGGCTTTTCCCCGCCTGCGCTGATATGCTCAGAGATCCAGACTCGGGCAGCGTTCTCAGCTTTATACGGGCGGCGTGTTCACTTTCTCTTTTCCGCAGACGTCTTCAGTTTCCACTCGCCGCTCTTTGGTGGAAATACTTTTACTGGGAAGAATAACAACAATATGTCAACTGAGAGCTGGATCCAGAAGCCCATTTCTGTCTCCTCAGTCATAAAAAATGTCCTGCACGTGGGTGGAGAACCAGACAGGTTCAGGGAGAAGAGGAAATGATTCAAACACGAGACCATCGCTCGCTCGCTCTCACTCTTTTCAGTCTGAAGGTGAATGAGATCAAGGCAAAACCCAAAAAACGAAGCTCCTGACAAGAGAGGGAAAGCTAGCACCAGGAACCAGTGAGGCAGGGGGTGTCCAGCTATTAAATAATGAGTAGCCTCCTGCATGGTGTCAGAGGGGCCGGCCCCCGAGCCGGCCGGGGAAGAAACAGGGAGTTCGCATGACCTGGGACGTCAGTCAGAGCTGCGTGGACTGTCTTCCTGGCTGCTTCTCCCCAAAGAGCAGCAAAGTCTTCAGCAAAGATGTTTTTCCAGGGGTTGCACTGGCCGTTTCCCGTCCCAGTTGGTGGACGTGGGCCAAGAAGGGAAGTACAGCTCAGCCCCAGGAGCAGGAGAGGGGGGCGGTCGTGGAGACAGTGCCGCAGGGAAGGCGGCCAGCGTGGGATCCTGGGGTGGAACAGTGATGCCGCCCCTGCGAGGTGGGCCATCTCCCAATGGAGCAGCGCCAGCCACGCCCGCCAGGCAGACTCGCATCATGGTCCCCACTCCATTTGATGGGTTTCTCTGGCTTTTCCATTTATTTTTATGGACACTTGAAATAGGACATATGATTCCATTTATATGAAACTCTTGGAGAGGCAAAACTAACAGAGAGTAACAGAAAACAGCAAAGTGGTTGCCTCCGGCCAACACTGGGGGAGGGGTGGCTGCAGAGGGATGTGGGAATTTAGAGGGTGATGGAAATGTCCTGCGTTTTCACTGTGGTGCTGCTTACAGTGATGTATACATTTGTCAAAATTTATTGAACTGTACACCTAAAGTGTGTGCATTATATTGAATATAAATTATGTCTCAATAATGTTGATCTTAAAAAAAGTGTTACATATGAGGTGACCTCTGATGGGGTTGCCAGGGATTGGTTTGTCAAAAACAAGAGTTATCTGGTAGAAGAGGGATTCGCCTGATTAGATTAGGCCCAAAGGACAGAACTAAAGCAAATGCATACAAATTACAGGGAGCAGATTTCTACTCAGTGAGTTCACGTCTGTCACTTGTTTAACACGGTTTTACTGAAAGCGCTGTGTGTAAAGGTCTTGACTTTCAGATATGTTTGAAAGATAACTTAGCTTCTCTATTGCCCAAATTAATTTCTGTTCAAAAAGTCAGTTTTGCAGAGAATGGAGTATCGATTAACTTGAGGTTTCCCCATTTTCCCTGGGGCTGTGTCTGAGTTCTGGTAGATTCTCTTAGTGCCAAGGCATGGAGGGGCTCTCCAGCCCTCTAGCCAAGCATCTCCTGCAATAGCCATCTCCCCATGCTGGCTTTTGGTCATGACCCCTCCCACGTGGCTGCAGAGCTGGCCCTGGCTGCAGTCCACCTGACCTCCCTGGCCCTCTGCACCATTCCTGAGCCATATTAACGGGGAGTGTCATGATCCCTCTGCCACTTCTGTGCCATGGCAGGGATGGGGGAGACCACACAGAGCAGAGACAGGGGCAGCCCACCAAACCAGAAGGGGAGAGATGGAATAGTTGCTGAAGATGCAACCCCAATATCCCACTACTGGCCTCTTCAGCCGAAGCAGCCGCTGTTCCTTCTAGGTGAGAATTTCTTCCTCCAGGTGTTCATAAATTCTTTACAATTTAAAAAAATGTTTACTTAAGATGGTTACTTGAAAATCACTTAGTCTCATAGTAAATCACACAAGTATTTGCTGTTGTGATTAAAAAAAATCACCTGATCCAATACCCCATGATCCTTTCCAAATGAACTTCCTCCCTTGTTGCAGAACAATGGAGCCCCCCAAGCCCTTGGTGTGTTTAAGAGTATGCTTTTGATAACTTTGAGGTTGGCCCATAAAAATAAACATCTTGTTAAACCTGCCTCTAAGAGGATATCAGGTGAGAGAACAAAAATAGATCACAAGGTTAACCCAGTGGGGGAAACTGTGGCTCAGAGAAACCAGCAGATTCGCTGATGTTAAAGTTAGTGGCGATAGTTGGATTGTAATTCAGGTCTCCTTATTCTCTTGTCAGATTCTCCCTCCAAAAAACACATCCTACCCTCTTGGTGAAATCAAAGAAAATTAGTTTTTTTGCCAATCAATGATGTGATGGTTAATTTTATGTGTCAGAGTGGCTGACTTGTGGTGCCTAGACGTTGTTATGCATATAATGTCCAAATGTTATTCTGGATGTTTCTACGAGGGTGTTTTGGGTTGAGAGTCATACTTAAATTGGTGAACTCTGAGTAAAGCAGATTACTCTCTATAGTGTGGTGGGCCTCGTCCAATCAGTTGAAGGTCAAAATAGAACAAAAGCCTGACCTCCCCTGAGCAAGAAGGAATTCCCCAGAGGACAGCCTGAGTACTTCATCTGCAACATCAGCTCTTTTTGGCTTTCCAGCAAACTGCTTTTAGGCTTGAACCACAGCTTCCTGAGTCTCCAGGCTGCTTGGCCTCCCCCATCAGATTTTGGACTTATCAAGCCACCTCCATCACATGAGCCAATTTCTCAAACTAAATCCCTTCCATAGACGTATAGCCACCTCCTGTCGGTTCTGTTTCTCTGAGGAAGCCTGACTGGCACAGATATTGAGACACCTGGGCCCGTTAGAGGTGAGGTTACATTTTCCCTGAAAATGGGGCTGTTTTGGTTATTATGGTTGCATAACAAACTTTGCCAAAACTCAGTGACTTAAAACAACTGTGCTACTGTTCCTTGTAATTGTTCACTCTGGGCTGGGCTTAGCTGGGTGGTTCTTCTGCCCATCTCAACACAGGGCACTGGTAGGGGTATGTTCAGCTGCCGGTCTGCCAGTGCTAGCCTTGGCTGGCATGCTCAGATGGTCAGACTTCTCTCTGTATACGGTCTCAGGGCTTCTCTCTCCCTGTGCCCTCTCCGCGTGTCCCTCCAGTGGCTCCATTAAGGTCATTGGTCCCCTCAGATAGAAGCTCAGAGCATCCAGAAGTGCAAAAGCAGAGGCTGCAAGACCTTCTCAGGCCAGAGCCCAAATCAGTAGGTGTAAATCCCACCGCAGCCCATTGGTTAATACAAATTGCAGGACGAGCCCACGTTTAAGGGGGGGCTCTACCCAGGGGCAAGGACGCCGGAGGATGTGGTTTATTGAGGACCTCATTTTATCAACACCATGGCCTGCGTGTTCCATTCTGCAAGTGTTTCCTTCAGCTCTGTCATCAGAGAAGAGAAGTTGAGATCCACCAGTTTTAAACCAATGACATACATCAGCCAACGAAAAACCAGTGTGACAAGACGGATTTCCTCTCTGGCACCCAGACTCAGTCGCATTAAATCCTGGCACTTGTGAGTGCTCTGCAGCATCTGTTGTCTCTGCACGTGTCATTTTACTCCCTGCCCAGATTAATCTGGTGACTCTTAGTCCATGGTTGATTATAACCGGATTCTCGCTGAAAATGGGAAACAGAGGATTAAAGTAATTAACCCAGTCCTCCAGGCAGGCTGTTTCCTGTATTAGATATTAATGTCTTCATTTTACCACTCAGATAATCAGGGGAAAGTTGGAGCTTTAGATGCGTTATCCAGAGATAGCCTTAATTCTCCATGGCTTTTGTAACCAGCTCACCTGCCAGGTGTTGTCAGAGAAACCCGGACCCAGGAAGCACATTTGAGCTGCTAAGGTCTCTCTAGTTCTTGAGAAGAGCATCTAGAGGCACCAACGGCCAGGAGAGGGCAGGACAGATGGGCTGGGGAGCACACACCTGGGGTAGGGGTGGATTCCAGGCCAGCCTGCGGGGTCATTGGGGTGCTCGACCCTCCAGGCAGCCTGGGTGGTGGTACAGGCAGTCTGTGCTCAACCAGAACCTTCTCCAAGACTCTAAGCTGAAAGCTACCTGGGCTTGGCTACTTGGTGGTGCCTCTGAGAGCCCAAGAATGTCAAGCCTTGAGGAATACCTTTCAAACTCATTCCTGGCCAAATGGCTCCTGGCAGAAGACAAGTCTAAATTTAGATCTCTGAGCGACAGCTTCAGACAATGTCCTTACGTGACACAAAATGCGCAGGGCTTCAGGAGAGAGGAGCCAGGGCTGCACTCACACGTGTACACAGCCGTGTCAGGACAGACATGTGCCAGGCACTTGTAATCTTCTAGGCTCTGCAGAAGAGGAAGGGAGTGGTTGTAAAGCTGGTCCTGCTTTGTGAAACTCGGTCAAACAGACGTGGGTGCTACTTTTGCTACCAGGGTCAAATCTGGCTTCTTGATCAAGGGAGGTCAAGTTTTTCTGCAAGGAAGACTGGAAGGAGATACTGAGGAAGTGAAAGTTGCCCAGGTCAGAAGTGCCTGGGGGGCAAAGACTGGACAGAACAGAGCTGCACTGTGTGACTTGGTGGGGGCGGTGAGTGCCATGCTGATGGCTCTCCAGCCTTTCGCCCTCCCATCCCACCTGGCCCTCACAGCGCCCTTCCAGCCGAGAGCATGGTCATCTCCGTTCTGCTGATGAGGACACTGAGACTGGAGAGGCTGAGCGACTGGCTTCAGGTCACACAGCCAGTTCAGGATAGGCAGTGCGGGGCTGGGTCGCAGCCATCAGGGCAGCAGAGAGCCTGCCACAGGGGTGACCTGGAGGAGGAGTGTGAGGCTTCTCGCTCAGCACAGGCATCCTGCCAGGTCCAAAAAGCCAAAGTGCTTGGAGTGGGTGCCGCCCTGAGGATGAAGGCAGCCTCCCCTGGCCATCTGCCCAGGGGAGGCCGGCACAGCGGTGGCCCCCTTCCTGGACAGCAGCTCCTGCTGGGCCCATCAGCAGGCAGAGGGAGCATCAGTGCCTGAGGCTCCACGGACACAGCACCCATGACCACCAAACGGAGGGTCAAGGGCACCATCCCTGAGGCCCCGCGGGAAGGACACAGGCAGGGAACTGACAGAGGCTAGTCGCCTGCTTACTGAGCATTCACTGTGCACTAGGCGCCGCACCGCAGGTCACCTGTTTCATCCTCACTGCACCCAGAGGAACCATCTCGCTCTCCTTTTAACAGATGAGGAGACAGCCGTGAGCCTTGAATCTGCTTACAGAGAGAACAAAGCCAGTGGAGGAGCTAAGGGTCTGAGCACCAGCACCTGCTGAGCTCTGTGCCCTAGTCCCCCCACCAGCTCTGGGAGGAAGGCATCCCCGCGTCCCCGCGGGACAGCGGGATCCTGAGCGGGAGGCGGTGAGTGACGCCTCCGAACGGAAGCTCCTTGAGGGCAGGAAGTTGGGTCTGTTTTGCTCAGGGATGTAGCCGTCTTCTCAGACAGGGCCAGGCCCACCGGAGACTTTTAATAGAAGTTTGTTGAGTGAAGTAAAGGACCAAAAAGCCGCCCTGAGATGTAAATACTGAGTTGGCTGCGCAGCGTGCTCCCACATACTGGCCTTGCAGCTCGCCGTTCCAACTTTTCCTTAAGGAGGCTGCCTGGCCAAGTCCCTCCTGGTTGATGCGACTTCACACACAGGGTGATGGCGCCGAGTCCGTCCTCAGCCTGGTCCCTCCCGCACACTGGAGACGTGGGGGAGGAAGGGGGCTACCCTGAAAGCTGCTGGCCTGAGGCGAACTTGGTCCAGCCGGACCCCCATCACCTCCAGTCACTTCGCTTGACCTTCAATAACGCAACCCCTCCCTTCATGAGACTAAAGTGTCACCAGGCATCACAGTCCTTCCATCTCCTGATAAACAGTAAGAAGTGTCCAAGTTGCATCCACAGATGACAAAGTTCCCCTGCCCTGCAGGACTTGTACCACCCGCCGCAGGGTCGCTCTGGCCTCCCCCGCTTAGGCCTGTCCCGGGACCGTGAGTGTCCGGCTGGCTGGAAGTCACTAGTGCCCAAGCGGCAGGGAGGGCTTCTCCACACTGGCGTTTCCCCAGAACTCCACGATCTGTCAAGTGAGCTTGTTTTGCTCTCCAGATAAATGAGGAGCCAAAGGGTGTTTTTCTAACTGTGAATTCTTGGCATTTTTTCAGACTTCTAAATAAGCAAAGTTAACGTTGCCAGCCTTCTCTGGCGCTGCTCCGGACTGTGTAATGGATAACAGAGTCACGCATGGATCAAGGGGACCACAGAAGTCACCTGACGCCGAGGTTGTCCAACTTTTGGGGTAATGCAATCCTTTCAAATCCAAGCTTACCCTGAAGTCCATCACAGTATATTATATTATACTGTATTATGTTATATTATAAACATATTATAACATATCATATACTATATTACATGAGGAAAGCCAGCAGAGCTGTGGATGAAGTCAGGTGGCAGCTGAACCCCTGCCCCAAGCCCTCTTTTCCTGCTTCTGGCCAACCAGCAAGGTTCCAGAAACACCAGTCTTGTCTAACCCCTCAGTGCAGTGATCGCAAACGCAGGGCCAGAGGTGGGAGGGGACTCACCCGAAGTCCCACAGCAGCAAGTTCACGACAAAGCTGGGGCCACACCCGAGGCTCCAGGGTCAGGACTCAGCCCTATGTCCACAGCCGAGTACCGCCCAAACCTGCTTTCCAACTTGGCACCGATGGACATACTGGCCCTGGGCAAATGCGCCAAGAGAAGGCCGCTTGCTTGGTCCCGAAGGCCTGGGTGGGTGTGGACACGTGCTAATGATCACCCCTGGGTGACTCACTCAATGTACAGCTTATGATTCAGATGACATGTTGGTTTTAACAGAAAGTCTGAGCTCTAGCACTGACTCCATCTTCATTTAGCTCTGACATCCGGGTCTCACCGGCTTCACTTTCTGTGTCCAAGTGTGCTCTTTAACGGCCGCAGAACACACAGGCACAGACAACGGCCCTGTCCCAGGCGTTCATTTGCAGAGGCGGGTCAGAGACAGGCCTCGCAGAAATGAGCCCTAAGGCCCCAGCCTGTGACTCTGTAAAGGACAGCGTGCGACTCCGTGATCACAATCTGGACGCGCTCTCCAGCTCCCGTGGGCCCAGGGCCTGGAAGAAATAGGAAACAAACCACTTGTCCTCTCCCCTGCTGGAGGCATTACCTCCTGCAGGCGGGGGAGCAAGTGTGGCCTGCGGCCCCAGCCCTGCTGAGAGGACACACCGGGACAAACACACAGAAGTGCCTCCAGCCCCAAGGTCTGCCTCAGGGGCCCCTTGCTCGCTTTCCCTTCCCAGTTACCTTGCTCCTCAGCTCAGCCTGCTGTAGAAGAGCTTCCTGGAGCCCAGGCATTTTTTTCTTATCTCTCTCTCTCTCTGCCTGGTCTCAGCCTGGAGCCTGGTGCCAGGGGCTGAAATGGGAAGCTCCTCTCCCTGACTTTCCCCCTCCCTCCTACACTCTCCCTCTCCCTCCTTCATCCTCCCCCAACCTCCTACACCCTCCTATTCCCTCCCACATTTCCCCCTTCTTCATTCTCCCCCTCCATCCCTGTATCCTCCTCCTCCCTCCCTCTTACACTCTCTCCCTACCTCCTTCATTCTCCCCCTCCTCCCTTCCTGACCCGCCCTCTCCCTCCCTGCACCCTCCCCATCCTCTCCCTCCCACATCCTACCCCCGTGCATCCTCCCCCTCCCTCCTGTACTCTCCTCCCTCCTTCCCTGCACCTTCCCCTCCCTCTCTGCACCCTCCCTATCCCTCCTGTTCCCTTCCCCCCTTCCCCTTCCCTTCCCCCCAATTCAGGGGAAGGTCACATGGAGAGTCTTTGGCTGGAACACCCAGTGGCGCTTAGAAATCCTAAACACTGTGGCCTTTGCAGTGCCTGCCAGAGAGAACAGGGAGTCCTCTCTCGGGCCAGACTATGAGCAGGCGAGATGGAAGAAGCCTTATTAGGGCATCCAGCCTGGGAAGGGGTGCGCCTGCTTCTCCTGCCCACCAGCCCCAGGAACAAGCTCCTGACCCGGACGTCTGTGTTCCTCCGCCCCCGACGTCCTGGGCCCTTCCCCTTGGAGGAGTTTTCCCTCCTCCAAAGACCCACCAGGAACTGGCCTCTTCCCCAGACTCAATGGTGTTGGTTCCAATCCTGCAGCCTCCTCCCTGCTTGCTCTTGGCACTGTGACGTCCCATACTTCGTCCTTATTTGTTGTGCTTGTTGTTAGTCACCCGCCTCCCTGCACAGAAATGTAAGCTCCTGGAGGGAGGAGTTGGGTCCTGCATTAACTCAAATGCAATATCCGTAAATATTCATTGAATGCGTTTCTTAGGACAAAGATGACCCTCAATTGTATGTACTTTGGCCCCAGGCCCGTGCTTTTCCCTCAAACATTTCTACAAATAAAGCCCCTTCATATTCACGTGCAGGGGCAGAGAGGAAGGCCTCCACTCCCTAACTGTTCTGTCTGGAGGTCCACCGACTCGCTTCATCTTTTTGGGAGAAGTTAGTCAGTCCTTCACTCAGCTGCCTCAGGCCACCAGCGCTGCCCCCAAGGAAGAACCTTACAGACTCAGCCACACAAAGACAGACTGCTTCATAAGACTCGAAGTGTTTCCTCTCCCAGAGCTTTTGTGTTTTCACTGCGGAGAGAGCTGCCCTGTCCTCGGTTCCACGGAGTCACGTCACAAGACAACTTTCAACCGCAACACATCCCATCACCGTCCTCCCTTCCTTCATCCAAGGGTTTAATGAAGAAGGCGGTGCGGGGTGTCCCTCAGGCCGTGGGGTGAATTCTGACCTTTCCCAGTCAGCACTTCCCGGAGCCCCCCATCAGGTAAAGCACCAGACGGACCAGCTGCGAGTTGTGTCTCTTCTCAGACTTAGAAATTCTTCAGACATTAACAAGTCACCTTTATTTTATTTTTTTATTTATTTGTTTTGTTTTGGGGGGAAGGTAGTTAGGTTTATTTATTTCTTTGATGGAGGTACTTGGGATGGAACCCAGGACCTCGTGCATGCTAAGCATGCACTCTACCACTGAGCTGTACCCTCCCCTCCAAAAAAAAAAGTCACTTTTAAATGCAAAAAAAAAAAAAAAATGTGTGGGGGTAAAAGTAAATGCAATCACAATTTATCGTGTTGCCAAGCCTCCTACAGCTCATTCGGATGTGCTGACATCAGGTATTGAAGGTGGGAGGCCGCCTTCACGGCAGACTGGGAAGGAGGCATCAGCCTGATCTACTGGTCTGTCTAATAACCTCAGAACCTGCTGTAGCACGCGTGCCGCAGAGCGCTAGTGACACAGGCACGCACGAGGGCAAAGGAGTCGCACCCTTAGCCAAGTCAACGTCATAAGTATTGGGGAGTTTTTTTAATCCATCCCTGTAGGCTCAGAAACACCCAAGAGCTTTCTTAAGTTTATGCAAATGTGTGTAGTCCCCTCTTGTCTCAGAAAGTGTCTATTTTGGGATCGTTCGTGTCTTCGCCTGAGGACATGCACATCCATTGTGGTTATTTTCCCATCCCTCAAGTACAACTCCACTGGCAAACGACCACTGATGAGCTAAACCCCATCTGACTTTCATCAGATGTGCTCTTTGCCATAAAAAGAAAATCCAAGTTGAACTTTTACGGGGTCAGCACTGATAACGTCTTGGCAGGTGCTGTCTCGTGTACGTGAAAAATAATAGAGGTGCAATGTCTAGAAAATAGCTAGCTTTTACAGCTGCTGTGAGTTTCACAGAGGAGCGAGTGTGAGAAGCCAGCCCCGGGGCCATCTCAGCATCTCATCAGCTATAAATAGGAGACCCTGGACAGCGCAGCTGCTTGAAACATACCGAGAATCACAGTCTGGGAAGAATGAGTCGGAATGCGGGCTTTCTGCACACCTGACCATATGGAAAGTGAGTTAATTTGACTCTAATTGCATTCCAGTCAAATAAGAGATTGTTGTGGCCAGTGTGAAAAGCCAGAACCTCAGTCTGGGCTCAGCAAAGCTATTGATTTATTGCAAACCTTCACGACGAAGGGGGAAAAGTAATCTGATGCCAGAACCTGAGCCATCCTTTGGTTTCTGTAGGGGCAGTAGACAGCTGCCTTCGTGGTCTAATTTGATGAGCATTGCAGCCTGCCACAGTGCTTGAAATTTCCACCATCAGGGATCCTACATTTTGTTCAGATACCATATCTCCCTGGATTCCAAAAGTCTTCTCTGCAATATCCTGGGGTGGATATTTCCGGGGGCGGGAGTTCACTACGATATAAGACACTCATTTTCTTCTCTATGTTGAACTGAAGCCCTTCCTGCATCTTTCATTCATTCATTCTAATCTTGCCCCTCAAGTGCCATGGAAGAAATCTTTTATGCTTTCCCCGTGTTGGTCCTTCAAGTCTCCTCTAAGCCTTCTTGTCTTAGACTCCAAACCTTGAGCTTCTTCAACTAGTTCTAAATGACGTGATTTCCAGAGTCATCCTCACCTGAACCAGTTCTCTCTGGACCTGATCCTTAAAATAGGAAACCCAGACAGCAGGCACAGTCCTCCAGAGTCATCAGACCATCGCAAACTACAGCAGAGCTGCTGCTGCCATCACTCATGTGTTTGCTTGATTTCTCTCAGTGCATTCTGAGGTCCTGTCAGTGCTGGGGTAACTCCCCTGTGAGCTCTCACAGAGTTCTCGGTAACTGAAAAGCTCTCCTGTTCCTTCACATGAAGCCAGGTCTCCCCTGACCTAAGCTTCCAGATGTATAACATATATGTATAGTAGACACTATTCATCTCCATCAAACTTCCTTCCCTATGTTCTGCCAACATCCCTTTGAGTCCTGATTCTTCTGTTCAGGGTGTCAGTGCTCCCCTCCTGCCTCATGGCATCAGTTAAGTGATAGGAATACCTTTGGTTTCCTGATGAGAGTTGACAATAAAAATGGGGAACCCAAACAGAGGCATTAGAGGTGACTTGCAGGTGAAGAGCAGGCCACCTTCGAGCACAGAGACGGAGAGCCAGGTGCGACTACACCTGCTGTCCTGTCGCCTGCTCTCTGTCTCCTTATCTCACTCACACAAGGTACCAGGAGGGAGTTTTTCAGATTCTCTGCTGAATCCGAGCATGGGACGCAAAGGTTTGGCTTCTCTCCTTAGCCTCTCCCTCTCTCTGGCTTGGACTTTCTCGGAGCTTTCTTGCTTTTCTCATTGGACAAATGAACAGATGCTACTCCCTGGCATTTCCAGAGGAGGGGCAGGCCTGCCATGCTGCCCCCCGCCCCCGGAGCAGGTCCTCCTTTGTGCGTCATTGAACGTGGCTGGAAGGGCTATTCTGGCTGGCGGACTTTGTGAGCCCTCATCTTGTTCTGGGTCTTCCTGACATTTCTCCTGCCAGGCTTTGCCACTTGGGCCGTCCTTCTTGGACTGGGAACTCCCTGCCTTCCTTGATGTTCCCTTTGGAAATGTGGGCTTCTCAGAGAATTCACCAGCCATGCAGCCACCCCACTGTTTTTGGCTGTGTCACTCGCCCTGGGGTTGTGTCACCTCCTGGGGAGCTTTTCTGATCAAACCCATCTCTGACTTAGGCAGGAGGGGCCCAACCCTGGGCCTCAGTGGGTGAAGAGTTAGCTTTACCTAAAGAGAGGTCTGGCGTTCGCCTCGGCTCCTGGGAGGTGATCTCTGGGCCTGTAGAATGTCCTGCCTAGTAAGAGGGTGTTTGTTTGCCGGGAAGTCTTGGCCACTGCACACCATGGCATGATGAGTTATGATGGAGACTTGGGACACACTACATCAGTTCTAACCTCCAGGGGTATTACCTCAAGACTCCAAGAGGGGCTGGAGGTCAGAGGTCAGCCCCACAGGCAGTTCATGATGGAGACTCAATCAAAACCATTGCACCCCAGAGGCTTCCCTGCTTGGCAGTGCCCTGTGCATAAGGTCACGGGTGGGAGAAGATAATGCCGACCACGAGACCCTGGGAAGAGGGAGGTGATGGAACAGAGTCCAGGAGCCAGGACCAGCTCCCCACAAATCACCATGTTCCAACGTCCAGTTCCAAAGGGTTGAGAATTCTGAATTTGAACCTGGCCTTTGAGATGGTTATGAAGGCCTTTTGTTTTGTTTTGTTTTTTTCCTCCAAAGCAGCAAGACAGAACATATTTTCTTTAAGGTAACAGGTTGTTAGCCTGATTTATTGCCTTTAAGTATCTAGGCAGATGGTGTGCGTGCCTGTGTGTTCTTGCCCCAGGCTCTGAAGCGTTGGGAGCCAGTCTGTTGCTAATTGTCAGAATTTCACTTTTCTTGATGGTAGACTCTTAAGAGAGGTTGCTAAAGGTTAGCAAAGCATCACATCTAAATTTTCTCAGAACATCTTGAAATGTACATAGCAGGATGCTAACGTGGAATTTCATTTGTTTCATTTTCTGCTGCGATGCCCAATGGCTGAGAAAAAAATCATACCATAAGTGCTGAGTGTCACCACCTTCCAAAGTGAAGTGTGAGACCACCGCTCCGGGTACCTGCGGCTGCATAACCAGGGTCACCAAAACTCAGAGGAGTAAGAAACCATTTTCTTTTCCCCCAAAATTCGGGGTCAGAAATTCGAATAGGGCATCAAGGGACTGGCTGCTAGTATTTGGAGGGCCCAGCATGTGCAAGGAGATGCGGGGAGGGGACGGGACTGGATGAGATGGCTTGACGGGGGCCACAGGACAGGGGCTTTGATTCTCCTGTCAGCTTGGCTCCTCCGGTCTCCTGGTGTGCCCTCTCTGCATGGCAGTCTGGGGCATCCTCGGAGCATGGTGGGCCTGGCATGGGCCTTCTTACAAGTCTGCTAAATTCCCCCAGAAAGAAAGTGGAAGAGGCCAGGAAAGGCAAGACACAGCATCACTTCCACCACGTTCGGTGGGGCAAGGCACATCCCAGGGCCAGGCCGGGTTGGAAGGGGCAGGACAGGAATAGATTCCACCTTCCTGAGGAGTCCGAGCGGGACACAGGGATAGGGAGCGAAGGAAGCGGTGGAGATGATAACCTCCATCCTCGACCTGTGCAGACCTTTCAAAGGAAGGGATGGAAGGTTTTTTGCAACCCTTAGCTCTGTACCAGCCAAGGGTTTCAAATGTTCACAGTTAGAAATTAGAAAGCAAATTTAAGAGTTGCCAGGAGGCCGAGGCACTTTCCTTCCCCTGTTGCTCCTTTACCTCCAGCCTAGTGGGAGGGGCTTCAGGGAAGCCCCCGATCCGATTCACTTTCTGAGTGTTGCCTTCAGTGCTCCGCCAAGGTAAAAACGCCTGGTGTGGGGTGGGGTCTCCATAGCCCACATGGAGAGCTACCTGTGAATCAGAGGAACCCAGAGCTGCGTGCTTGAGCCTCGGATAGTATTGAGGAGGGGAGCGGGGCACTCCTTGGACACTCAGGCAGGGCCTTCTTCATGCGACATTCATTTCCTGCCGGGGCTCAGTTCTATGCTGTGCTCTTGTTTCTTGGTGCATGGCTGGACCTGCAAGAAATGGTGGTGCAAAAGGCCAGGCCATGACCTTGCACGAGCAGGTCTGGCTCATTTTATGAGGGGAGTTGCAGAGAGCCAGGGGCTGGCTCTGGGAACAGTCACGCCCACGGGCCATAGGAGTGACTGTGCACTGTGCTTTCTGGGAAAGAGACAGCCCTGATTGGTGGCTGCTCCTGCCCAGCGTCAAGGAGCCCAGGACCCATGAACTGAGCCGGCATGGATGCATGTGCCTCCAGGTTCTGTGCCGGGTTCTTACATGACATTTATACTGTAACCCAGCAGGACCCTGTGGGGCCTTCCCGGGACAGACCCCTCCCCCAGATCCTCTGCGGCAGCTTCTCTCTGTAGGACCCACATCATAGTATCTCACACAGATTTCCTGGGTTCCTCAGATGCTCAAAACCACCACCCAGTGGAAGAAATTAACTACTTGATGATCACGAGCATGTGGCCCCCAGACCGTCTGACCTCTGAGGATTGATCACCAGCAACCAGAAGATTGTGCACAGCTGACCACAGACCCTGGGCTACCCCTCCCTCAGGTGGCCTTTAAAAATGCTCAGCTGAAACCTTTTGGGGAGTTCAGGGTTTTAGAGGCATGAGCTGCCCATCCTCCTTGCTCAGCCACCAATAGACTGTTCTCTGCTCCAGTCTTCAACATTTCAGTGTTTTCTGGCCTTACTCTGGCATTAGGTGTACAAACTTGCATTTGGTGACAGTTTGGTGAAATCAGCCTGGGAGTCTGTGCCCGTGGGAGGTCAGCCCGGCCGAGGCTGCACCTTCCTGGGCCCCAGCAGCGGCCGGGGTGCACACCATTACGAGAACAGGGAGGGACTCTCCCCGACAGGCCATCCCAGCATGAGGCTTTCTGGAGCCAAGAACCATCTGGAGCTGCATCCACACTTGGTGTCACTCATAGGTGAGTGGCTCCAGCTCGCACAGACTGGGAATTCTCTCCATCCTTCTGGGTTCGTTCCCCCTGGGAAGTGAGCTGCTCTGGGCTCATCGTGAGCCACTCTGGGTCCGTTCTCTTCGGGAGCTGGGCCCGTCTGTGCGGAGGCCTCCTTCTGGGAGTGGAGGGGCAGTTTAAGACGCCACCTCCTCTGGTTGTCTGTCTGTGCTACCGCAGCTTGTTTGTTGTTTGTGTTCTCGTGTGCATCACCGTGGGGTGAGCCGCTCCAGTTTGTACAGGATGGAGAATCCACCCACTCCCCTTGGGCTTGTTCCTGCCCGGGAAGTGAGTCACTCTGGCCTCACTGGGAGCCACGCTGGGTCCATTCTTTTTTAGGAGTCAGGCCACTCTATAGGCCTCTGTCTGGCACTGGGAGTGGAATTTTGAGGCTCCATCTCATCTGATCTTTGGTTTGTGGGACCGTGTATGTGTGTGTGTGTATCAGTACTTGCACTGGCCGGTTGAAACGTCTTTGGTGAGTACATGGGCTCACGTGCGATGGCACCAGGGCGCCTTCCCTACTGCGTTGGCTTCTCCCTGGGGGGGAGCGTTGGTTGGAGTGTTCCCTTTCTAGCCTTGGTCCTTCATTCAGCTTCATCTCTGACGGGGCACTGGTTGGGAAATTCCCTTTTTGGAGTCTGGAAAACTGTGACCCTGAGAGACCGTTTTGAATTGTTTGCTTGGTGTGTGTGTGGGTCTTGGTATCTGAGTCCAAATCCTGTTATCTCTTCCTGGTTTGGCTGAACGTGTAGGATGTGAATGTGAGCGAGTGACATATATTATTGTCTATTACTGTTATTTCTTTAAACTGAAGTTGATGTTTGGGAACTGGGGGAAAAAAATCCCTGAAAATAGCCCAGATGGTTGGGTTTTGTAAAAGCAGCTAGAGGAGGAGTTTGCATTCCTCTTTCTGTGCCTTTGAGATGCAGGTGGCCTACCTGGGCTTTCAAGGAAAAAAAAGAAAAGAGGTTTTTTTTAAACTCCAGCATAAAAAAAAAAAAAAAAGCCTATTGTAACATCTTTTCTACCCCTTGCATCCCCAGTGCCCCTTTCTTTTCTGGTGAACTTGCTGTGCCCACAGGCGGCCAGGCGAGTGGCGGCTCACGGGCTGGGCAGGCTGGGCCGGCACAGACAGGCAGTGGCCTCCAGGTCTGCTGGACACCAGCCCTTTTAGAGAATGTCATCTGTGTGCCACCAGCCCATCCTCACTTGAGCTCACTGATCCTGGGCTGACCAGAGGGAGTGAGTTCAGGCTGTGCAGCATTGGCCACAGGGACCTTGGGTTATGGGGGCTGCAGACCCGGCAGCCAGAGGCCATGGAGCCCATGGTTTGGAGCTGCTTCTGTGAGTCCGTGTGTGTCATGGTCTGACCCCTGTGGCTGGGGAACAGTCAAGGGCAGCAGAGGGGACAGGAACAAAGGAGCAGAAGGACCACACTCTGCCTAGGTCCAGCCTCACTGCATCCTTCTTCCTCCCAGCTTCCTGACACTGGGAGAGAGGCGTGGCTCCTTAGAGGTCCTGTAAGGCTCAGCGTGCGGGCCAGCTGTGCTGACCTCGCACCTCAGTCCTCAGACCACGCACTCGCCCTGGCAGGTTGAAGGGAGAAGAGACAAGTCTTCTGAGCGTGGTACTTGGAGCCTCGAGGAGGGAGCTGTGTGCGATACTAACAAGGACCGAGGCCCAGCTTCTCCAAGGCTCCCTCCCGCCCTCCCCGCCACCCATCCTGGACACTCTCTCTCCAGCCCATGATGGCTTTAAACATGGCTCCCAGTTTGTCAATACCCTCCCCCTGAAACTGGGCCAGGTGCTGCCACCTCCACCAACAGTGCATGGCGGGCATGAGGCCAGGTAACGGGCTTGGGTATAACAAGCCGGCAGCGGGATCCACCTCCCTGGGGCTGCCTGTGACCAAGCCACCTCAGGACGCATCCACCTGCCGCCGCTGTCCAGCCCCGAGCCTTTGAGTCACCTCACCAGTTGAATCAGCCCCGGCCGAGGCCCCAGGCACCATGGAGCAGGGACCAGCCAGCCTGCTGGGGTCCATCCAGGTTCCCCACACCAAAAGCAAGTGACATAACATGGCTGTGTCACAGCATCAGTGATCGATGCCCTGTCTCAGGGCCTGGCCTTAAAGTGGATCAATGCAGAGAGCTTTGCTGATGATGCGGACGGTCAGAGACAAGAACAGGACTTGCCTGCTGGCGGGCTCTCGGCAGGACAGGACTCCAGGTGGGACAAGCCCAGGTGACAGCCAGCTTTGCTTGTTTGTTCCAGGTTTTGCTTTCATGAGAGTGTTTGTTTCTCCAGTCCTTCCCGGCCCTTCCAGGTCCTTCCAGGCTTCTGTGAAGGGGGGCAGCCTGGGAGTATCTTCCCAGCTGGGTTCAGAACAGGGTGCTGGTGGCCGATTCCCACCTGCTGCTGCTGCTTCCTGGAGCTGCGAGGAGATGGGGGTCACAGAGCTTCCTGCCGCTGGGAAATGAATTGCTGCCTGTTGTCATTTTTTAAAGGCGCAGGGGGCGGAGGGAGGAAGACAACAACCTGAGGAAATGTACAGGACAGTCCCTGGGTTCACCTCGGAATCCCTTTATGGGAACGACTTTCCAGCTGATTGCTTTTTTCCAGTGGGAGGGAGGCTACACCAGCACCAGGAGCTGACGGTGCCGGGGAGCCTCCGTTTTGCAGGGTGAATGGACCCTAGGTGCCACGCACAGCCTGCAGGTGGCTCAGACGGAGCCTCCCCTCTCCACATCAAGCTCCCCGACAACAGGGGTTTCACACTTGCCGGCGTGTGTGATTGGGTCCTCGGGACAGGCTGCAGCGTGTGTGTCCTTAGAGTTGGGGTGTCCACACAGCTGTGGAGCTTAGTTAACAGTGAAGGGAACTCACTGGAAGGAACGGGACCCAGAACTTGGTGCCCATCCTACCTGTTAAAGATGGTTAAAGAAGACAACGTAGGTGATACAGACAAACTTTATTCAACACTTCATAACGCCGACTGTCTCTGTTCTTAAGGGTCCAGAGACCTGCACAAAGGGGCAGAAGCCTGGACCCTTTTATAGGATAAGGAATAGGAACAAGGCAGAGAAAAATATAAAATGGGGTGGGAATAAATAAGGAAGTTTTGGAGAGCCCAGAGTGGGCTTGGCACCTGGAGGCTGCTGACTGGATATACTGTGTTTCTGGCTAAAGGGAACATTTCCAGGGACTCGAAAGTTTCCTAAGTTTCTGTTTGCTGTCATGGTACCCAGGGCGCCATCTTGGGATCAGAGATTTATTTCAATAAACCCAAGTACAGTTGACTCTCAGTATCCTCCTGTCTCGCGTCTGTGAATTCAACAAACTGCAGATTGAAAATATGTGTGTGTGGGGGGGAATTCCAGAATATTCCATACTCTACAAGGCTCTGTACCCATGGAAGGTATGACTCTGCCCCTCCTTGAGAAATGTTCCCACAAAACCGGAATAATATCGAAGGGAACAGACAGAAGGGATTCTCTTTGGGCCAAGAGTGGCCCAACTGGAATAAACCCTCAGGCCCAGAGAAGACTGAAACTGCATGTTATTTATTACTTTTTGGGCCCCTCTTCATGAGGTATTTGTGCCTGAGCCACAGGCTTGATAACAAATGCAATAAAAGTGGGGCAAATGCTGATGTAATGTAACATCATGGGATGATGATGTAACCTGTATGGTAAACGAGAGTTGCTGTTGAGACATAAATAATCTTTTTATGGTAGTCCTGAGAGGTCTGATGCCAGATGCATGGTAAATACACTCACTTTATGGAAAAGCCTTTCCTTTGAACAGACGGGGAAATGGTCTACAATGTAAAGTTACATGTGTGCCACTCATGTGGGCTTTATTTTGTTCTTTTTGTGTGATTTGTTAAACTCTTCCTTAGTCACTTAAACAGAAGAGGCCTAGTTAGACATCCTCTAGATTTGTGGGCCTAGGCTGCGCTAGCGAAGATGGGGCCTCATGCCCGAATCGGGATTGACCCTGAATTGCGTCGTCACTGAGTGAAGCGTATCGCCTGTATAAGTACAGTGTCCTTCCTTAGACCCGCGACTTTGAAGAGATCTGGAATTTTCTCTCACTGAGCATTGCAGGCCTTTTGTCTTTTGAATTTTGAAGGCAGAATTTAACAGACTTGGGTTCATGCTACCCTCTAGGGAGGCTGAGGCCTGGATGGTCCCCTCCGGCTAAGCGGTCTGCCCGCCCCTTTCTCCCAACTTCCCCGCACAAGGTAACCACGGTCCTGGAGTCTGTGTTCATTAGATGCCTGCTTCCTTTTTGTACATTGTTATCTCATCGATAACACGTTCCTGGGAAATATTTTATATTTGTTGTTTTTAACTCTATAAGATTAAACTAGCCAATAGCTATATTCATGATCGTATTCTTTATTCCTTTTTGAACGTCTCAAATAATACATTTTTAAGATGGAAAACAAAGATCAGATTTTTTTTTGAAAATCGTGTTTTAAATTTTTTTTACATGTTTCTGTGATCTGTGAAAGAGGAATGTTGGCTTTGAAAGCTGATGTCCAGGAATATCTGGGGACAGCCTTTATTTTTTTGCAAGATGGCATCCTGCAGTGGAAATACAGCTCACTGTCAAATCGGGATTTCTCCTGAGGTCGTTAGGAAATCTTTCTAAGCTCTCATGGCCACTGTAGGAAGCAGCAGGTTTAGCATCCACAAAATAGATGATCCGGCATCAGAGAGAGAGAATCCACATTTTTTTTTTTTTTTTTTTTTTTTTTTTTGCTGCTATGCCTCCCCCTCCCCCTGCTTTCCCCCCTCCCCAGTCCTCTCCTGAAGCCAAGAACTTCTGGAAATTAGAAGAGTTCATCCAAGATACACATTTATGTCCTGGTGATGGGAACTCAGCATGTTTCTCCTCCAAGGAGAACTCGTGTGTCCCACAAAGACCTCCTCCCACTGGGGATGTGGGTGCCCCAGGTTGTGACTTTCAAGGACTAGGATTTGAAGGTGGGAGGGGAGCATCTGAATACCTGACTCAGGCCACAGGGAGTTGGGGGCAGAGAAGTACTGAGGTTTAAAAAAAAAAGGCATTGTGGTCCCCCATTCCTCTCCCACATCTCCACAGAGAATTCTGATGACAATAAAAACAAATTAGTAATACTTACTGGCACCCAGAGGGGAGCAAGGCACAGAAGCTGATGTTTCACAGACCTTTCCTCATTCAACCCACAAACTTGTGCACATTGCTGTTCCCAGCTTACAGCTAAGAAGCTGGGACTCAAAAAGGGTCACTCAGTTGCCCAGTCTCACAGTGTGTCAGTGAGGGTCCAGGTTAAGATGTTCACTGGGCTGTAACTGCCTGAAGCCCAGGCTCCTTCCCATACACCTGCTGCCACATTCTCCCAGAGTCGCATGGAACACACCTTGCAATGCACGGGGAGAGAATGCTCACTGCCCGACGGGGACCGCCTTCCACACGGCTGAGCCCGTGGTGAGGGGCAAGCCCATCCTTGCCTTACTCTTAAGAGAATTACTGATTACAGTGTTTGACAGTCATCAGGATTCTGCCGGCAGATGAGTGAGGGAGTGGCAAGTAATGAGCTACACATTTAGCCGAGCCAGGCTCGGAGCTGCTTCCTAGATGGAAAACCCCCCACCACTGCTTGCCGGGCGGCTTCGTGGGACCACCGGCCTGGCCTCAGGTGTAGGCTGTGGGGCGAAGACAGCCAGCTCCCTTAACTCGCCCAAAGAGGAGGCCTTCTGACCTTAATCCTGAAGTCAGCAGTTGACGGGCCATGAATCTATCTCTGGCTGGACCTGGAGTGATGCATTCTCTTGCTTAACCGTGTGAGGCAGCAGCTTAGGAGAACTTGCTCCAGAATGTTTTCGGGTTTCAATAGCCCTTGAGCTCTTTATCAAATTCCAGCTTTATCGACGACCTTGGCTACAAGGAAAATGGGATTCTACTTATCTCTGCTATTTCAGACGGACTGGCAGAAGTCCCTTCGATAAAATCAAGATGGCAGAGGGGCCGTCTCTTGGGAGTCTTGATGCCGACACAAAGTCAACTTTCTGCCGCTGAAATCACCGGAGCCCTGCTCAGCTGGCTCCCAGCTGCCCCAGTGAAGGGAGTGAGGCAGACAGGAGGTGGGGCGGGGTGGTGCTGCAGGAGGGGAGCAGGGGGGCCCAGCCACTGCCCAGATGGCCAAGTGGAGTCACCTCCCTCCCTGCAGGAGCAGGGTTGCCCCCCGCCCTCCTCTCCCCTGATGGATGCAGGAGCAGCCCGGCCCAGGGCGGTGTGCAGAAGCACTCTTCTGGGAGGCGCGTGGGGCTCACGGCTGGGACTCAGACTTGGAGTCAGTACTCGTTTTCCACTCCTCCCCGCCAGGGCCCCTCAATCACAGCCCTGGACACCCCTGCGGAGCCCGCCCTGCCCGTCTCTGCAGAGCTGGCTGGCGGAGGCCGACTTCGTGGGGCTCTAGGGGTCCGGGCCAGCAGAAAGCAGGGCGAGGGCCACAGCCTCCATTGTCCCTGGCAGCTAAGCCAGGCTCGGACCTGCTTCCTAGATGGAAAACCCCCACCACGGCTGGCCACGCGGCTTCGTAGGACCACCGGCTTGGCCTCAGGTGCAGGCTGTGGGGGGAAGACAGCCAGCTCCCTTAACTCGCCCAAAGAGGAGGCCTTCTGGCCTTAATCCTGACCATCCCAGGGGAGGCTGGAACCAGGCAAAGCTAAAGCGGAAATAGAGACTGGCCACATCATGGGAACGCAGATATTTTATCCTTGACTGTTTTTAAAAAGTCTCCTTACTGGCAAAGTGTGCAGTTATGCAGGGCTACCTCTTGTGGTCTATTTGCCAGCAAAACCTCTCAAGTCTTATAATTTGGTACCAAAGAGGCAGAGAACAGAAAGCCCAGAAGTGCAAAATAAAACAGCAGCAAATCCTTTCCCCCTAAAGCAAGCCCTGCACACACTCAGACAAATTGCTGGGGAGCAGGTCCAAATGCAGATGTGACGCAGCAGGTCTGGGGGCCCCCAAGATGCTGCATTTCTAACGGGCTCCCCCGTGAGTCATGCCGCCGGTCCTCAAATGACACCTTGGGGAGTAGGAGTCTCCAGTGTGATGGCGTTGCATGTTAGACACTTCAGCAACCACAAGTGTTCTGTAAGATAATCCATACTTATTCTTCTGTCCATCCATTCATTCATTAAGCATTTTTTTATCTTAGTAATGTTTCCCTCAGTTTTATCAAGATGTAATTGATGTACAGCACTGTGTAAGTTTAAGGTGTACAGCCTAATGGATTGACTTCCATTTGTTATGAAATGGTTATGACGATATGTTTGGTGAACATCCATCATTTCATACAGATGTATAGATAAAAAAGAAAAAAAGAAAAAATGTTTTTTTTCCTTCTGTTGAGAACTCTTGGGATCCACTCTCTAAAACACTTTCAAGTATACTGTCCAGCAGTGTTAACTCGTCATCGCGTCCAGTGTCTATTGGGTAAGTGCCACGTGACTTCTGTGCTCAGCACCGGCCCAGCAGCTGACCTGCATGTAGACCTCGAGAGACCCCCAGTTCTCAGTGAACCCTTCCACAGATTCACCGTGAGCATTCGGTGTAATACACTATCCACGCACAGTGGGTCCAGAAAGTGTAGTCAGCCATGCTGCTCCAGTGGAAGCGTCAAAAGCAGATATGTCAGCGAGCATCATGGGATCCGCTGCTTATCAGGAAGTCCTCACTGAGGCTGCCTCAGCCCACCCCGGGGTGCTGGGCCAGAGGTGGTCCCCGCCCTTCTCAGGTTGTGTGGCTGCCATCTTCGCAAGGTGGTACACAGCCACTCGGCTGCGGTGGTAGGGATCAGTAGAAAGACAGGGCAGAAAGGTGAGGGGCAGAGGGAGGAAGGGGAAATAGTAAAGACTGACAAAGACAAAAAAAAAGGGACTCCCATCCGGATGCACTGTCTCAATTTTAATTGTATAACATTTTATTTCTTTTTTAATGACTATAAAAATAACACATATTCAGTGTAAAATAACTCAAATGATGAAATGCAGAAAATAAATGTGAAAGCCTCCCCAGATCCCACGCCCTAAAGGAGGACAGTTGTGTGTATGCTGTTCCATATTTTTCTTCTACACAAACAAGTACAGATGAGGCAAAACAGAATCCTAGCTCATGCACTGAGCACGTTTCCTTTATTCACTAAACAATTGTAGGCTTTTCACAGGTCAGTTCTTTGGCTTCAGCCTCAGTATTTTTCAGTTTTTAATTCTATTTCATTTCATAGTTTACCATCAATTTGTGTCACCAATTCCTGATTGGTGGCCATTTGGATGGTTTCCCTTTATTCTCTAATAGATAATGTGATACCCTGATATTTAAACATATATCTTTACATGCTTGATTTCCATGTGATGCCCTGATATTTAAACATATATCTTTACATGCTTGATTTCCATGAAATAAATTCTAAAGGAATTACTGGGTCAAAGGAGATGACCTCAGATAATACCAAATTGCCCATCACAAAGGTGGTTCCAATTTAAGCTCTGGCAGAACATGTGACAGTACCAACTCCCAGCATGGTTTCAATCTGTGATAAGTTCACAGGATTTAATTGTCGTAATTTGCGTTCCTTACACCTTGGCAATGGTTGGGAGCATGCATAGTATTAGCCATTTCTGTCTCTGTCCTTTGTGAATTGCCTGTTTGTAGCTCCTTGATTTATCATTCTACTAAGTGGTTCTTTTTCTTATTGATTTATAGGAGCTTTTAATACTCAATGAATATTCAGTCTTTTTAAAGTTGCCGTACACGTGGTAAATATT
Organism: Camelus ferus; assembly: GCF_009834535.1. Taxonomy (NCBI): domain Eukaryota; kingdom Metazoa; phylum Chordata; class Mammalia; order Artiodactyla; family Camelidae; genus Camelus; species Camelus ferus. The sequence goes on from NC_045730.1 coordinate 18,303,594, forward strand.
CTTTCCACGTCTGAGGAAGCATTGTAAAAGTTAAATGCAAGGACTTGAAAGTTCAGATCCTGTGCCTATAATAAAGTATTGCACTTTATTAAGTAAAAATAATGCAAATAAAATTCTCACTACAGGGCTTAGACTCAGCAAGCACTTCAGAATCACTTTCTGTAGGTGTTGCTTGCAAATCCCTTTACTGTAACCTTGAGACTTGTATCGTTTAGTCAGATAGTCCTCTTACTCATACTTTCTGCCCTTGTGGCTGAGCTCAGAATGGTCTTGATTACAGTTCTATTCTCATGTTTATTTCAGGCTTTCCCTTTTTTTTTTTTTTTTGAGGATCTGTGTCCTAGCAGGTGGGAGGGTATAGCTCAGTGGTAGAGCGCATGCTTAGCAAGCACAAGGTCCTGGGTTCAATCCCCAGTACCTCCATTAAAAAAAAAAAATCTGTTCTTCGCTCAAATCATCATCCTGTGTACCCCTTCCAGTCCCTTGCCTCCTTTCTCATCACTCACCTGCTTAAATAGCACCAAAGTCTTTTCCACTCAACCAGAATCAAACCCAAACCCTTTTCTGCAGATTACATCTTTTCCTACTTAATCTTCTACCTCGGTACCCTCACTAAGAGTCCATTCACTAAGCTCCAGCCACATTGGCCTCCTTCCTGTCTCAGGTGCACCAGCGCCCTACTGCCTCAGGACCTTTGCACCTACCATACCTTCTTCTGACTCTTCATATAGCCACCTCCTTTTCAAAATTCAAATCCCAAGTAAATGTTACTTTCTCAAAAAAATCCTTCCTTGAACAAACTGACTAAAAATTGCTCCCTCCCCCATCACCACCTTCTGGCACACCTCTCTAATTTATCTTCTTTATTTCATCTCTCACCTCCTGAGGTGACTTTATCTATCTCTTGGCTTTCCTGTTGGCAGTCTGTCCTGCCATCTCCCGCCAGCTCCACTGCAGAGGCCTGGGATCTCTCTGCCCGGGGCTGACCTGTCCTCAGGGATGAGAGCAGCCCTGGCACACAGCACGCTCTGGGTGAGCTGAATGATTATGTGGTGTGATCGGCAGGGATGATGCTCTGCAGGCTGGAAAGATCAAGGTAGACAGAGGAAAGGAAAAAAGAGCAGGGACCAAGAGAGGGGAAAGGAAGGAGGCAGGAAAGCAGAAGATGGGGTGAAGTTTGGGAGGAGAAACAGCCCACGCCTAGCAGGCCCAGGAGAGAGAAAAGCCGGGCAGAGGCAATGGGGTTGTACTTTGGCACCTGGGTGAGATCTGCTGAGGCCCTGCCACCCCTGTGTACAGGGCTAGGGGCTCCCCAGCACCTACTACAGGAGGCAGGCTCACACTACACCAGGGAAGACAGTGGTTGCAATAGGTCTGTGGCCACCAGCACATGATTCTGCCCCCAACGCAGGCAAGGGCCCCAAAAGGAGGTCAGTGGAAAAAAAGCAAGGCTGTTAAGAGCTGAGTTTATGTTGGGCCTCACACGCTTACCTGCTGACATTCCAGGGGAGCCCAGGGCCCCCCAACATTGTAGGGAAGCTTCAAGAATAGAACACAGTGGCAACTGGGGCGTTGATGATAAAAGAGGAGTGTGTGGGCTGCTGCAGTTGAAACTTGCCTCCTGCATGAAGACAGAAAACGGGCAAGACGTCCAGTCAGGAAATCAGCCTTGCAGCTGTTTTTTCAACATTCTTGCAAGGTCTTCTCATCAGTTGAAGAGTGGAGACCTCCAACCAGCTGGATATGCATCTTAATACTTTTAAATGAAAATCTTTTCCCAGTAAATCGTCGACAGTTTCGTATCCCCAAGAGAACAGGGAAGGGGGTGGAACCCCTCCCTAGAGAGACCCCCAGGCGGGATCCTGTCACCCCTGCCATCTCTGTAGTGACGTCAACTCTGACATTCAGTCTTATATTCAGTAACGTCAGCATTAGTAATGATTAGTATTAGTGATTCAGTATTAACCTGCTCGACACCGCCACTGCGCAAGCACGGGGGTGGGGGTTCTCTTGGTGGGGGTGGGGGGGGGCGGAAAGGGAAGAGAGAGAGAGGAGTACAAGTGCCCAGAACCACCCCTGGCCCCACCCCCGCCGAGCTTTCTGGGTGTCGCTCCTCAGGGATTCTGGTACCCGGCGGCACTGGGGTCCCAGACACGCTGTTCACAAGTCACACCGCAAACATGCTTCTCTCAGATCAACTCAAGACGTGTTTCTGTGCCCTCCGGGGACAGACTGGCATTGCAGGTGTCAAATAACACCAACAGGCTAGTCTTTCGAGGGCTCCCTGCCAACTTCCTGTCTGTTTAGAAATATTGGGACTTTGCCTGAACACGGGATTTTGGAGAAAATATATCGTAAAGCCCACCTGGACAAACCCTCAGGGAGAGCCCAGAGATCCCCCATCAGTCTCGACCACGTGTTGGCCAGGGGTTTTGTTTCCCCACATTTCTTCTCAGGACGCCAGGTGCCCTTGCCTCGTCTGTGAAATCCTGCAGGACGTCGTCAGCTGAACCTGGAAACGAAGTAGACACAAGCGCTAACCTTGTATGGTCTGAAGCAAGGGAAGTGACTTGCAGAACACTGAGCAGTGACGGCCCGTAGAAAAATTATTTTGATGGCAGAGACTCAAACACACTGTGCAGGAGGCCACATGGTTTACAAAGGAGAGAGCTGCTGATTGAACAGCGTGGCTCAGCAGATGGCCCGCAGCCCAGAGCATAAATTTAGCCAGACTCCCCATCCTCAGTCCCCGCGAGTGCCCAGACGCTGAGGAGAAGATTCTTTCCATCCCGACACAAAGTTGAGGAGGAGAAGAAATCAAGGTTGCATTTCTCTGAAAGATGACCTGCTGTTCCCAGGGAGGGCCTGGAAGTTAAATCAGATCTCTGTCTCGCCTTTCCCGTCTAGAAAGTCTGTCACGTCTCTGAAGGGCTCTCCTTCTCAGATTCCAAGTTGCCAGTGATTCAAAAATTCAATTGGTGATTCATTTATTGATGTTTATAATTGGTGCAAAGTTCCCCTGGCTCAAGTTCAAGGGAGCTTAGCAGGAACACTCCCTTGTTCATTCATGGGATCCGCTCCTTTGTCTTCCCAAAGGGCGGTGTCCGCCTCCTCCTGCATCACTTGTTCCTGGTGGATATGGATGTGACAGGACCCATCCTGGTGTCTGTCCCCTCCACCCGCCATTGGTGGTTTGGTGTATTCAGCCAATCTCAGCCAGGAGTCCCCTTCCTCCTCCTCTGATCCCTGGGAATCCTTCTGGAAACTGTGTTCTCTCTTCCAAAGAAGGTTATGTTCCCAGAGAAAGGGAGACAGTCCCTCTGGGCTGACACACGTGTTCAGGAAAGAAATTGCTGTGACCTCACATCTTGGTCCTCTCCTGGGCTCACTGCTCCCTCGACCTCCTGTGTCCCCTTAGTGTGCACCTCCACAGCTCTCCCTGAATGGCTTGTGCCTTGGTTTACAGCTCACTGTGTCTGTCACTCCTCAGACTCACAGCTGCTTCAGGGAAATACTAAGAAGCAAATTATCTACCCACTGGGAAGGCAATGAGCTTTACGAGGGAACCACAGTGCATCATCCACTCCAGACCTTTGGGATCAACTAGAACTGCTCTGGGAGTTGAGGGGAGCTTTGGGGAGGGGTGGTGTCAGAATGTCATCTTTCACACCCAGGCTGAGGGGCGTAGAGAGACATGTATTTTGTGTTTAACATGCAATCAGGACGCACTAGAAGAAAGCAGGGCCCTTTGGAGGGATGGCTACTCCCAAGTCTAGATGGAAATACACAAGAGGAGTGTTGTGATGCAAAGAAGCAGAGACTAATGCATCGTGTTGAAAGGATGTAGGATCCAAGATGGAGAAATACAAGAATAAAAAGGATTAGGGAATGCAATTGGTTGAAACACATTAAATACATAAAAACCCATGAGTCCATCATCATTATCATTATTCGAGGGGGAGTCTCACTCAAGCAAAAAAAAAAAAAAAAAAAACCAAGCAAACCAAAACAAACAAACAAAACCCTTTGGACACCACTGGAATGAACTAGGGCCCCAAATTCTAACTCTGAAAATGAGCCTGAAAAGGAGAGAATTAAGCACAGAGCCAGCCTTTCCCGTATGATCTATATTCGAGAGTAATGAAGTAGACCCCACGGAGGAGGGAAAATTGCTTTATGGAAAGAATCTAACTGATGAATGGGAAAAAGTGATGGATTTTGAAAAGCAGCCTTTAGCCACCTCTAATGAAATGACTGATCAAAGCCACACTCCCAGTGAGTGATCTGCAGGATTAAGCCTGGAAAGGAATTTGCCAACAGACGATGCAGGGTCTCATGCCCTGGCCCCGTGGCTTGGCTGGACGTCGGGCAGCAGGACCTCGTGCACTTGAGGGTGGGATGCACCATGGACCGCCCTGCGCCACCTGTGAAAGCGTCTAAACCAAATCAGGCCTCCAGAGCTCACTTCTCCAGACGGGAGAGACAGAACCGAAAAGGAGAGAGTAAGGCACCACAAGGAAGTCAACAGACAAATCCAGAAAGCGGGGCATTCCGCGGGACAGTGGCCACATTTCTGCCATCAGCTCATGGCACCAGGTTCTAGTGGGGGCAGAAACAGGGGCTTCTCTAGTTTAAAAGAGAATTAACAGACATAAACCATTTTGCAGGAACTTTCAATGGAGTATGTAATCTGTCAAAATATGGAATTACTATGCTGTACACCTGAAACCAATACGATGTTGTAAATCAACTATACTTCAATTAAGGGGAAAAAAACCCAGACAGTACCATTCCATAAACAAACTTTTAAAAAACCACAAATAATAGAATTATGGCTGAAAAGGCAGTTTACAGAGAAGTAACTTCAGTTGGTGGACAGTGTATTACATTATAAATGGCCTCATTTGTAATCCAAGAAATGCAAATAAATCAACAAAAATGTAAAAAGAAAAAAAGAGAGAGAGACATAACCAAAAGCTATTTGTAGACCTAATTTGGATCCTAAATTAGAACAAGTCAACTTCAAATATAAATTTTAGACAGTTGAGCAGGTTTAATCACTGACTGGGTATAAGGAGACCCCAGGAACTAGTATGGGTGAAAAAGGCTGTGTTTATATTAAGAAAAAGTCCATATTTTTCAGAGATACATCCAGAAGCATGCAGTGGTGAACTGATATCTAGTCCTTGTTTAAGGCATTCTCTCCACTGTCATCTCAGGGTTGGAGTATGTTTGACATTTTCATAATGTAAAAACTTTAAAAATTGAGAGGATTCAAAGTGACTTTTTCCAAAAGTAAACATTTAGAGCGAGAGCTAATTCTTAGAGTGCCTGACTTCACATTTTGCTTTAAATATCAAATGGGCGGTGATTGGCATCAGGTTCTCAATATTTCTTTAATGAATTCCCAGTCATCAAAATTACAGTAAAAAAAACAGAAGTCTAAAATATCATTAAACATAGTCCTGGTTGGACAGGTTTATAGAGTCATTTTTATAATTTTACAGCCTTCGATAACTGTGGGAAAAGTATTCTTACAAGGCCACCCAGATGCTGGGAGGACAGGAAATTGGGAGGGCCCGAGAGGATGCCTCGTAGAGACAGTCCTCTCTCTGAGCAGGACATCGGCATCTTCTTCCCCGCTGAGCTGGCAACTGGCGTGGGAGAGCGGGGGCAGCTTGATGTGTGCCTCTGGGTGCGTGCGACTTGCTGTCTGGCATCTACTTCCGGCCACAGCAGGGGATTTCGTTTCCCTAGTCCCCTGAAGTTCCCCATGGCTAGGGCTTGTTCTGGCAGATGAAATATGAGCAGAAAGGGCATGTGTCACTTCCAGTGGAAGCACTTCAGAGGTGGTGCCTTGTTCTCAGCTCCTCTTCCCTCTGATGCAGATGCACCCACCAGAGATGCCAGCACCCCTCCAGCAACACATGTGGGCGCGACGTTGGAGAGGGACACCTCTCCTCACACCTCCTCTCTGTCTCTCTCTCTTTGTCTCTCTGTGTCTCTCTCTCTCTCAATCTCCCTTTCACAGGCCCCTGAGATTTGGAGAGTTTTGTTACTGCAACATAGCCTCTGTGATACTTTATAATTCCGAGTGCAGAAAGGGAGTGGGCTCTGTGGCTGTTTAAAACATGTTACGTCTCTTTACTTGGCATTTCCTGTTTTAGTACTAGAATGTTACCAACTCACGAGGGCTTACTATGATAAATCCTTTACACACGTTACCCTATTCTAGGCTCACCACAAGCTAGGTAGAAGTTCCACTATTATTGTCTTCATTGCATATCTGACACAGGCAGAGGCTCAGAGAGGTTAGGTAGTTTGCCCAAGATCACACAGCTGGTTTCAAGCAGAGCCGGGACCAAACTCAGGCAGTTCAATTCTAGAGAACAGCTCTTAACTATGAAGCTATGCTCTCTTTTTAGTATATAAGGGTCCCATCTTTTACATCTGCAGGGGTTCTGTTTCTGCTCAAATTGATTCATTAAATAGCAGGGGTTTTTTTTTAAACTTTGTTTCAGAGAGCAGTTCAATAAAACAGTAATTTGGAGGCTAAGTCTTTGAGGCTTACAAATTGTTTGCTTCACTGTAGCATATATAACAACAATATTTTTTTTTCCAAGAACAAAACCCCAGAACCCCTCACAAATTGCTGTTTATTAGAGGAAGACTTGCCTTGCAGATCACTTCTGGCTGGATAAACAATCACATTGAAGCCTCTGAAAGTTTCCCAGAAATTTCTGTTTGAGGCTGGCTCCATGGGCAGCTGTCCCCCACGAAGACTGCTCTGCGTGGGAGGAACTAGCCTCGACTTGACCCCCAAACCCGCAGGCTCCTTCCTGCTCTCCAGCCTCTTGGAGCTGCGTCTCCTGAGTATGCTGTGTGTTTGGTATTTTTCTAAGTGATTCACGGGTGTTGGTCCTGATAGGAATCCTATGAAGTAGGTACTGTTACTTTTTTTAATTGATGTTTTGTTGATTTACAATGTTGTGTTAATTTCTGGTGTACAGCAGAGTGATTCACTTATACAGCTATATATATATATATATATATATATATATATATATACACATAAATTATTTTTCATTATAGGTTTTTACAAGGTATTGAGTATAGTTCCCTGTGTTGTACAGTAGGACCTTGTTGTTTATCTATTTTATATAGAGTAGTTTGTATCTTCCAATCCCAAATTCCTAATTTGTCCTGCCCCCACCGTCTCCCCATTGGTAACCGTTAAGTTTATTTTCTACGTGAGTGAGTCTGTTTCTGTTTTGTGAATAAGTTCATTTGTGCCATTTTTTTAGATTTCACATATAAATAATATCATATGAGATTTGTCTTTCTCTGTCTGACTTAACTTCACTTAGCATGACAACCTCCAGGTCCATCCATGTTGCTTCAAATGACATGATTTCATTCTTTCTTATGGCTGAGTAGTATTCCATTGTATGTACACACCATATCTTCTTTACCCAGTCATCTGTCAATGGACATTTAGGTTGTTTCCATGTTTTGTCTATCTTAAATAGTGTTGCTGTAAACACTGGGGTGTAACTATCTTTTAGAATTAGAGTTTCCTCTGGATATACGCCCAGGAGTGGGATTGCTGGATCATATGGTAACTCTATTTTAGTTTTTAAGGAAACTCCCTACTGTTTTCCATAGTGGCTGCACCAAATAGGTAGGTACTGTTATTAGTCCTTACCTCACAGATGGGGAAACTGAGGCACAGAGTGGTTAAGCACCTTTCCCAAGGACACACAGCTTGTGCACAGCAGGACCAGGGGTTGACCTGGCAGTCTGGCCCTGGATCCAGGGCGGCTTACCTCGACAGCACCCTGCCTCATCCTCCGCCCACATTTCCAGGGACCCCCCCAACCAAGGCCACCTGGAAAAAGTTGGCAGGCAGCATGCCACCCTTCAGAGCCCCTCCCCTCTTCCTTCCTGAGTCTCCCCAGGGCTTTCTTCCCTGGGTCTGAATACCGGATCCCTCTGGAGTTTCTCAGCAGGAGTGTCTCAGGGTGGACGCAGGCGGCAAAGGGAGTGGCTGATGAACAGGAGTGGGGAGGGGGGCCCACAGAGGCCCCACAGTGAGGGCATTCCCTTGGGAGAGCCAGCACCTGGACAGCCCAAGAACTCCTGCCCATCCCGAGCGCCCCCAAACATTTCTTTTGATATGATGCTCAATTTGGGGCTGCAATGGAGAGGTCCAAGAGGACCAGAGTACAAACAGCTTTCTCTGAGTATGTTGCGAAGGCAATGGCCCAGGACAATTTGCAGGAAAGCGATTTTTTTTCTCACCCCTCGTATATTGGGATACTGCTGAATTCTGATTGAACTTAATATTGAGGACAGTCTTGAAGAAAAGAGTAGGTAAGGACAGCCCTGGGGTGGGGTGGCTGGTCCTGGGGCACTGTCTGGATCCTTCTTCAGTGGAAGACCTGTCACCTGCTGCTGGGAGCACTGGTGGCCACGCACACCTGTCAATCCCTTCAGAGGTGGCCTTAGCTGCAGAGAGGGGCCTCCCCTTTCCAGGGCATCCCACACCCAGTGCCAGTCCAGCTGGTAATACGCAGGCCTGTCCATCTTGGGCCAACTCTGGGGAACCATTGGAGTTCTCCAGGGGTTGGCCCAGCTGTCACTGGACTTCACTGCAGCTGGCCCTCTCTGCCTGCCAGTTCCTGCGGCCTCCCTTCCCTTCCGCGGGGTCGAGGTCAAGCACACTCCTCAGGGACATCCTACACACTGAACTCCATCTCAGAGCCTGCCCCTCAGGGGGCTGGAGGCGGGGGGATAGCCTGAAGCTGTGCAGTGGGTGGAAGTCAAGGTCATACTCCCTACAGGGACACCAGCAGAACCTGGACATGGGGTCCACACCCGGCAGAGGGAAGTTTGCGTCTGGACAATTGCACCACAGTGCTGGGTGGGCTCACCGGTCCTGGTGATCCTTCTGTCTTCGCCTGGGAGAAAGTAACGAGGGACTTGAAAAGGGCCAACTTCCCTGATTCTCAGCATCCTTTCTGGTTCCCAGGCTAGCAGCCCAGCGCTTCAGTTACAGCCTGGTCATTCTTGCTTGGATGAGTCCCCTGGACCAGCTGGTTCTGCCCTCTGGGTCCTGGAATCAAAACAGAACTCCTCATTTTCAGAATTTATAAGGGGCAGTGAGGATATCTGAGGAAGTGACTGTGTCTCTCAAAGGAAGCTTTCCGCTTCCTACATCCTTGGTTTCAAAGAGCGTTTACTGACTTCTTACACGCCGTGGAGCAATGCCAGACACCAAGACCTCGGAGCCCTCGGGAGGGAAGGTCTGGAGCACAAACCATCGATGGAGCTGGAATCCCAGGGATCTTTATGTAATTCCATGTGTGGCACTCACCCCTGTTTCTGTTATTAAGAGGTTCTTCTGTGAGACACAGGCCACTGGCCACAGGTCATCAGGAAGAACGCCCGTCCTTCACCGTCAGCAGCTGCCCCAGCTGCCCGCGTCATCGTTATCCATGGTCAAGTGTCCAGTTCCTGTCAGTTCTCTGGCAGCCTCTCCAGACAGACCCCAGGAAGCAGTTGGCCAAACAGAAAGTCTGAAAGTCTGGATCTGGGTTTCACTATATACAGGGGACACCCATAAGGGGACAAGTCCTTTTTTTTTTAATTAAAAAAATTTATTGAAGCAGAGTTGATTTACAATGTTAGTTTCAGGTGTACAGCAAAGTGATTCAGTTATCCAGATACATATTTATATATATTTTTTTCTTTTTCAGATTCTTTTTCATTAGAGGTTATTGCAAGCTATTGAATATAATTCCCTGTGCTGTACAGTTGGTCCCCGTTATTTATCTATTTTACATACAGTAGTGTGTATCTGTTAATCCCAAACTCCTAAATTATCCCTCCCCCGTCCCCTTTGGTAACCCTATTCTGTCTCCCATGACTGTGACTGTGTGTAAGTGGACAAGTCCTGAGGCATCTCTTCCCCTCCCCCCAGGAAGAGCCTCCCCGTCACCCCCTGTGTCCCACTCCATCCCTTTGCTTCCATTCCTCCACCTCTTCTGTCTCTTTCTTTTATCTTCATTTCCTGTTCTACCAGCAGGAAGACTGGTTAAAGACGTGTTTATTTATTTACACGCAGTCTTGTTCTAGAAAGACTTCCTGAAGGGCTGTATAACACGCAGCGAGGCTGTAGAAGTGGAAAGTAGGTCAACAGAGAAGGAACAACAAGGGCTGGACAGACGCAAGGCCCAGGAGCAAGACAAAGAGAGGCTTATTCATGGGAGCGCAGCTCCTGTGCCCCCGGGCTCCACGTCCAGGAGGCAGTCAACAGTTGATGCTTCCTCAAGTGCCTGGTCCTCCCTCCCTCCCTGACCGTGTCATTATCCAGCGTCATGGCCGTATCTGCCACTTGCACATGGATGAATCTGTATAGCAGAGACTGCCCATCATCTAGAAGCCTAGATGGGTGTTATCAAGGGAGACACTGCACCGGTGAAAAGGTTCCATCCCCACATTCCCCTGCAGCTGCGTGATGAAGCTCTGGGCAATGCAACATGAGGGAGGGTCCTCACCGGGAGCGGATGCACTGAAGGGGCTGCCTCCAACTTCCCTGGAAGGTGAAATTCATGGTGAGGACACCATGGTTCACATCAGACCACAAGATGGCCTTGGGGACAGCAGCTGCATGCTGAAGATGATAAAGCAGAAAAACAGGTGTCTGGGACCGCGGCGTCCCCGTGTCAGCGCTGACATGCCCACCTCCAGGCTCCTGCTCACCCGGAGGGAAGTGAGCCTCGTCTTCCTCGTCCTTGTTGAGGCTGGCTGAAGCTACTGACAGTTGGGCTGGTCTGTTACGTGCAGCCAGGCAGAATTCTTAATCTCTCTCTCAAATCTTTGTTTCCAGCTCTGATCTTTTCCGCTGCATATTTGACATTTATTCTTGGATATTGAAAGAGCATCTTAAACTGAATGAGACCCAAGCAGAACTCTTGATATTTTTTCTCCTCTTTTTTCCCTACACCTGGTCCTTCCAGAGTCTTCCTGATCCAAATTTAGTGGTACCACCCAATGCCCGTTTGCTTCTGATGAAAACCAGGGAGTCATCTTGATTCCTCTTCACATCACTCTTCCATGTGAGCAGATTTCACTGGCTCTACCTCCAGAGTATCCCCGGGTCCATCCCCTCTCCCACTCTCACCCTGGTGGCCACCATCATCTTTCACGTGAAACATCACAACAGCCTCCTAACGGCTCTGATGCTCTCTTCCTCCCACAGTGCGTTCTCTGCGGCAGCCAGGAAACATACAGCAGGTCACATCGCTCATCTGCTTAATGCCTCTTGCCTCCACCACCACCACAGTGAAATCCAAGGGCACTGACCCCAGCCTGCTTGTCATGAGCTGGACTCTGAGGGCTCCTTGCCTTCCCTGCCTTAGCATCCTTAACCCTGCCAATATGCATGCTGAGAAGTCATAATACACATGTGAGGTTTGTTTCATTTTATAAAATTTCAAGGGGATTTTGCATTCAACCCTGTAATATATAGAACCATTGGGGAAAACAGATGGCCAGGAAGAAGCCACGGTGCTTGCCCAGCTCGGTGAACCTGGAAAATGGCAGCGTGACATCACATCACACGTCACCTGGGAACTCTCTCCTGTTTTTATGCTGACATCAGGCTGTTTTATCAAGTCTACTACTCTGCCTCCGCCTAAAGTGGACAAAGACAGCTCTTGGAGTCAACAGTTTCTTGGCAGGGGAAGGTCAGATGCCCCCACCGCTTTGCAGAAAAAAAAATTGTTTATGACCTTGAAAAACATGTTAGAATGGTCAAAAGTAAAGGGACTTAGCTAAGTAAAGCAAAGTTTTGCATGTTTTGCAAGCAGAGTGAAAGCAGCAAATCTTTCATTGAGACGGAAAGTTGGGATCAAAGAGGAAATGAAGCATGTGGAGAAGTGACCTGTCTTGTCCCCTGCCTTGTCCGTGTTCTCCATGCTGCCCCAGTGCACCCCCTGCAGACGCCTCAGTCTCCCTGACTGCTTCTGTGGCTGGTCCCTCACCCAGCACTGTGTCCTCCTTCTCACAGGCCTTCTACCCAAAGACCAGGCTGGGGTTCCAATGAGAAGGGGAGGGGTGAACCAGTCTCCTTTAAAATCATTACCTTTTTTTTTTTTTACTGAAAAAAATATATCAATAAATACGGTAATTGAAAAATTCAAATAGTTAAACAGGGTATACAATGAAAAGTAGATTTCACAGTGTAATGATTCAGAACATAGACTTCAGGCAAACCGCCTAGGCTCAAACCCAGCTCCTCCACTGCCAGCCTGGGTGACCAGAGGCAAGTTATGGAAATTCCATGTTCCTCAGTTTCCCTGTCTGTAAAGAGAGGATCGTAATTTCTGTCTAGAGAACCGTTGTGAGGATTAAGTTTGTTAACTCACGTAAGGTGCATAGACCAGTGCCAGCACACGTGAGCTCTGTCTAAAGAGAGAGGATGCTTTCATTGTTATGGTTGTGATTTCCCTAGTCACGTATCCTTCTGGAAATCATTGAGGCATACATCAGTACATCCCCTGCCTTTTACGTGAATGGTAACATATTACGAACTCTCTTCTGCATAGAAGCTCATATGTATCTTGTCTCATTCTCTTTATACAAATATTCCTTATTTGCCCAATTCTGACTGATGGATGTTAGATTATTCCCCTGCCATGTAGTCACAAGTCACACCGTAACACAGCCTTTTACATGTGCTTGGTGTGTGTATGGGTAGAAGAAATCCTTTGGCAGTTGAATTGCTGGACCAAGACAATACACATTTTACACTCTGATGGATGTGGTGGAAGTGTCCCTTCGTCCATCTCCCACAGGGTCACCCCCTATAATGGCCGAGATGGATAGCCAAGCGACACTAGAAAGCTCTTCCCAGGCAGGAAGCTCTTCTCCTCCCAATGGGCTGGTGCCACCCAGAGGGTTCGTGACACCACACTTCCCACCTCTGGTGTGTGGGGCTTTCCCTTCCCTGCCTTTTCATACCTGGAGCAGGTCTCTTACTTTTTCTGCCCACGTGTACATTATCCATTTCTAACCCTTTCAATCCTTCCATTGTGATGTGAGACTGAAGTGTACATGCTTCAGGTCTGATATGAAAACTCTTTATCAGCCTTGCATCATTCCCTTCTGACTGAGTCTGTCTTCTATGATTTCTAAGGCTCAGAGAGTACATTATTGTTTTTCTTGATGAGTCGTGTGTCCTTTTGGGAGAGGGAGGAACATCAGTTGGGTTAGGGCTCTGAACTAATGATAAGAGTCATTTTTCTTTTGGGGGGGTAATTAGGTTTATTTATTTTTAATGGAGGTCCTGGGGATTGAACCCACGACCTCGTGCACGCTAAGCACATGCTCTGCCACTGAGCTCCACCCTCCCGACTAAGAGTCTTTTTTTTTTTTAAACTCAGGTGCTCTCCCACTACTGGCCTCACTTCGTTCTGGTTCCTCTCTTGTTCCTGCCACTGAGAAGCACACAAGCTTGTAAAGGAGACGTATTATTACCTGGCATCTTCTTTCACAGAGTGTGCTCCCAGGGCTGGAATTTTCCTGAACCAACCATTTCCTTCAGAATCATGGTCACCAAGCAGACTTTTTGCCATATGGTGGGGTTGTAATGGGGTTTGTGGGACTGGGGGGTGGGGGGAGTCCAGAATGTGGGCCCCACCCACCCAGCATCTGAGATCTCCTCCAGGCCCTAAGAGGCCTCAGTTTCCTCATCTGAAAAAGTCAGGCCAGACCATCAGACCCAGCCAGGACCAGAGCTCTGATTTTTATACTCCCTTTCCAGATGGTCTCTATCCGCTACTAATGTTCGTGATTATTCTTCCTCCAAAAATGTCCTTTTTTCCAGAAAGACATACAGAAACAATTAGGGGAGTACTTTAAACACACATTAGATTTGCTCATTTATTCCCCTCAAGGACTGTATCTTTTGAAGTAAATGGGAGATACATAAAAGGGCTAGGGAGGTAGTTTTGACCTAAGAACAGCAGCAGCAACAAACTCTGACTCAAATTTGGCACCTTTGAGGGTGGAGTGTTTCCGGGGAGTGATGAGATTAAGTTGGGGTCTACGATAAAATTGTACTCCAGAGCCTCTTTTTGAATGACATTAAGTTGGAAATTAAAATTACTGAAAAGAAATTTAAACCCTTTTAAAAAAAAAAAAGGCAGAAGGGAATCTGTCATTGTTTAAACATTTCTTCTGTGGTTTAGCATAACTTTCCAAGATTTCAATCTGTAGACTGTGAAAACCCCTTTCTCATGGTCGGAATCTCATCATCTCACACTCTGTAGAACTATAAAGCTATTCTCAAGTAGTTGGACAAAGAGAAAACAAAGACGTAATGAAGTTTGTGTTTATAGACTGTTGGCAGCATTTTCTTTTTCTTGGTATTTAGTGGAAAGAATAGTCAACAACACTAATACATCAGAGTCATTTTGGTTTAATGTAAACGTTATAACCTCAAGAGGAAAATAAAATTTGGAGACAGATTTCCCATTGAATGAAGTATCAATGTTGTATTAACAAGTCTCTTCCTAATCTAAAAAATTGTGTGCCCTGCTTGACCTTTTAGTTCCTGAAATAATTTATTTCTCATTGTCCACCATTTTCAGCCTCACTGGTTAATTCTGTGGATAATATCCAGAAAAGTATGTGTTTCTTCTGAAAACTAGAACAAGATTTCCCTTTTATTCATTTCATGCTAAAGATTTTCCTGAAAGTAGTTGTTCATTTATTCAATTATCTAAAAAATACTTATGTAGCACCAACAGTGCTCCCAGTGCTGGAAATGTGTTCTGGGGGAAGGAACCATCCTTGCCTTCCAAGGATCTGTGATCTAAATTTTGCCTTGGTAAGACATACAAATCCAGGGTTACCAGGTACTGTAATTCCTCCAGCAAATATTTATTGAAAGTCCACTATGTGCTAGACACTGGGAATACAAAAAGAAATAAGATGCACTCCCCACTCAGTGGGGAAACAGACAAGGGCAAGCAGGCAATTCTCCTACATTGAGCTCAGATCTGTACTAGAAAGACGGGCAAATTGTGGAGAGACCGTGGAGAAACATAGGAGGGGAATGTGCCTTATTCTGCCTGGAGGAATCAGAAAAATCTTCCTGGAAGGGTTACCCTGTTTAAGACATGATGTCTGATCAGGAATTTGCCAGATGGACATGGTGGTGGGTTGATTACCAGGTAAAAGAAGTCGGGCAGGGAGGGAACATGGTCCACTCAGAGAAGGCAAGTGACTCCTTGCATCAGAAGTAGACAGTGGAGTAACGCAAGGCCCAGCAGGGTGGCCGAGGACAGCTCATGCTTGGCCGGGTGCTCCTGGCCAAGGAGTTGGATTTTACCTTACAGTCTAGGCGACATGGAGCCATGGAAGAGTTAAGCAAAGGTGGTCTATGATAAGATAATGGAAGGAGATGTCATGAAATGGACAGCATGGATGGACAGCAGGTGCCTGTCAGGCTTCAAATTGCAGCCCCATTTGTTAGGCTGTATGACCTGACTCCAGTGAACCCAGCCTTTTGTGCCTTAGTTTTCTCCTCTGTAATCATGAAGAGGTGTAGAGCGGATGTACGAGTTAAGATAGGAAGTGCTTGGGAAGGGGCCCGGCACGTAGTAAGCGTTTGTTAGCTGTTACCTACTATCACTAGCAAGATCGTCGCCATGGTTTCAGTTGTTACATCGCTCTAGAGTTTTGTCATAAAGCAAGTGCAACGTGAGCTGGAATTCCCACCGGGGAAGAAGAGCCCAACTTTTCTATCTGAGCCTACTATTATTATTGTTGTTGTTGTTGTTATTGTTGTCACTATTATAGTACTGCATCTACAACGTGCCAGTTTCTGGTGTGCAGCACAAAGACCTGGTCATGCGTGTACATACGTTCTGTCTGAGCCATTGATGCAGCAGTCGCAGCGGGGCTGGGGTTGACTCTTGCCCTCTTACAGCATCGATTGGGTGCTGTGAACCCGCTCTCTCCTCTGTGTCGCAGCGGTGAGATGTGGTTCTCAAGCAGGGTTCTGGGAGGAATGGCTCCTCCTGTTTGCCAGGCTGGATCTTCCCCGAGACCAGAGTCAGGAAGTGCGGATCCAGGAAGGACCCTACACAACTCACTCATTTTACATGTGGGGGGGAACTGAGCCCCGGTATCCTCAGAGGCTGTTTCTGTGGTCACGCCAGCACTTGTCCCAGAACTGTGCCTGGAACTCAGGGGGTCCTGGTGCCCAGGTCAGTTTTCTTTGTGCCCTCCACGCTGGCGGGATCACAGTGAGGTCCCAGGCTTGGTTAGTGTTCTATTATTTACCTCTGGGAGATCTCCCACCTGGCCTGGAGGATGAATACTCTTTATATGACTCAGAATGAAAGAAAGATTATTTTTCCCAGTCCAAAGTCCTCCTAAGACATCTGTCTCTTTTAAGGAAAGGAAAATCAAGTGTCCTTTGCCCCAAATCTTTGGATCCAGAGAGTCTCTCTCAAGTCCTTCCAGTAACCTTCTTTGAAGATTTTCCCTACTGCTGTCCCTAGTGTTGATCATGATGGATCTTCTCTCTTTTTTAGTCCCTAACCACTTCTTACCTCCATCTTCCTGGCCTTCTCCCCAAGCGTTGTCCCTGGAGAGTTTATCAAAAGCCACCACAGAAGCACCAGCCTTCACCAGGAAACGCGAGCACAGAGCATCTCCACTCCGGGTACCGTGGGTGGGGGAGGAGAGGGGATAGATTCACAGCCCAGAACAACCCCTGGTTTTCTCACACATCAACAATGACACTGGTTTTTCCCTTCTCCTCCAGAAGGACTCTGACCATAGCACTCCCATATATTAGTGGCAGGCCTGGCCCTGGTTTTATTGTCAAGCTGGGTTCTGTTTGTACTGGGGCGCATTCCATTCTCAATTTAGCTTGGGACAAACCGTAGAGGGAATGCACCTCAAACATAATAAAATGCTGCTCTCGGGAGAAGAGAGCCTGAGTTCCAGGCCTCTGGCCAAACTAAATTCATTCTTTGCTACCACCACCTCCAGATTATGCCTCACGCATTAACTAATTGGTCTGTTCAGCTTAAAAATGGTAAAAAGGCCAAGCTGGAAACCAAGTCGTCACGCCAGGCAGCGCTGTGGTCACTCTCAAGTCCCCAGGGTTCGGTCAGGGGTGATGCAGCCGGGGTTGTTACCAAGAACACACTGCCTTTTTTTTCTTTTTTTTTTTTGCAAGACTAAGAGAAATAATTAAATAATAGATAAACATCATTATCATGAAACATATGTTTGCCTTGCAGTCTGACGCTGCATACACAGAGAGCTTGAACTACATTATGTGGCTAATTCGGTCTGAGAGTGTGGACCGCCTTATTAGGAAAAGGTGATGCTTTGTTGTGAAGGGTGATTTTGAAGGAACCCAAACATATCTCTCTCTCTCTCTCTCTCTCTCTCTCTCTCTCTCTCTCTCTCTCTCTCTCTCTCTCTCTCTCTCTCTCCTGGGAGAACTGTGGTAAGAGAAAAGGACTTTCTTTAGAGACTAGATTCGAACAATCCCCTGGAAGAGGAGGGACTCCACGTGTTTTGTGGTTTCTGAACCAGGTCCTAGTTTGAAATAACTAATAAAATCTACATGAGGTTTTTGTTGTTTTTTTTTTCAGCCCACACTGATAATTCCAAGAGTTGTGGATATTTTCATGTTTGTTGATTCAATTTCAAAGCTGAGCCCATCCTTTGAAGATGATACATTGAGCTTAGATCAGCATCAACAGCCACCTCTGAGAAAGATACATTAACAAAGGAGAATTTTTCCAGCTAGCTGGACCCAGAAAAAACCAAAAACACAAAAAACTCTTTTCTAGCTCTCCAATATGTAAGGCCTACTTTTTTTTAAACATACATGTATATATACACACACATATATATATGTCTTAAACATATATGTATGTATTTTAGATTTTGGAATAATCACCAAATTTGAAATAATCACCAACTTACAGAAAGTTGCATGTACAGTACAAATTACTTTTTCCCCTTAAACTGTTGGAGAGCAAGTTTCTAATCTGATGCCCTATCTCCCCTGAATAAAAGCAAGGACATTCTCCTCCATAACCTTATAAAACTATGCAAATCAGGAAATTAACAATGGTGTATTACTATCACCTAATCCTCAGACCCATTAAAATTTCACCAATTATCCTAATGTTTTTTAATACCAGAGGGAGGCAGTTCAGAATCACACACCGCTTTCTGCTAACATGTCTCTGTCTCCTTCTGTCTGGAACATGCCCCAGGCCTTCTTGACTTTCATCACTTGACATCTTTGAAGATGACAGGCCAGGTCTTTTATAATGTGGCCCCTGGTTTGGGTTTGCCTGATGTTCTGTCGTGATTAAATTCAGGATCTGTGTATTTGGCAAGAACATCACAGAAGTGATGCCTGTGTTCTCGTCACTGCATCCCGTCAGCGGTCCATGATTTCGGTTTGTCTCATTACTGGGGATGTTCACTTTGATCTGTGATGAGGTGGTGATGTCTGTCAGACTTTTTTTTCTCCTTTGTAATCAGTAAGTATTTTAAGGGAAGTGACTTTGAAACTAAGGACATATTATTTTTGTATTTAACAAAGAGTCAGTATTTTAACTCACCCAAGACTGTGGAGACGTAAGTTCCAGATCTGGCAGAAAAAAGGCAAAGACCTCTCCCAGAGCAGAGTCCCACTGGAGGGGGCCATGGACGAGGGACACAGGTGATGCTTCCCAAGAAACTCCTAGAATCGCTGGACTATAAAACCCCTTGAGGCAAATAACGCAGAGGCTTTTGTAGAGGCATGGAATCATTGGAAAGCCTCTTTGTCACATTGTCTTTTTTAGTTTCCACCTGGACTTGTGGTACAAGATGAGACACTTCGCTTGGGCAGCGTAGTGTGACTTTTTGCATAGATTTATCCTACTTGGAGGACTTCCAGAGGAAGGCTGAAATCCCAGGGCCAAGAAATTGATGAGTTTCCTGGCCAAGAATGATAGTATTGAGCTGTTTGGGACATCTCTTTACTAAGAAGCCACTAGATATTTTGGGGGGCGGGGCATACACGTTTAGGATTGCTGTACCATCTCTGTGGATTAGTCCTTTTATCGTTACATAATTTTATTTGTTCTGAAGTCTGCTTTATCTGATCTTAATGTGGTCACTACTGCTTTCTCTTATTAATGTTTACATGATCCATCTTTTTCTATCCTGTTACTTTAAACTTGCTTATATAAGTATATCTGAAGTGAGTTTCTTATGAGTAGAATATAGTTGGACTATGGTTTTGAATCCTATCAGTCTCTTTTAATTGCTGTTTATGCCACTGACATTTAATGTAATTAATGACCCATTAAAGGTAAATCCATAATTTTATTTTTTTGTTTTCTGTTTGTTCCATTTTCCTTTCTCTGTTTCCTTTTTCCTTCCTTCCTGTAGCTTACTGGAACAGACTTAGAATTCCATTTTGATTTATGTACAGTGTTTCAGGGTGTATGTCTTTGTATAGCTTTTTTAGTGGTAGCTTCTAGTATATGCAAGATAGATAGACACATGATTATATATATTTCATATTTCAAATACATTTCAGATAGTGGGATTTATGAAATATATGAAATGTTTATGGAATATGAAATAAATTACCACAGTCTACTGGTGTCATCATTTTACCCATTTTAGTAAAGTGCAGAAATCCTACTTCCCTTTAAGACCCTTATCTTCCTCATTTATAATTGTCTTAAATATTTCCTCTACGTACATTTAGAACCACATCAGCCAGTGTTATCATTTTTGCTTCAACCGTAAAACAAATTTAGAAAACGGGAGCAGGAAGGTCTATTGTATTTTCCTGTATTTTTGCTTACCATGTTCTTGCTTCTAACTCATTGTCTATCATTTCCCTTCTGTTAAAGGACTTCCTTTAGCCATTCCTTTATGAGTAGGTCTGCTGGTGACAAATTCTCTTCAGTTTGCTTCATCTGAAAACATCTTGATTCCTCTATCATTCCTGAGAGATAGCTGCTAGATAGAAGATTCTAAGTTGACAATTCTTTTCTTTCAGCATTTGAAAAATATTGTGCTGTTTACTTCTGGTCTCATTGGTTTCTTATGAGAAATCTACTTTCATTCATATTTGTTTCCCCTGTAGGTACAGTGTTGTTTCTCTCTCGCTGCTTTTAAGGATGTTCGTTGTTTTTAATTTTCAGAGGTTTAATGAGATGTGTCTTGTGAATTTCTTTGAGTGTTTCCTGTTTGGGGTTTATACAGCTTCTTAAATCTAAAGCTTTCTGTATTCTGCCAAATTCAGGACACTTTCAACCATTATTTCTTCAAGTGCATTTCAACCCTTCCTCTTTCTCTTCTCTTTCTAGGGCTCCAATGACATAAAAACTGGATATCTTGTTACCATCTCACAGGCCCCTAAGGTTCTACCCAGTTCCTTCCTGTCTATTCCTCTCTGTTGTGCAGATTGCAGAGTTCCTATTGCTCTGTCTTTATGGTCGCTGTTTCTTTCCTCTCTTCCCTCCTTTCTGGCCCTTGAGCCCCTCCCTCCCTTGAAGTTTCACATTTTGGCTGTCATATCTTTCAGTACTAAAATTTGATTTGGTTTTTCCTTCATATCTTCTATTTCTCTGCTAAAGTTTTCTATTTCTTTTCTAGACTTCCTATTTTTTCATTTGCTTTGAGTGTGTTTGCCATGACTCATTGAAGCATTTTTATGGTGGCTGCTTCAAAATCTTTGTCAGATAATTCTCATGTCTCCGTCATCTTGGTGTTGGTATCTGTTGATTCTCCTTTTTCATTCAGCTTGTGATCTTCCTCGTTCTTCGTATGATAAGTAATTTTCTATTGAAATCTGGATTTGGGGGGTATTATGTTATGAGTCTCTGAATCTTATTTAACCCCTGTGTTAGCTGACTTTCTCTGATACCTTTCTGGGAGGGGATGGATGAATGCTGCCTTGTTATTGTCAAGTGGGAGCAGAACTCCAGGCTCCCCACTTGGCCTCTATTGACACCTGAGGGGGCGTTCCTTCTC
The DNA here is from genome assembly GCF_009834535.1 of Camelus ferus. NCBI lineage: Eukaryota > Metazoa > Chordata > Mammalia > Artiodactyla > Camelidae > Camelus > Camelus ferus. Next base: position 18,324,684 of record NC_045730.1, read on the forward strand.
ACTACTGTGGGTGGGGGTAAGGGTTCTGGCTCCCCACTAGGCCTCCACCAATACATCCCTCGTTGGGAAGTGTAGAAGTCCCTCAATTCCTTCTCCCCACATGGCCCCCACGGACACCAGTGGGTGGTGGCTTAGTTACATCTGAGCGGTAGTAATGGTCCTGACTTTCTATAAGGTTTTCTCTGAGACGACCTCAGTGGAGTGATGCCTCCTGACTGCTAGGCAGGGAGTGAGGGGTAGAAATCCAGGTTTCTCCCTCAGCCTTTGCTGGCACAGGTGGGAATGGAATCACGCTCTTCCTTGTGGTGTCTGCCTGGAATAGAGTGACTATTGTCTGAACGTTTTCTTACAAGTCTGCCCCTTGCTTGGTTTTTGGCTAGAAGGAGCAGGCTTTGCGGAGGCGTTCTTGTTTGCACCCATTGGCATTCCCGTGTTGCCAGGCTCTTCTGCTCCAAGTCTGGGATATATGACACTGCAGAAAACCCAGAGAACTTGTCCCTGTGTTGTTCCTCGGGCCTGGAGGTCCCTGGCTAGTCTGCCTTCTCTCCATCTTTCAGGTTTTTCTTATATTTGTTTTGTATGTAGTGTCCTGGGATTTTAATTGTGCTTCATGGGAGGAATAGGGGAAAGTATGACCACTCCAGCTTCCCTACAATGTACAATACTTTTGGTATAATATTTGATACACACCAAAGAATATATCTAAGTCCATATATGGACTTATGGTATACGTGTGTGTGTCACAAACCATAATAGAACAGACACTAAATCTCTCAAAATTCTAAACATATGATAGTGAGTTGAGCTTTTTCCTAGGGAAAAGGGAAAACCACACTACTCAATCACAAACTAACTTCCTTTGGCTGACAACCTAAAAAAGTTAGGCTTTTTTTTTCTCCCACTCTGAAATATCCTTTGGTCCCAGAACCTACTGAGGATGGGATCTTGGCCCCATGACCTAGTTCTCATCTCGCTGTTGGTTGTTGTTATTTCAAAGCCATCTTTCTTCTGTTCTAAAGTTTCCTGCCTCCTAGACACAGGTCAACATCAGGACGGACACAGCCGTGCAGCTGGGGAGCCTGTGAAGCTGATGACTCAGGATGACCGAAATAAACACGCTTTGTAGCGGACGGCTCCCCCGGCCACGGGCTGCCCTCACCCCCTCCACCCATCCTGGGCCTTCTTCCTCTTGTCCTTCTCAGGGGTCCTATCTTGCTCTCTTGTGCACCCTGCTGTGGCTATCACTCCATTTTCTGCCTGTGTGAATGAACAACCGCTGTCTGGAAGAAGCTCTCCAAGAGCTGTCTTGTTCGGAAAGGACCAATGCAGGTGTGCAAGGGATAGAATATACAGACCTGGTCTGGGGACCCTGACCTGGAGTCAGGATCTGATCACTGATGTCTCCAGGTCGGTCTCCTTCCTCTCCAGGGGTGGGGCTGGCACTACATGGATTTTCCCTTCCCCCTTCTGGATTCTTCTGAGATCCAGAGAACACGTGGAGCCCCTCCCCCGCCCACAGCAGCAGGAGCCTCCATGTGCCGCAGCACATGGACGGCTCAGAGTCCCAGCAGCGGGGGATGTGTGATGTCTTCAGTACATTTGGATTGATTCTGGGAAATGAGCTAAACAAATCTCCAAAAGAACAAAGACTTGCAGCTGCAGTGTCTTACCTACTGAGAAACACACCATCTGGGGCTTGTCTCAGAGGCTCTGTGACGGCTCCCCGCCTCTGTCTCTCTGGACTAGGGGCTACGGGGGAGGGACATTGGTCTGTGAGGTCAGAGGAGCCCAGTCCTCATGCAGTGCCCTTCCTTACAGCCGTGGGACCTTGTGCGAATCACTTTTGTCTTTGTTGATAAAACAAAAATGGTGTAAGGATACCTCTTCCACCATCAACTATTTCTTAAATGATATAAAATAAGTCTTTATCATTTTATTGGATGTGATAATGCCATCATGAAAATAATAATGTTATTGAGGAATTACATTGGAATGCTCTAGTAAAAAAGAAGAAGGGAGGAGGAAGAGACCAATAAAACTGGACTGGCAAAATGTTGATAATTGTTTGAGGAGGGAGGTCTGGGGGGCCGTTACGGTCTGCCCTCTACTTTTGTGTTTGAAATTTTACAAAATCAAAAGAGTAGTGCCATTTTACATTCCAACAGCACCAACAAGACAGTGGATAGAAATATCCTTTGGAGACAGGGTCCTGCCATAGAAATGGCTGTCTCCACCCGGTGCGCTAACGGAGTAGCAGCGTGAGGATGCGCCTCTCTCACTGGTCGAATTTGGCTGTAAGAACTGTTACATGTCCAGGCAGCAAACCCATGGGGAACCCCCGGCTCACTGGCCCTGTCACCAGCTCTCCAAGTGAAGGGGAGATCAGGAGCTTCTTGTAGGACAGAAGGTGGACTTGTGGTCTATCCCAAACTGGATTCAGTGGCCTCTGTGTCTGTCTCATGTGTGGTGGGTTCTCACCCCAAGTTCACGGTTTCCTGTTATTCCCTCTTGGATCTTCTGCCTCCTCTGCCTGGTGGAGATATTCCGGTTTCCTGCTCTCTTGGACTCTCCTTGCTCTGGTCCTCAGTTTTGAGAGAGGCAGAACAGATGGACAAGGAAGATACTTGGATGCAGAGAGCAGAGTCAGGCCAAGGGCAGAGTTCAAGGTCAGGTCGCCCGAATGGGGCAGGGGTTCCCGGGCTGCCATCAGGCAACGAGCAGGTTGGTCAGCATCACTGGTTTTGAGCTCTGGGACAGCATCCTATTGGGTGCTGTTTCTACAGAGATGACAAATACTGATTCTGTGTCCCAAGGAACTGATGTCTAGTGGTGGAGAAAGGCAGATAAACAGGTGGTTACAGAATGAATTACTTTCCAGGGATAGATGTATGTAGAGAGGATAAGGAGATGAAGCTGCCCTAATGTTGCCTCTGAGTGTTCAGATGGTGGGTGGGGCAGGGAGCTGTGCAGTGATCAGGCAGCTTCCCAGAAACAGTGACTTGAACTCAGTGTTTTGACACTGAGATAAGCAGGTGGTGGGAAGAAGGAATTACAACAAACCCATGTCATGGCATAGACACGAGGGTGCCTGAATGGACACTCTTCTTCCTCCTCCTCTGGGAGGAATTCTGCAATCAAATCCCAAGTCCCCAAACCAGACAGCAGGAGAATGAACTCACCTGCTTCCTCTGCATGGAACTTTTCACCAGAGGTGGTTAACAAATGACAGATGGTTTGTAGAACCACAAAAAGGGCCCAGGTAGGTTTACAGAAATAAGAAAGAATGAATTTTTCCCATGCTGGTCAGGAAAGAGCTGGATGGCCCTTGGACCGTCCCTTCCACCCAAGATGAAGGATATCTGCAAACATTGTAGGTTCTTTGTGTTATTCTTTTCCACAAACGGGAAACCCTGTTTGTGTCCTGGGTCCAAATCAGTGTCTGTCACTCCTATTTCCTGTGTTGATTTTGGATGATTGAGACTTGTTATAATTATCTTTCCCCTAGTGTGGAGTCTCTTATCTTGTCCACATTAGTAATGCTAGTTTATTCTTCATAAACTTGTAAAAGACAAATAGAACAGAATCATTAAAAAGATTGACACTTAACTGCCTTCTCTGAAGCACTGTAAGCATCTCCAGCCCACTTTCCATCGGGCTCTGGGACACAGCCTGCTCATGCAGTGCGTGCCTTGACTTCCTGCTCCCCACAGGCCCGTCCTTGGACTTCCTTTCTTTCTGTCTGCACCCCACCAGGATGGCCTCATCTACTCCCCTGCCTTCATCTTTGTCATGTCTCCCAGTGATAGGTCCTTAGCTGTCACCCCTCTCCCGAGGTCCAGACCCATCTGTCCGGCCAATACTGGCCATGTCCACTGGAAAGTTCCACGGGCTCCCCAGACTTGTAGTCACCACCTCGCACTTGCTGCATCTCTGTGTTGTCCAGGACCAGGTACTCAGCCTCCGTGCAAGACACCGGCAGGCCGTGCTGGGCTGCCCCCTGCAGCTCACGCCCCCTCCACCCACTTCCACTCCATCTGCAAGGCTGTCCATACACTTCCCAATGGGGCGACTTCCCCTCGGGCCAGTGACCTCTCTCACTTCCGCGTTCTAACACTCCTCTCTTTCCTTTTGAATTAATCACCATTGTTTCAAAGCAATTCCTTAAAAAAAATCCTGTCTCTCCTCTGCTTCAAATAAACCCATTGGTTTTCTACTCCTTCCAGAGAAATTGAAATTCTTTACCCATATGCAAGGCCTCTCATACCCAGGCCCCAATCCACCTTTCCAGCCTCAGCTCTCCCCTTCCCAGCAGAGATGTCACTCCTGTCCTCACCCGGAACTCCCAGCCATCATCCAAGCAGCTCTGGTCTTTCTGAGCCTCTGCCCTCCCCTCCTTCACTGACCCGCTCCGCTCTCTGAATCCCTCTTCTCCCTCTCCGTTTTTTCCTATATGAAAAGAAACCATTCATTAGACAATTCCAAGGCCGCCTGCCTATTTCATGTTTTCATTTATTTATTAGTTCAACAAGTGTTTACTGTGTACCTTCTATATGCCAGGCACAGTTCTAAGCAGCAGAGATGCAGCCGTTACCAGGACAGGAGATCCCTGCCTCTGGATTTTACTTTCTAGTCGGGGGAGAGACAGAAAACAAGCACATAGAAGAAGAAGTAACAGTGTTGGGTTGTGATGAGTGCTGTGCAGACAAATAAAGCAGGAGGACAGAGGGGGAGTGACAGATGTGCCGCGTTTTGATCATTTCTCCCCTTCCCACAGTGTGGGTACAAGTCATATTTTCCCAGGGCTGTTGTAATAAAGTGTCGTGAACTTGGCGGCTTAAAACAACATTTATTGTCTCCTAGTTCCAGAGGCTAGAAGTCCCAGGTTCAGGTGTCAGCAGAGCCACTCTCCCACTGAAGGCTCTAGAGGAGGGTCTTTCCTGCCACTTCTGGCTTCTGGTGGTCCCAGCATCCCTTTGCTCGTGGCCGCATCACTCCAACCCCTGCTTTCAGTCTTCATGTGAACTTCCTCCTTCTGTATCTCCCTGTGAACTTCCTCCTTCTGTATCTCCCTGTGTCTTCCCCTCTTTTCATAAGGACCCCAGTCATTAGGTTTAGGGAGCACCCTAATTCCAAGATGGTTACACCTGGGATCTTTAACTAATTACATCTGCAAAGACCCTGTTCCAAATGCAGTCCCATTCTGATGTTCCAGATGGACGTGCATTTTGGGGACACTGGTCAAACCGCTATGCTGTCTAGGCAATGAGTGGAGACTGGCTTGCTTTTACCTCCAACAAAGGAAATGTTGAATTTAAAAAGAAATAAAGCGTCCACAAACAATAAATGCTGGAGAGGAAAGGGAACCCTCCTACAATATCAGTGGGAATATAATTTGGTGCAGCCACTATAGAAAGCCATTATGGAGATTCCTTAACAAACTAAAAACAGACTTAGCACATGATCCAGCAATCCTATGCCTGGGCACATATCTGGAGAGAACTCTAATTTGAAAAGAAACATGCACCCCAATGTTCACAGCAGCACTATATACAATAGCCAAGACATGGAAACAACCTAAATGTCCATTAACAGATGACTGGATAAAGAAGCTGTGGTATATTTATACAATGGAATATTATTCAGCCATAAAAAACAATGAAATAATGCCATTTGCAGCAGCATGGGTGGACCTAGAGATGATCATACTAAGTGAAATAATTCCGATAGAGAAAGACAAATATTGTATGATATCACTTATATGTGGAATCTAAAAAAATGACACAAATGAACTTATTTACAAAATAGAAACAGACTCACAGACATCGAAAAAACTTTTGGTTACTGAGTGGGGGGATGGGGATAAATTAGAAGTCTGGGATTAGGAGATACAAACTACTATGTATAAAATAAACAACAAGGTCCTACTGTACAGCACAGGGAACTATATTCCATGTCTTGTAACCTACAATGCAAAAGAACATATGTGTGTATATAACTGACTCACTATGCTGTACACCAGATATTAACACAACATTGTAAACCAAATGTACTTCAATAAAAAAGTAAAATGAAAAGAAATAAAGCATACATATAATTTTGAAATAAAATTTTTGTCTGCCTATTTAGGTTTTTGTCCTTGGGTTCTGAAGTAAGTCAGTTGGCCATCACTGCAGATGATGGGGGGCACTGTCTGAGCCCCGAGGTGACTTGCTGTCCACCCAAACGTACCCTCATCACACAGGGCTCTTGTATGTTTCCTCAGCTGGGCTTTTGAGCACAGAGATAAAACAGAGACTAAGAACGAGAACAAGAAACAGCTCGAACTGCTTATGGCTCTGGAGAGGCTCTGAGTTCTGTCTCCTTCAGCATCACCACGACATCTGTCATATCGTCCAGCCCTTTGGGGTAGCACTTAGAGAAGAGGGTTCATGGTGGTCAGAAGCTGATTTTTAATTGCTTTCATTTTTACTCCAAACAGGGTTAAATAAGTCTTACTTAACAAGAGCTAATTAAGCACAATAATTTACTGAGCACAGTACTGTGTGGTATATGCATGATCTCCCTAATCCTCCCAACAAATTATGTGGTAGTATTATTATTCCCATTTAATGGATGGGGAAAAAAATCACTGAGGCTCAGATAACCATTCCTGTGATGAGCCCCACCAACAAAGGCAGGAGGATCGAGGGGTCACCACGGCTGTCATTTACAGACCCGTGACACATGCGTAGTGTGTCTTTAGAGGAAGCACTTATATTTCTAAGCATTCGTTTACTTCACATTCTTAAATGGAGATTTTTCTACAGCACCTGTTTCCAACTGAGCGCAGCTCATGGGCGTGTTTATCAGAACTGTGCTTCTTGCTGAGCCCTCATTTACTTCATTGGTGACTTTTCCACATTTTTGGCATATTTGCTTAAAGGTTTAAAGGGTTTTGTTTTTTTTTTAGTGTAAACATGGTTAAACAAAGTGTAAGACTCTGAAGAACTGTGGAGGAAACACTTGTGAAATAGAAGAGGAGCCAGGAGACAGAGCCCGAACCAGCAGCAAACACTGAAGAATGAAAATGAGAATCAGAAATGAGGCAGGAAGAGCAAATTGAGTGGGACTCACAACAGGCAAGTTCCAGGTGAGGGCAGCGGATAGGCAGCCATCAGCCAGGAAAGCGGCAGTGAGGAACGCAGACCCTTCACGTGAGACCACAGGCTGAGACATTAAGAACAGAGCCAAACACGTTGCTGACACTCACTCGAGGCCACTGTGATGAAGAGGGTTTACCCACTGCTTTGGGGACACCCACAAGAGCTCTTTATGCACCGAGCAACAAAAACCACCACAGTTATAATACAGCCAATATTTTATCATAACAATAAATAGAGTCTAGCCTTTAAACCTTGTGAATCACCATATTGTACACCTGGAAATGAGACGATATTGTACATCAACTATACTTCATTAAAAAAAAAAAAAAAACCCTACAATGACCACATTCAAGTGCCCCTAGCACTGGCTTCCACATTAAGGACATCGCTTTGGTCTTTGGATTCTTCTCAGTGTTTCATCTGAGAAAAAGTGACTGTTTATTGTGCTTACAATAAAATAAGTGAATGCAAGTTAGGTGCATGAATACTTCATCAAGACCTGCATGAGGATGGTCAACATCCTATGCCAGTGTAGAGTAGCCAAGAGTTTTCCACCTGCCCTTGGCCAGGGTGCCTGGGACATTGCAGGTGACGTCTGCTGGACTGAAGCTGGGAGTCCTCTGCTTGTGTGTCTCTTTTCAGTGTGTTGAGTTGGCCTCCCTTTCTTGTTAAATTTTATTAGCCTGATTGAACAGTCTCTCCCCTCCACAATTCAGATAACTGGCAAGATCACTTAACGTTGTAAAGAATTTAAGTTTTTTGTAGGAATATTCCCATTACAGAAAAAAAAATACCAATCCAAGTCATTCTGATTTTAGCTACCTACACAGTCATTTTTTAAAATTTAATTTTGCAAAGAAGAATGCATTCTAGATGAATGCATTCAAGGTGATTTAAAAATAAAGCATCTACTTTATGAAGAAAGGAATATTGTGTTAGCAATATTAAATACTTTTAAAAATTTGAAACTACCATAATATCTGAAGGTATCTGCTGAGTCATCTCATCCTGAGAGATGACAAGTAACACACACCCACAGCCTGTATTGTGGGTGCCTTGCCCATACCTCCCCAGCTAGTGCAGAAGCCTGACTTCCAGTTGTCAGCATCTGCATCTCTGCCTGAGGGCTTCTCTGATAGCCAGGGGCCATTATGTCCTCCCACAAAGCACATAGGAAGTTCTGGAGACTTGAGAGCCCCTGGGAGCAACTCTCAGCATAACACGGGCAGAAGGTGGTGTATAAATACCCCAGCTCCCTTGCCCCTCGGATGCAGTTACTCTGGGGAGTATGCCTTACATGGGCTCCTAGAGTCTCCAGCAGTGTTATAGACAGCTACCCACAGTGATGATCTGCCTGATCACACACGCCTTCCCTGCATCCCTCACTTCCCCCTATTCCGCTGGTCTCTCCTTTACCTTGTAAATAAACTACCTGTATTCAAACTCTCGTATTTCAGGTTAGCTTCTGGAAGAACCAAAATTAAGATAATGCAAATGTCTCTGATAATTACTATTTAGGCTGAAATCGAAAAACTTCTAGTCCTTATAAGTAGAACTAAGTAATTTTCAAGATGCTCAACCTTTGGCAAAATTCTTGACTTTAGATGGTCACTTGTGGTTCTTACTAAAATTTTACTGTGTTTAAACATGTCAAGGTTTTCTTGCTGCCTGATTCCTTCACTAAGTATTCTGAGCGCTGAAAATCGTCTTCATGCCACCTGATGTCCTAACTGGTGCTGCACGAACCAAAGACAGAAAACTCTGAATATCACTAAGTGGTTGTGTCGTTACCAGGAAGTGATACTGATTGTACGGGGCACAAGCCTTTTGAGATTTGCTCACCTCTTTCTCCCTCCTTCTTCCTTTCTCCCTCCACCTTTCTTTCTTGTTGGAACTCCAAGTCCCTTTTCTTTCAGACTTGCACCAAACACCATGTCCCAGACCCTGGGCTCTGGCTGTCGGAGTAGCCATTGACACACAGGAAAGTGTAGGATGTAAGCTCCCAGTGGATGAGATTGTGTTGCTGGAAGAGGTGGGATATTGGAGGGTGCTGGCCAGACACCCCCACACCTGCACCTCTTTCATGAACTGCTCTGAGGTGTGATTCCCCTGCAGACCCTTTCAGAGAAGCCCCCAGCGCCCTGTGAACTGGCTTTGGAGCCACCTGCTGTGTCTCGGGCTTGTTGTGTACGATGTGCCACATTGCTGCCCTGCATCGGTCCTGCCTCACCTTCCCCTGCCCTGTGGCCCAGTGCTTCGGGCTCCCACCTCAGTCCTTCCTCGGGCTCTGCTTCCTAGACCCACAGGCTGTGACGCTGACTCAGTCTCTTCACACGAGTTGTTTTCATGTCTGTTTCAGGCAGGTTTTGTCTCCAGAACTAACTTGGATCATGGCCACTATGAACTTCTGGACTATTTCATTTGGATTCTGTGTTTATCTGGGTTGAAGTATAGTTGGAAGGTACAGTAAGCACTTTAAAGAAGATGTACAGCGATTCTGGTTTTTAAAAGTCTGAATTCTTTTGGTCAGACATCGCTGAGAAGGTTCAGATCTAGACTCGTTGGCCAGTAGACTGTTGACAAATGTTTGGATATCTGCTGATTCAAAGGGAATTCACTTAAGAACTTCAGATCCAAGTGTCAAGTGAGAAATGGGATGTTCAAATTGATTATGAGAACCTGCTGTGAGGTTTAAGTGAATTAAATAGCATTTTTAAAAAATATAAAGTGATTAACATACACACCTGGGGCTGTTATTGGCATCACAATACACGTGGCATAACTGCTTTCTGATGCCAACTAAATCCTTTAACACTTTATTATCAAGTAGCAGCAACAGAAGATGTCAGAAAGATAGAGCAAGGAATGTGTTTGACCATAATCATCCCTCCCTGGGTCCTTCAGATGCTTTTTTGCTTGGTTAGTTTTTCTGTCGGCATCCTAACTGAGCCTGCTGACACCTTAACCCCCTTCACCCATCCGCCTATTCTGCTGGTCAGGCCCTCTCGCCCAGGCATCTTCATTCTCCAGTCTTGACCTCACTTCTTACTGGGAAGTAAAGTGCGCCTCATTTCATGAAATTATGGTAATAGATGATAGGTTTTCTTTGTTTCTTTCATAAAAATTAAAAGTTGCCAGTCCTCCAATGTCCTTCTCTTTTTAATGACTATTTCATTGGACATTAATGTCTGGGCATGAAATCTCTTGCTTTCTTCTTCAAATAGCATCTTGGGCATTGGTTTCCACGGCTGTCAACCTCTTTGGCTGTCCAGGCCCAGTTAAGCTTCATCAGGTTTGTGATAAGCAAGCTTCCTACAGCTGCTTAAAGGGTTGTCTTTGGGTGAGAGGCGCAGTGTGAATTCCCGCTGCTCAGAAAGCTTTGTTGCTTCTCATCGAGGAAGGTGTCCGCCTTCAAGGTTCAATGATTCGAGCCATTCTGCTAAAAAGGCCTTCTTACCCCACAGTTCACTCTACTGCCTGTGCCCCAAAGACCTGCTACTAGAGAGTTTTTGTATTAAATTATGCTGGGCTTATCCATTAAAAAGAATGAAATAATGCCATTTGTAGCAACATGGATGGACCTAGGGATTATCGTACTAGGTGAAGTAAGTCAGAAAGACAAATTTCATACATCACTTACATGTGGAATCTTAAAAACATGATACAAATCTTATTTACAAACCAAAAATAGATTCACAGACATAGAAAACAAATTATGGTTACCAAAGGGGAAGGATAAATTAGGAGTTAGGGATTAGCAGATACACACACAAAAAAAATAAACAACAAGGTCCTACTGTAGAGCACAGGGAACTATATTCAATTTCTTGTAATAACATACGGTGGGAAAGAATCTGAAAAAAAAATATGTATAAGTGAATTTGATAATGTTGATTTTTTGAAGATTCTGGCCAGTTTTCTTGCAGAATATTTCACCTTCGGGAAAGATCTCATGGGTGCATCTTGGAGTAAATTAACTTCACTGTCCCCTGCGTTTCCTGTAACCTACAAACTAGGTCTGAGACATGAGCTTTCCTTAACCTTCCGTGGTACTGAACCTGTTCTCTGTGTAGAACAGCCTCCCTCAGTCACACTGCCAGATTGCATAACCCTTTTGAGTTTCTGATTTGTTATTTAACCAGCATTCACATGGGAGTTGTCACTCACTGCCTCTCAGAGCAGGTTAACTCTGCACCATGTGGAAGGGATCCCATCAGAAATCAACTTTGTTGTGGAACACAGCACAAATCACTGGGAAGCATCACTGACTTCTGCCTCCTCTCCCTCATTACATGAATGCAATTAACATCTGGGGCATGGAAGCAAAGGGGGACATTAGATCTTGGAGAAAGTTCTAACTCTTAATCTCATTCAACCTGGTCTTGACCAGTGAGCAGAGCATTTCCACCCTCCCTCAGTCCCCATGCCTGGACACTCTCCGCTCTCCAGCTCCTTCATGAGGCTAGCTGGCCTGAGTCCACAACCACATTTGGTGGGAAATGTAGGGGAAATTGCAGCTGGGTACACAATACAGAACTCTAGGACACTACCGAGCTGAGCCTGAGTGCCCTCTCTTGTGAGTCCTGCAGCTACAAATTTGAGTCTTCCCATGAAAAGTGGGTGAGGCAATACACCAGATGAAGTGGGTCAAGTAAGACAAAAGAAGTGATTTCTGATGAATCCTGAACGTACAGATTCACCATCACTCAGACCTGAAAATGGAAGGTTTTTCATACAGGAGAGCTGGAGTCTCACAGGCCAGCTGTAATAACACCAGCCAGCGTGTATGGAACCAGAGCCGGAGGCCGAGTGCTCAGCTTGTGCATGATCACCCAGTTTGAAGCCCATGAGTTAGGTTGGATAATCTGTAAATCTGAGGCACAGAGAGGTGAAGGAGCTTCCTCTAGGTCACACAGGAATTAATTGGAAGAGCTGAGATTTAAACCCCAGCAAATGAGATTCATGACCTGAGTGTTAACCACTGTGCTACACGGTGACTTTTCCACGTGGCCCAAGAGAAGAGGCAGCCACTGTGCTGCACTGGGGCCCAGATCTGGAAGGACCTAGAGCGTGCCTATTCTCAGGTGCCTGACCTGATGGGCCACGTTTAAATTGTCCAGATACAGCTGGAGGCATGAGGGTGAGCAAGTCGGTTGAGTAATACCTGACACAAAGGAAGCAAGCATGTCCTCCAAAGATGACCGAGGGGGGTGGCAAATAGCTGGAAGCCTGTGCGCAGATTGACAGATTCACTCCCAGCCGCCCCGTCCCTGGATCCGCTCACTCCGTGCCTGCCATGACAGCCAACAGCGTGGGGTCACTACAGGGGCAGGGGCAGCGAGTTAAGAAAACCACACAGTGCTAATCTGTGCCTTACTTATGAAACTCTAAACAGCTGCTCCCCTGCCAGCCCCACAAAAGTGAAAACAAAGGGCTGTTTTAGGACCGCGTGCCTCACATGATGGCCAAGGCCAGGTCGGTGCCGGACGGCCGAGCGTTCCAGCCCACGATGACATCCTGGATCGGCGGCCTGGCAGATGGGCCAGAGAGCTGGGAGCGGGAGCTGCGTCCGGACGTCGTCGTTCGTATTTCTCCATCAACACCCTCGAGTATAAGCGAACCATCTCCTACTCTGCCTTTGCTGGATTTTCTCAAAAACTACCTGCTTCTTGAAAATATCTGGACAATGGGCACAGTTAGGTCAAGGGACACAAAATATTGCTGAACACGAATCACTCTTCCTGCAGCTGCAAATCACTCCAAACACTGCCTTCTTTTTGCTAAAAGATTAAAATGGAGACACTTATGGGAGAAACACAAATTGAAACAGAAAAGAATCTATTTTTTTTTTCATATCAGATTGGCTAAGACTTAAAAGCTTTATAAAGCCCAGGATAGGTGAGGGGGTAAGGAAATCATCCCTTTCATTGCTTGTTGGTCAAATATGAAGACCTCTCTGGAGGCCACAGTAGTGCCTGTAAAAAAAAAAAAAAATTGTATGTATGAACCCCTTGACTTGACAACTCTTCTAGGAATTTATCCTACAGATATATTTGCACAACTGTACAAAATATGTGAGTAAAGAATATTCACTGCCATATTGTAGTATTTTTTAAAAGCCTGAATATAACTCACATGTCCATGAATAGGGGACAGGTATATAAAGCACATCTATAAAAGGAATATTATGTCGCTATTAAAAATAATAAAGTAGACCTGTATGTGTTAAAATAAAACACACCAATATATTATTAAATATATAATAGATAAACATGCAAAAAGCAAGTGTCATAATATTGCACACAAATATTAAAATGTGTATTTTCAATGTTTGTGCACGCATGGGAAAGTCTGGAAGGATATATAAGAAATTGTTAATAATGGTTATGTTTAGGTGAGGGGGGCATAAGAGAAAAGGAAACTTTTCTTTTTCCAACTTTTATATCCTTCTCATCTATTTGAAGTTTTTAAACAGGCATGTCCAGCACTTATTTTAATTTTTTTCTTTTTAATTCATCTGTATTTGTCACAGCCTTTTAAAGCAGAATGTGACTTGAGCACCATTTATCATTTTTAAAACCTGGCTTCCACTTTTTAGAAATAGTGACCCTGAAAATTCCTGGATCATACTCAGAATTTCCACGCTCCTCTTTTCTATAAAACAGACAAATCACAAATGCCTGCCCAAAGCTGGAAAAAAAAAATTGGAAAAAAGAGAAAGGAACAAAAGCCATGTTATCCAAAAGGGCCTGTTTTCCTACCATCCTCAAAAGCCCTTCTAGATTTTCCATTTATTGTAGAAGGTCCTGTCATCCATTTATTATTACGGGTTTCATGTGTCGAGGAAGCCTGACCTGGAGGTCAGTGGTGGTGGAGGTCCGGGCTGCGAGGTCTCCCTGTGCCCTTCCTTTTGACTGATACTCAGAGAAGGCTCCCTGGTACCCTGGGCCTCCAGGGGCCCCGGACACAGTGGGACTGAGGAACAGCACGTTCCCAGCTGACTTGATCTGAGACGACAGAGCCTGGACGATCTCTCGGTTTCCCTATGTGAGTCAGCACTGGCCCTCCGGTGTGGCCCGGATCCACATGCCTCAGAGCAGAATGTGATGATGGGGTTCTGATGCGCTGGTGAACTTGGTGCTGTGACCGATTCCAAAACAACTGTAGGCAGAGAAGACATCTTTACGTTAAACTTTGCATTTCAGGAATGTTCTCTGGTTAACTAGAGTCCACTTCGCTAGTCTTAGTGCGGTGATCATTTTGCAGCATATACAAGTATTGAACCATTACGTTGTGCACCTGAAATGAATGTTATACATCAGTTATACATTAAGAAAAACTAAAATGAAAGAAAAATGTCCTCTGCTTACTATTGAAATGATTATATTTCTGAGATGGTGGTTAATGTTTGCCTTTTCAGAGGATCTAAGATAATAAAAATGGTACAAGTGGTACACATTCTATAGTACTTATATAAGTAACATGTTACCTAGGGAATTTTCCAATCAACAGAAGGGCCAGTTGGTAAAGTGAGATGGTGGCACCGGGGATTCCCGGCCAGAAAGGGGCACCTGTGCCTTTGGAAAGTCTCCTCTTCTAGTTCCAACAACCTTCCTACCTGCTTCCCACTCTGTCCGCCTGCCTCCCACCCACTGGAGTGGAGTGAATGTGGGGGGATCCAAACTGATGTGGTGTTGGGGGAGGTAAGCCCCTCTCTCCAAATTTCTTCCCCTCCACGGAGCCCCTGGCTCAGGTGAAAACCACTGACAGAACAGCCTACAGTGGGGCTTGGCGTCCAGCCTCCTTCTCTCTCCCATTTAGTATCTCAAAAAGTACTTCTTTCCCCAGACACAGAGGGACCAGACTATGTTTCTAGATGTATGATGCTGGAGGGGAATTGGGGGTGACCATTTTCCCATCCTTTTGTCTCTCAGCAAGACCACATCTGCACCTGTGGTCTTCAGCTTGTACTTTGTGTAAGACTCATCAGCATAAATTTGGGAGTTTGAGATTAACAAATATTGGCCACTATATATAAAAATAAATTAAGAAAAAAACAAATTTCTTCTGTCTAACACAGGGAACTATATTCATTATCTTGTAATAATCTTTAATGAAAAAGAATATGAAAATGAATATATGTATGTATATGTATGGCTGGGACATTGTGCTGTACACTAGAAATTGACACAGTGTAACTGACTATACTTCAATTTTTAAAAATGCAGATTTTGGGGTGGGGAGGGTATAGCTCAATGGTAGAGCGAGGTCCTGTGTTCAATCCCCAATACCTCTATTTTTAAAATAAATTTTAAATAAATAAACCTAATTACCCCCACCAAAAAAACCAAAAGAATTAATTTAAGAAAATGCAGATTTCTGAGCACTTTTCTCAGAGATGCTGTTTCAATAGACATGGTAAGTGTCCAGAAGTTGCATTTTAAGCACACACTGCGGGGGATTCTGGACCACAGTTGGAGAAACAGTGCCCCAGGACAAAGGAGGTGCTTCAACTAAAAACAAAGCTAGTGAATGAATTAGGAAACTGATAAAATGACTGAAGAAGAAATTTAGGAGACTCTAAAGTAGTGATTTTTCCAATTTTTTCATCAAAGCATTTGCTCAAAGAATTGTATTTTGAAGCCTCATAGGTTAAGTAAATAACAGCAAACTCCTCTGGTTGTTGAAAACATCCCTGAGCCCTCTGTGTCCCATAGGCTGACAACCCCAGTTCCATCATGCCTGGGAAACCTCAGCAGCAGGGAGGATTGGTGAGAGTGAGTGAGACCCACTGATTAGGGGGAAGTGAGAAAGCCTTTCCATCTGTCAATGGACATTTAGATTGCTTCCATGTCTTGGCTATTGTAAATAGTGCTGCTATGAACATTGAGGGGCAGGTGTCTTTTTGAATTAGAATTTCTTCCAGATATACGCCCAGGAGTAGGACTGCTGGATCATTCTTTCTCCCTCTCTTTGTTTCCTTTACAACAGGCCCTAAACTGCTGATGGCTTCCAAGCCCATGTCCCCGGTCCCATCCTCCCTCTGGAACCCCAGACTCCTGCGTCTGACTATCTACTCCACAGCTCCATTTGGGAACCTAGTAAACATCCCAGACTTAGTTTATTGATTTTCTCAGCACACACTCCCCCCCCCCCACACACACACACACACCACCACCACCACCACAAAACCCCACCTTCCCTACCATGGTAAACACCACCACCGTTCACCTAACTGTCAAGCCACGAATCCAGGTTCATTTCTGTAGCAGAGATGCTGTCCTTTGTTTCACCAAATCCCACTTCATTTTTCTATTCCTGGACACACAGAAAGATGATTTTTTCTAGCTCCCCCTGCAGTCAAGGTGGGGTCATGGGCTATGGGTGGGAACTGCACTTGAGGGGCTTGCTTCTCTTGCCTGGACTCAGAGGTCCCAGGGACACTGTGCTGTGAATGGTATAGTGATGAGATGAAGGAGGCTCTGGGTCCCTGGGTCCCCAAATGAGCGTGTGGAGCAGAGTGCCCCTCCCCCTTCCACTTACCAACCAATGTTTAGAAACAGAATATGAGCTAGAAATGAATTTTTGTTGTGCTAAGCCACTGAGATTTGGGGCTAGCCCAGCCTTAGTTCTCCTACTAGGAGAGGCAAGAAAGGATTGTCCCCTGGCATCTTCGAGGCAACATGGCCCTGCCGACACCTTGATTTTGGACTTCCAGCCTTCAGACCTGGAAGAGAGTGCATTTCTGCTGTTTCCAGCCACCCAGTTTCTGGAGCTTTGTTACGAAAGACACAGGAAGCTGACAGCATGTGAATGCTTAGCTGGTCCTTGGCACAGAGAAACCACTCACTGAAAATTAGCCTTTGCAATTAGGGAAATGAAACATCTGTGCCAACCGTTTGATTTGCGTCCTCCTCACTTGCTGCCTTGTCCTGCCCAGCGTTTAACAAATTGCTTGTCCCTCAGTTCACCTTGGGTTACAGTTGTTGGATGTCCTGCTCTCCCAGCCTGTAAGCTCCAGGAGATGGGAACTAAGTCTTGTGCAGTTTTTATGTCTCTTACAGCCCCAGGCATTGCAAGAACAAAGACCTGAGCCCTTCCTGTGGGTTAGAAGTGGTGCCAGGTGTGGGAGTCATAAAAGGGTATCTGCCCTTGATAAGTAGGATGCTTTTGTGGCAAGAGGGTCGGACAGTTGTGTCACTAGGAGACTGTGATGTGCCGTAACAAAGACGAGTAAAGGGTGGGGTGAGGAGGGCTGACCCGCGCTCCCTGGGTGTGCAGGATGGACTTCACACAGGAGGGTACTTTTCAGCTGAGGCTTGAAATGTTACCAAGTCAGGTAGCAAGGAGAGGGTACAAACTAGAGCAGGGTTTCCAGGAATATGCAAAGACCAGATTGTGATGGCCTGGCAGGCAAAGCTAAGGAGTTGGAACTCTACACCTAGCAATAAGGGACAGTAATAACCTCTAATGAAAAAGAACATGAAAAAGTATATATATGTATAACTGAATCACTGTGCTGTACACTAGAGACTAACACAACATTGTAGATCAAATATACTTCAATTAAAAAAAGAAATAAAGAGCAGTCAGAAGTAAGTTTGTTTACATTTAAATAGATTACTTTTGGGCAAATGGCCAACTGCCATTCCTTGGAGGAAGCTTTCAGTGAAGCCTTAATGCGACAGGCATTGTTGTTGGCTGCTGGCTCACTGGGGGGCCATCCTGTCCTCCCCTGGGTCCTTAGGTCCCTCTGAAATCAGAGGGCAACTCCTGAATCTTTTTACAGGCTGTGTCACAGTGGTGCTGAGTCGTGGAGTCAGGGAGGGGGAGCTAAGAACTGAGGAGAGAGAAAGTTTCCAGGAAAGAAAAATGATGTGATTGGGAGCCAAGGCAGAAGAAGCAGAGAGGAGAGGAGAAAAAGAGGGCAAATGGAGGCAAAAGGGGTCCTGTTGCCTGGCTCTGTGAGCTTTGCAAAGCCTCGGACCTCAGGTGAAAAGCTGGGTAGGGAGACAGGAGTTCCTCCAGACCCTGGGCGTTCTGGGAAGCTGCAGGGGACAAGAAGGCAGCCTTCGAAGTCAGGCAGCAGACCAGAGCGAGGAGGAGACCGGGTCCTCCAGCTCAGGGGTGAAACAGAATTCCTGGCTTGGCCCATGACTCAGCAGGTATGAGGAGTCCCAAGGAGACCCTGAACACCCGGCCAGACCCCAGGCCGAGCCCACAGGGCAGCTCTGAGAGGGACCAGCGTCTCCAGGCAGATGAATTCATTTTGCAGAGTGTTTCCCAGGAATTACTGCCCTCCCTCTGTCTATATGCAGACTTCTCACTTGATATTTGCATAGCATAGTATTTTCTCCTCCTTAAATGCTTTTTTTCCTTGTAAATCAACTTTATTGAGGTATAATTGTAATTCAATAAAATGCACCTACTTCAAAATGTGCATCTTGATGAGTTCTGACAAGTTCGTACACCCAAGGAACCACCACGACAATCACAACACAGAACACGTGCATCACCCCAGAAGAATCCTCGGTTGCTTCCCGGGCAACCCTTCCACCCCCAGCTCCGGGCAACCGCGGATCTGCTTTTTGTCACAATGGATTATATTTGTCTTTTCTGAAATTTCATATAAATGAAATCATACAGTGCCTACTCTTTGGTGTGTGAGTCTTCTTTTCCTCAACGTAACGTTTCTGAGATCCGTCCGTGGCACTGTGTTTAGCAGTAGCTCTTCTGTTTTTATGGCTGATTGGCGTTTCATTGTGTGACTAGACCTCCGTTTGTTTATCTGTCCACCTATAGATGAAATTAGGGTTGTTTCCACTTGGGGGCTGTTATGAATTAAGCTTCTATGAACATTCATCTACACTTCTTTCTGTGGACATATGTTTTCATTTCTTGTGGGTAAATATGAGGAATGAGATATCTGAGTGTATCCTTTAAAGTGTATCTTGAGAGGAAACTGCCAAAGTGTTTCCCTCAGTGGGTGCACGGTTCCGCTTTCCCATCAGGAATATACGTGTGAGTTCCGTTGCTCTACGACCTGGCCAACTGGTTCCACACCCCCTGCCATTAGGCCAACTGAAGATGGAAAATAGTCTAAAAAATAATTCCAGAATGTTCCAAAAAGCAAAACTGGAATTTGCCATACTGGCAACTATTTACAGAGCATTTACATTGTATTAGGTTTTATAAGTCATCTAGAGATGATTTAAAGTATACGAGAGGATGTGTGTAGATTATATGCAAATACTACATCAATTTATAAAAGGGACTTGAGTATCTGTGGATTTTGGTACCCATGGAGGGTCCTGGAACCAATCCCCCAAAGATAACAAGGGACAACTGTGTAAGTCCTGTGACTTTGCTCTTCTTTTTTCCCAAACTGTTTTAGCTATTACAGATCTTCTGTGTTTCTATATGAACTTTAGAATCAACTTGTCAATTTATATATTTTTAAAGCCTGCTAGAATTTTTATGGAGACTGTATTGATTCTGTAGATCAATTTGGAAGGAACTAATGTTAAAACCAGTATCTTCCGGTGCAGAAACATAATATTTTGCTCTTGGCTCTCCTTCATTTATCTCAGAAACATTGTGTAGTTTTTGCTGTTCAGGTATTGTCCCTATTGTCCCTATTTTGCCAAATTTGTCCCTATTTCTTGATTTCTGATGCTACTATAAACAGTACTGTTTATTGTCATTTCAATTACCAATGGCTCCTTACTAGTTTAATCAAGGTTTTGGTAGGACATTCTGTGAAATGTATCCCATTTTTAAGTCAACAACAAAAGCTCTGCGCGAAGCGTGTATGCTATCCAGAAGGAGTCGTGAAGCTACTTAAAGAAATTCATGAAAAGCGTGTAAGGATGGAAACACTGGCTAAGAGATGGCTTCCTCTAAGAGCAAGTGCTCAAACAGCGGTTACCCAAGATCACAAAGGTGCCCTTTCGGGTGATTTAATCATTCCAGAGATCCAAATTCAGTCTGACTCTGTGGGAAGAGGGATTAAGGATGTTTGAACAGTAATTCACAAACCTGGGGGGAGAAGGAAGGAAGAAGTCCTGCCTTCAAGTAACTCCAAATCCCCTGGGCAGTTGCTCAGTATCACCATCTTAATGTTGCCTCCTGATTCCACGCTGACAACCCCTGTGATCGCGGGTCAAGTTATTGATGGGAGGATAGAGTATCACTCAGTGTGGAGGGGTGGAAAACAATTCTGAATGACAGGGAGTCATTTGGAATCTCCTGAAGAAAAGTCGCTCTGAACCTGTAATTCCTGCTGCAAAGCTATTGTTCCACAATCTGAAATGGCTAAGGAGGATGCCTCCGTCCCTCATGAAAATGGAAATGCCCCAGAGGTTATAGCCTCAATTAGTCATTATCCAACAGTTAACACGTGAATAACAAGTAATTTTGCCAGGAACCAGCACCTTGGAAATAGTCTGTAGTGTCCTGTCAGTAGGGTTTGAGGACTTTTGATGGGTGGAGCATGGCGTAAAAGTCTAGAGCGCCCATGCACTGTGGATAAAGTTCAGACTATACCCAATAAGGGAAGAGACAAAGGAAGACCAGTTGGGGAACTGAAAGCACACTGCCTCCTTCCCACTTGTAGAACCCAGGTAGTTGACTCACGGCTGCTTCCTGTTAGCTGGACCTTATGGCTGGACCCACCTACCAGTTAAAAAAACAGAGGAACATTCATGGAGATTATCTAACGATTCAGTTCCTCTGCATCTGCGGAACAAACTCCTGTCCATCCTTCTAAGCTCATCTCTGTAGCACTTCCTCTGGGAAACCCATTCTGAGTTACCCACATTAGTAGATACTCCTCTTTCTGCTCACACAGAACTTTATATATAACTCAGTTGTTGTACTTTCTAGGATAAATCATAGCTATTTTGTTTACCTGTCTTTCCCCAACTCTTCTAGGGGCAAGTTGCTTCAATGACTAATTTTTATCTCTGCCTCAGACTTTGCCTCTGAGCTTCATTCCTCTAAAATACAAGTGCCTTTTCTGATATCACCATCCAGGTCCAGCAAATGGACCTCAAACTCAAAATATCCATGGCTGAACTCACAACATCTCTTCTTTCTTCAGTGTGCACTCTCTCAGTGAATAGCTTCTCTGTTTCTTTGGTTGGGCGAGCCAGAAATGTGTAGTCATCCTGGACGCCCACATGCTGGTAATCATCCACGCCCACGTCAGTCTATGATTTTACTTCTTAAATATCTCTCAAATTTCATCATGTTCATCCATTCTCACTGTCATCACCCTGGATCAAGCTCGCAGCATCCTCTCTCCTGCACTCGTGCGATGTTCCATTACTGATCTCCCCACCTGCATTCTAGCCTGCCTCTAGCCCATTTTCCTCACCGTGGCCAGTGTGATCGCTGGAAAATGCAAACCCAGTCCGTCACTACGCTGCCTGTAACCCCTCAACGTCTTCCTGTACTCTTGGAGTGAAGACTCCAATCTCTGCAAATCCCTGTGTGGTCTCAGGATGCCACTGCCCCAGCCTCTTCTCAGTTTCTACATTTCAGCTGATTCTTTTTCTCTTTAACTCATTACTTCTTGAACTTCTCATCTTTAAATAATTCCAGACATAAAAAAGTTGCAAAAATAGTACAAAGGCTTTTCATATACTCTTCATTCACCTTCCCTAAAGAGAGAATTATGTTTTATTTGGTAGACTTTCTGAGGACCTAAGTCCAGGATACAGCCTCTCAGATAGCTCTGAGGGACTGTTCCAAACAGGTAAGGGAGGAGCCAGGATATATAGAAGTTTTTGGAAAAAAAAAAAAAAAAACTTCCAAAAACCAGGTCATCAAACATCAAAAGATTACTGCTAATTAAAGAAAAACCAGGCATTTTAAATTAATGAATTTAGTGCTTTTCTGTGTAGGGGAAGATGCAAGAGTCTGGACATGTTAAAATCATTCCCTTGATATGCACCCTAACTGTCTAGGGCCAGTATCCTCTTTTTCTCCATCCTGAGTTCCCTTCAGGGTGAACCACTGGGGATGGCTGTAGTGGCTGATGGCTTAATGGCCGCAACATCCTCTGTTTACTGAAATGGCAGGCGACATTCTTCATCCACCATATGCAACACTATTAACTAATCTATAGACCTTACTTGAATTTCGGTCGTTGGTTCTGGATCCAACGATCACTCCACATCGCATGTGGGTGCCAGGTCTTCTTAGGCTATGACCTGGAGCTGTTCCCCATTCTTCCTTGGTGGCTCTTGACCTTGACAATCTTGAAGAACATAGCCCAGGTTTGTTTGACATTTCCTCGTGTTTAAATTCAGGTTACACATACTTTGGCAAGAATATCACAGAGAGATGTTGCGTTCTTCTCAGTGTATCGTATCAGGAGGTACGTGATACTCACGTCTCATTACTGGCCATGTTAACTTTGAGTCACTGGTTAAGTTGGTGTCTGCCAAGTTTCTCCATCATAAAGTTACTCCTTATTAGGGGGATGGAGACAAGAGAGATTCTGAATTTATATAACTACGATGTTTCTCATCATCTTTTTACCTAACAATTTTATCACCAGTTGGTGATTCTTGCATGCAGTAATTATTACTGTAGTGTTTTCGAATGTTGATTTTCTATGTCCATTATCCTTTTTGTATTTATTAATTAGAATTCTACTCTAAGGAATAGCTTTTCTTCTCATTCATTTATTTATTAAACTGTTGATTATCACTGTGACCTGGTGGATATTTAATTTAGTCCATGATATCTGTTGCTGTCACTATATATTTTGTTGCTCAAATTGTCCCAAATTTTGGACTTGACCCTTTTTTATTGCCGTAAAAGTAACAAGGATGCATCTGCCACCAGGCCTCTGGACACGCTGTTCCCTCAGCCTGGAATAATCTTCTAACCCCTGTTGCCCCTGTTTCTTCTGGACTTCTTTGCACAGTGAATCCTTTTAAAGCCTCGAGAGTTCAGGCCCAGTGTCCCATTTTAGGCAAGCCATCCTTGAGCCTCCCGGAATTGGGTAGAACTTCTACTATAAGCTTTGACAACACTATTTATTTTCTCTTCATAGAACTTAACACTTTCTGAAATTAAACCCTTCTTAAGTGAACATTTCCAGGGCAGGGGCTGTATCTGTTTCAGCCTAGCACATTAATAAGTATTCAGGAAATTATTCAGATTGAACTAATAAATGAATAAATTTAATACTGGAAAGTAAATGGGTTGAGGTCTTGCAGAAATGCCATATTGATGATTCCTTTTTATTCCAAGAGGTTTTCTCCAGCACATCTTATAGCTTCTGCTAATATATGATTGACAGCTTGACACACAATGAAAATTCACTTATAAAAATTAATCACTGAAGTCTGACTCAGTGACTTGGATGGGTCTAAAGACTATTTCCTGGGTGGTCTCAATTCCAAGCAGGTTGTTTTATTCTCTTTGTTTTTTGCAAAGGTAAAAATATACTTGCATCCCTAAGGAACACTGATAACTCAGTAGTGTCTTATAAGGAATTCCTTAAATTTTGGCACTGAATTGTCAGGGAAAACTTGTATCTGGGTACAAAGAACTCCATCAAATCCATTGTTCTCTGAGCCCTGATTGTCTGCAATGGGTTTTCTTCATTCAGGACATGGCAGGTGACATATTTATAAGTCAGATGTTAAAGCTTATGTCAAACCCTTAGAATCAATTCCACACTCTGTTCAAATAGGATTCTCACAGAGAAGATTCCATTTCTGATTTGGAAACTTGCAGTGCCAAGGGTTTCTGATAATGGAACACAGAAAGCAAGGGGCTACCAGAGCAGACCTTCATTCAGGCAGTTGGACAATGAGACCCCAGGGTAGCATCCTGGTTTATTTCCACAAGCTGGTTGCTTAGATTCTCAGGTGGATGGGAAGATTCTAGAGAAAATTCTCCCAGCAGGGGAATAGCAGCTGAGCACGTCTGCAGCCCAGCCTGAAGACCATACCTGATCTTGGGGTTTTTAATCATCTGAGTCTACCAGGTTTAAGAAAGGAACATAAGGAATATTGCTAGGAAAAGATCAACTTCTCTGGGCAGAATCCTGAGATAAGAAAGGTTTCTCTCTAACTTCTCTCTTTATGGTTAACTGAGAATGTTACCTGTCCGTAAACAACCACATGTGTCAGGAATTAGGAAGAGTCTGAGATTTACCCTACTTGCAAGCCAACAAGTCAGCTTGCCACAGTTTCATGATTGCTGCCAGGAGACATGAGACTCCTGGGTCAGAGACAAAGGACAGTCTATTACCTCCAGCAACAGCTGTATGCAGTGTATCAGAATTTTTGCACCTAAGCGTCAATTCCCACAAAATGATGACAGCTACACACGCAGTGAGTTGCATCAGAGGAGAGGAGCCCTGTGCTTAAGGAGCTTGACTCTTTTGTAGTGGGCAGTAAGCATGCCTGCTTTGCTGTGGAGGAGGACATTATCTTTATTGTACTGGAAAGTAAGTAAGTATACTTTCCTTTGCTTCCGAGAAAGATATTTTTATCTCTACCTTCCAGTGTGGAGGCAGACCTGCTCTTCTCTCTCAGGGAGGCATTATCTGTATCCTCCAAACTGTTTGCTGTACAAACGTCCTTGAAAAGGTAGTTGAGACAAAAGGCATTCAGTGCACTGATCACAAGATATGCAGAAACACCAGAGAACCATGGAGAATTTTACTCCAATGGTTTATTCTTTGCTTTATCCTCTTATTGAATTCCCAGTGTTTGTTTGTGTATACCTGAATGTTCTGACCTCTTTCTGATGACCCCATCCACACATCCACACACATTGGTAGTCACTTATTCTCTGTTCCATAGTCCTTGAGGTGTTTACCTGTTGTGTGGTGGGATAACCTGTACTTAGATACATCCTTTGGCAAAACTGCCAGTTGGTATGATGTCTAGGAACAAAGTCATCTTGACAGTGTGGGGAGATGGACAGAGCCTCCACCACTCCTGATTTTTCCAATCCATAGAGACCAGTGACAATGTGTTATCATGTTCCTGGAATATGATAAAACACTCAATAGATGTAAGCTCTTGTATCAGTTGAAATACACTAGGCTTTTGTTGCGGTAACAAATTATCTCAAAATAGCAAAGTATGTTTCTTTATCATGCCACAGGCCCATTGCAGGTAACCTGGAGGCTCTGCTCTGCACTGTCCTCACTCCAGGATGAGGTTGATGAGGGTGGCTGCTGTCTGGAGCTTGGCTGGTTCCTGTGGCAGGAGAAGAGAACTATATGAAGAAACTAGTGCAGGCAATTAAATGTTCTGGCCCAGGAGACACACACATCACTTCAGCTCACAGCTCACTGGCCAGTTCTGGCAACACAGCCCCACAGGAGAGCCAAGAAGTTCAATGCTACCACTTGCTGAGAAGGTGGAGAGGCAGAATTTCGGGGGAATGGTATAATGATTACCATAGTTATTATTATTATTAAAAATGATCATAAAGACATAACCTGTGGCAGATGTCATCATAACCACCCCCTCAGCATTCTTTCTATCCTTTTTTTTTTTTTTTGGTACTGGAACCCCAGTTTTGTTCAGATCTCTCCCCTTCCCCCTATAGTCATGGGGCCTCAAGGGAAGTATAATTGACACCCTCAACACCAGGGGAGGGGTGGATTGGTCAAGGGGCACTGCCACCTCTCTTGCTGGTGACAGATTTAGGAATGAGAACATGGAATTGGGGCCAACTGCATGGAAACAGAGACTCCAAGTTTCTGGGGGCTTGGGGGAAGTTTGTTTCTCAGTCTTAAAGAGCTTCTGGGAGTGATTTTTGCTTTCTTCTCATGGGTGTGGTCAAGCAGGGCCACATGATCCCCCCAGCTGCAGCATCCTCTTGCCACCAGCCTGAGGATGAAGCTTGCAGAAAGAACCCTTAGGGAAACAGACTCTAAAGCCACCGGACTGAGTGAATCCTAAAACCCTCTGCACTGGCCATAACAGAGCCTCGTTCTTTGAGCTAACAGGAAGAGGACAGTCTGTTACTTTTAGCGGAAAGCAGCCTAACGAATCCTGTCTTTGGGAAAGCAGGGCAGTGTGGAGTCGGGGAGGGGCAGAGCTGGGATACCTAGCACCACGAAGGGCAGGAACCCAGCAGCGGGGCAGCAATCAGAAGATGCACAAGATGCCTGAGCTCCTCCACCCAGCCTGTCCACCACCCTCAAACCCAGTCATGGGCCCTGTCAAATGAGAAGGTTCCTGGCCCATCCTGCAGCTGCAGTCTTAATCTCTCAGGACAAGATCTATTACACCATCTGGAAGAAAGCACTATTCTTAAGACTAGCAATTAACCCCAGATTCTGATCTTCAGCACAGATTTCCTCTTGGTTCTCCTGGAGCCCTTGAGGGATGTGTCTGTAGGGTTCAACTGCGATTTCCAGGACCCTGTCATAAGGCAGTCCTGTACCCTGAACTGCAAGCCCTCTGGTTGTCCCAGCCGAGCTCCTGTGCACCGTTGGACCGTGTGCAAGCTTGGTAGGTGAGGCGCTTTGATTTCCATCAGGTCAGGATCCCCTTGGACTGCATGTCCTGGCTGAGCAAGCCTGTTGGCTTTAATTTTCTGGAGTTGGGTTTCTTTAAGACTTTTCTTACATCATCTTCTCCAAGGCAGATCAGGTTAGAGTCAGAGGCCCATCTTAGATTTGTATCCACACCAGGAAAATGCTCTGTTGGCCTCTGGCTGCCTGGCAACTCATTTATTTCCTGTGTTGTTCTAGTTTAAGCTGAAGTGGGGAATTACTTATTTTTCATTCTGTCATATGAAATAAAACCCTGGTTTAGAGTTAGGCAAGATTTGATAAGGAGGATAAAAAGGGCTGGGTTTAATAAATAGGGGTGGAATGAGAAAAAAATGTCTTCTCTGCAGCAGCTCAGTGACAGAACAGAAGCACAACGACCTCCAGCTCCTGGAAGGGGTATTATCTCCGTGGTGACCAACAACAGGACGTCTGCCATCTCCCTCAGGACCAGAACTGCAGCTTAGACTGGAGGCACATGGGGTCTAGTGAGCATGAGAGGAGTTCAGGAAACTTTCCAAATGGTACAGATGGGTGTGGGGTCGTGGCCATAACACAGGAGGGCAGGAGGCAGGGCACAGCCTTTAAAAGAATGATGTAGCCATTGGCACTAAGATGGCAGAAGGTTCCTCTCCAGTTGACCTTGAGCCTCATTATATGCTCATTGAAATACAATAGCTGCTAAATGGCCCTCCCACAGGTGCCAGGACAGTTTCAAGGTTGACCGTAAAAGGTCTCAAGTGGGTGATGGCCCAGTTCTTGGGAATCCCAGGCCCTTCCAGAAAGGAGTTGGAATAACCCTCCCACTTGTTAGCACATGACATCACCAAGCCCTTAAATACTAACAGCCTCACATCCCTCCCTCTCTCTCTCTCCCCCTCCCCCTTTCTCTTGCCTTTTGAGGCACCCTGCACTCTGTCTATGGAGTGTGCACCTACCTTTACTTGAAACTAAACACCTACCTCCATGCCTCGTGGCCTCTCTGGGATGGCCTACACTCTGTCAGTGGAGTCTGTATCTCTCTGAATAAATCTACCTTCACTCTATGATTTGCTCTTGAATTCTTTCCTGCAATAAGCCAAGGACCCTACTTGTTGGGGCGCATCCCAGGGACTTGACTGAGACCTGGGACACGGCCATGCTCAAGCACCCATTTTTCCTGTATCAGTAGGTCCACTGCCATGGAGCCAGCCCCTGTATGGAGAGTGGGCAGCCCAGGGCTCTCTGTAAAGGGATCAGACTAGCTGTCATCCATCTCCTGGAAGCAGGAGCCATCACTGGACCCTTGTTGCAGGGGGTAGGGATGGTATTTTCAAAGTCACTTGGGTGGTTTTGTGCTGCAGAAGCGTGAAGCAAGCAATTCATGAGAAGCTAACCGAATGTCTCCCTGGGGTCTTCTTTCTCTCTTTCTTCTCTGGTTAATTTTTATGCCTCTGTCACGACTTAGCCCCTTGTGGGTGCCCCTGGCAGTTTGTTTTGTGAGCCTTCTTGAGTGCTGGCTCCCAGGCCCCATTCCTGAGCCCAGCCGCTGGTGTGTCTGGAAGTCAGAGTTTGCAGAGATCAACTTGGAGGGACACCCAAGGGACTCAGCTAATGACAGGTGGCAGAGTATTATCTAAACAACGCTGGTGATCCTGGGCGTTACTTAGAAAGGAAACCCAGGGCAAAGAGAAATGTTTTCTAGTGAGGGCAGTGGAGGTCAGCCCTCAAGGGGCTTACAGTCTACATACCTACAGTCTACAGTCTGCATATAACTATATAACTCAGACATCCTCAGACTTCACCTGTTGGTGACTGCAAATGACAACTACTTCCTTTGTCATCTCAGATACAGATGTGCTGTCCCATAGCTTTCTACCAGGTGTCCAGCACAGGGCCTGCAGAGCTGAGTGCACATTTGTTGCAACAAATGAGTGCAATGCTTGTAATGAAATACAGAGGGGCCATCCCAGCATCCAGAGACCGCTGACAACACTGACAAAGTCCAGAGTGGTTCTCATGCAAATAAGTCATTAACTGAGAGAATGGCAGGTGAAGTTTTCATGTATAATACCTAAGAATAACAGTCACTATTTATGAACCGCTTACCATTTTAGAGGTATTGGTCTAAATTTTATTTTTCTTCTTGGAATTTCTGGGGCACATTGTGTGTGTATTTTTTAAGAATTGAAATATACTTGATTTACAATAATGTGTTAGTTTCAGGTGTGCAACACAGTGATATGGTTACATATGTGTATGTATATATCTCTATTCTTTTTTCTACTCTTTTCCATTATAGGTTATTGCAGACTATCGAATGTAGTTCTACATGCTATACAGTGAATCCTTGTTGCTTTAATGTATAGTAGTTTGTATCCGGTAATCCCAAACTCCTAATTTATCCCTTCCCCCACATTTTCCCTCTGGTACCCATGAGTTTACTATGTGTATGAGTCTGTTTCTGTTACATATACAGTTTCATCTGTATTATTTTTTAGATTTCCACATATAAGTGATATATAATATTTGTCTTTTTCTGTCTAACTTACTTCACTGGTAACGATCATCTCTATTAAAGAAGGGTTTATTAGCTGTAAAATTACATAGAATAAGGATCATCCATGTTGCTGCAAATGGCAGTATTTCATTCTTTTTTATGGCTGCGTAATAATCCATTGTAGATAGATAGACAGACAGACAGATTGGCTCTGTTAATAGGCACTTGGGTTGTTTCCGTATCTTGGCTGCTATGAACATTGGGTGCATGTGTCTTTTCAAAATAGAGTTTTCATCCTTTCTGAATATATGCCCAAGACTGGGATTTCTGGATCACATAGTAGCTATAGTTTTAGTTTTTTAAGGAACCTCCATGCTGTCGTCCACAGTGGCTGCACCAGTTCACATTCCCTCCAGCAGTGCAGGAGGGCTCCCTCATTTCCACATCCTCTCCAGCATTTATTATTTATAGACTATTTGACGGTGGCCATTCTGACTGTTGTGAGGTGATACCTCATTGTGGTTTTGATCAGCATTTTCTAATAATTTGGGTTGTTAAGCATCTTTTCATGTGCCTGTTGGCCACTTGTATATCTTCTTTGGAGAGATGTCTATTTAGGTCTTCTGCCCATTTTTGATTGGATTTTTTTTATATTGAGCTGTAGGAACTGTTTGCATATTTTGGATATTAATACCTTGTCAGTTGCATTCTCTAAATTCTTTATAAAAGTCCTCAGAAGGGAGTAGTCACTACCTCCCAGTTTATAGATAAGGAAACTGAGGAACAGAGAGGTTAAATAACTGGCCCGAAGTAACACAGTTTTGAACACAAGCTGGCTGGTCCTACAACCCTCAGAGGATGGAGAAGTAGGTAACCAACACTGCTGAACTAGAAAATGGAAGCAGACAATAGGAGGCTGGGAGGGGGAAAGTGACAGGTGAGGTAGTGAGTGGGCAAAAACCGAGTACAGAAAGAATGGTTTACCACCGATTTTAATAGCTGGAAAAAGTTCCAAAAGGAGGCAGCAGCATAAAGAAGTAACTACACAGCCTCCCTCAGCAGGTGCTTTGAAGGAGATGAGAACTGCTGAGCTGGTTCTGCCACGCCTATATTTTCAATTTTTATTAGTACCTTCAGTCACATATTCCTCTAGGTACCCAAACTACTGCTAACTTTCAAGGTATTAAAGAAGAGTTTATTAGCTATAAAATTACATAGAATAAGGAGTGGACAGTGAAATATGGCCAAAGAATACTCTCTGTATTTAGGGGGGAAAAGTCAACTGACACACATCTCCTTAGTTTAGATGGCTGAGACATGGCCAGTGTTATAAATAATATCGAAGGATATTTCAGTCCCCAGTAATTTTTTGAAATCACATTTTTTTGTTGCCAACTTATCCTGTTGTGTGTGGGTTTCCCTCAAAGCTGAAGAAGAAGAAGGATCTGGAACCCATTTGCTAGGTTTTGTTAAATCTCATGCTTGTCACCTGTCTGATTTCTTTCCGATTCTGTCCATCTTTCAAATTTAAAATTCTGTAATCTCCGTGGCCAAGTGTATTTCTCTTTAGAAGCAAGAGAACAGAGAAGTTGTCTCCTAGAATTTATTTTTTATTATACGTCTGGCTATCTCTGGTCCACCAGTTTGTCTCTATTTTTAAAAATCATGTCTACATACTGTATGATTTCACTCATATGTGGCATATAAAAAACAAACAAGCAAAACAAGTGGACAAACCAGACAAAAACAAACATGCAGAGAACAGAGGGGAAAGGGTAAGAGGAAAAGTGGACCACCCGCATGGTGGTGGATGGAAACCGAATTTGAGGGTGAGCATGTTGTGGCGGTCTACAGAAATAGACAGAGAAAGTTGTGCACATGAAACTTACATAATGTTTTAAACCAATGTTACCTCAATAAAAAACAAGTCTAAGATTTTTTGAAAGTTAGCAACTCCCCCCACATCTTGTCTATATCCCCCTGGCCCAAGTTTTTATTATTCTAATCTGCCCAAATCAGAATGACTTCAGCAGTGGGGAAAAAAAAATAGTAGAAGTAATATGTATTCTTTATTTACATGGTAACCTGCTTTTACAGATTCTAAACTTTAGTCTAGGGAGTGAGAACATAGCCTTCTAAATGTTTGTGGGCTGGATCTAGGCTCCTTGGTTAGAGGCATTTAAAATGGATGGAAATACTTGGCATAACTCTCAAGGTTACAGCTTTATAAGGGCCACTTGTTACTTCTCTGTTACGTAATCCTATCTCATTCCTGCCCTTCTCGCCATGGGCTTTCCAGACAAGTCGACTATCAGAGATGAGAAAATCTGGCTTTTCATCTGAACTCACGGCTTTGAGCACCACAGGTCTACACCTCTGACTCTGACCCAGAGAAAGCAGTGTTTTTATTTTAGTAAGGGTGCGCTTCATAGCATTTGATCTGGGAATGTTCGTGATGGAAACTGGGTTAGGAAATCCCATGCCACTGCAACTTCCGCTTGTGTTTGGAAACCTCAGGGCACACCAGCAATGCCTGGTGGCAGCAGGCCTCCCTCCTCTTCTCCATGTCAGTGATCTCATTTCTTATTACTCCTGGACAGACTCCAGCCAAGAGAACTTCCCACACCCACATCTTGTACGTCTTGACCCATCTCCATATGTACACCAGTCAATAAAAGCACTTATGTGGCGCCTACTGTGTGTACGGGCAGCACTGTGTTTCACTCTCCACTCTGCCAATGCCTGGATGAAAAGCCTGGCTCAGAGCATCTTTCCAGAAAATGTTTTCTGCTTAACGACCTCCTTCTCCAATGTCTTTATAACTATGTGTCCCCTCTGGAGAGCACAACTCCAGCATGAGACAGTGTCACTCCAGCTGTAGCCATGACCCACAGGAAGGAATAAATTTGATGACACAACAGCTCTGTATACACACACACACACACACACACACACACACACACATGCCCAACTCACAATTATACTTAACAAAATTTTCATGAAAACAATACTAAGTTTCACTAGGCAGGATACACTTAAGTATTTTTAATTGTTTCATTTTTTTAAAAAATTCTCATATTTAGGCATAAAACTGATTTCGTGATGAACAGCTTGAAAAACCCTCAGGCATCCTGGCTATTTAGGAAGCAGGGAAGTTAACTAGAGATTCTGAAGGATGAACCTATAATTCAAACAGGAAGTAACTTAAGGGAGGGTGTTCACAAAGGACAGTCAGAAAAAGTGAAGACTGCTCCAAATAAAGTCTTTGCTAACAGATGCTAAGTTTGACTAAACCTTTGGAATTTCTCAAAAGTAATTCATTCCTTAAAGCAAACTTCTTTTTTTCTTGTTTTGTTGTTTTTTTTGGATCATCAAGTTCAAGCTAGACTTACAAAAATGGCTAAAGTGCTTGTCCTCCAGGACCTCGTGGGTTAATGGAGGACGCTGATGGTGACCCAGTAATTATGGCCAATATTCTAAGTGCTATGACTGAGATGCACTTGGAGTGCCAGCAAGGGGACCCCTAATTCAGGAGGGGTCAGGGGGGCTTCCTAGACCTGGTGACTCTGGAGGAGACTAGGAGTGACACTGAGTTTTTACTGTTATTTATTCAACATGGTTCCTCCTTCAGGAACCTTCCAGAGATGCCAGACCAAGAGAGTCTTGGGTATTTGTGTTCAGAGAGCATGGCCCCTCTTGAGTCTGCAAGCACTGTGCGTGGTTCCTGTGGCTCCAGTGAAGGGCACAGATTGGGAAATGATCAGAGATGAGCTTCCAGAGGGAGGGGAGTGAAGGACCTTGAATTTCCTCCTGAAACATAAAGGGAACCCATTGAGAGGTTTTAAAAAGGCACAGGACAACTAGATCCTTAAAGCAGCAACATGGAGGATGCTGGCCAAGAAGGCAGGCCAGGAGCAGCGGGTCTAATTAGGAGGCTGATGTTACAAAGGGCCTCTGCCGGGCGATGGTGGTGGGGTGGAACAGAGGGGCATACTGAGTTTGGAGGGCCTAGGCTAATCCAGTAGCCACTTGGATCTGGAGACTGGGGAGGGATCTAGCCTGGTGTTCTGTGAAGCTATAAAGCAAGGATAGAAAGTGGAACCAGCAGAGGACTGGGGATGAGGCTTGGGGACAGTCCCACATTCAGGGCTATAACTGATTTGCTGGAAGATCAGCTGGCTCTAGTTAGCATAGGATCAGTGCTAACAGCCCACGTCTTTGCTTCCTTCCTGCCTTCCCTAGTTTAAATGCCGCCAGGGCTTGCACAGATAGCAGGAGGAGTGAAGAGTTTTTATTGTGTTTATTCAACATACTCCCTCCTTCAGGAGCCTTCCAGAGATGCCAGACAGAAGGCAAAGCTCCAACAAAGGCAGGACAAAGGTAAGGGTGACTCTGTACTGAGTCATTAACAAACCATAAAGGGCTGGTTCTGAAATGTTTGCTGGGTAGGGGTTCCAAATTCCTGATAGACTTCCCAACATTTTTTTTCACACATCAGAGTGTTGTCCTGGTGTCTTCTTGAGGACCATGAGCTGAGTCGAGAGGCTGTTTCTTTACTGGGGTTTAAATCCTCTCTGCTTCTAATCACAGCGCTCAACTGTGCATGCAGGCCAGCCTACAGTGGAGGGGTAGGGATGGAGTAGGGGCTAAAGAAGGCTGGATCTACTGTTGTAGGATTTTAGGGGCAGTGAATCTTAGTTATGGGCTGAATTGTGTTCCTCCAAATTCATCTGTTGAAGCCCTAACTCCCAGTGCCTGAGAATGTGACTTTATTTGGCTGTAGGGTCTTTAAAGAGGTAATTTAGTTAAAATGAAGTCTTACAGGTGGGCTGTCATCCAGGATGACTTGTGTCTCTATAAGAGATTAGCACACAGACACACACAGAAGGCAGCCATCTGCCAGCCAAGGAGAGAGGTCTTAGAAGAAACTGAACCTCCATCTTGGACTTCTAGCCTCCAGATCTACGAAAAAATAAGCTTCTGGGGTCCAGGCCACCCAGTCTGCGGTAGCTTGTCATGAGAGCCCTAGGAAGCTAACACACCCACCTTGCATTTTTCTGAGAGGAGTGCATACTGGGGAGGGAAAGTAGGAATCTAAGACTCGGAGGAAAAGAAGGGGGTTGGAGGGAGATTAACAGGAGCCCTAGCTGGTGAAACAGACAAGTAGCACAGGTGGATTTCATGGGTTTACATTTACCTACGCTTTGCAGATTACTAAGTACTTCACGAACCTTAACTCACTCAGCCTTCACAACTGCCTCAGCATCACTTGGGAACTTGTTAAAAAAGCAACTTGGCCCTCTCAGATTTAAAGAATCAGACATCGTGGGGGGGGGGGGGCGCTAGCAATCTGCGTTTTGGGTGGGCAGGAGGCTCTCATCAGCGAATGTGTAAA
Organism: Camelus ferus; assembly: GCF_009834535.1. NCBI lineage: Eukaryota > Metazoa > Chordata > Mammalia > Artiodactyla > Camelidae > Camelus > Camelus ferus. Next base: position 18,359,240 of record NC_045730.1, read on the forward strand.
GTATGAGAACACTGAGAGAGGGGATGGCCCCCCTGTAGGGACTCGCAGTTCGAAGGGTGACGTGACTTTTCACAGTCGTGAGTGGCCGGACCAGGACCGTCTTTTGACAACTGGCCCGGAGCGTCACTGGCTACAACGTTAGCACAGGTTGTCGGCTTTTATTCCTGGAGCCGCCGGACACTCTGAGAGCCCGCTGGGGGGTCCCTGAGGTCAGCGGCGCCCCTCGGGCCTCAGGGTAGCGGCGGGGCTGGAGCCGCGGGAGCGCGGCGAGTCTCGGGGGCCCCCCTCCTGGAGCCGCTGTGCGCGTGCGCGCGCCGAGGGGGTGGGTCGCGCCGGCCCCGCCGGCCTGGCTCGCGGTCCGAGCCACTCAGAGAGCCCGGCGGCGGCCGACACCCGGGGGCCCTACAATTAATACCCGGCGCCCGCCCGCCGCGCCGGGACTCGCGCGCCCGCACTCGGGGAAGGAGGCGCTGGCGCGGCCTGATCTGCCTCGCAACTTGTCTGCTCCGGCAGCTGCGGGGACCGGGGTCAGGACAGACTCTCCTGGGCCCCTCGCGGAGAAGCCAGCGAGCTCCAGGACGAGTGTGCGCCCCCGCCACCCTCGTCGCCGTGGGGAACTGTGTGCAGGCGGCCGGCCGGCAGGTGGGCGAGCGCGCCGGGTAGGTGAGCGCGGTCGGGAAGTTGGGGCGCGCGCGTGGACGCGCTTGGCCGTGGACGCGAAGCGTAGCGTGTAGGTGTCCTCTTCCCTCCACCGGGTACCCCTCCAAAGTTGCACCCAGGACCTGGGGCAGGGCGGAGGCGGGGTGGGGGTGGGGAGCAGGCTCACCTGCGGGAAGTTTGTTTACTCGGACGAAAGAGCGAGTCATTGGACAGCCACTCCCCCCCCTCCCCGGGCTGGGGAGCTACACGCCAGCCGGCCTCCAGCCCCCGGACAGACCTTGGGCTCGACGGAGGCTGCGACTGTCCCTGAAGCTCGCCCCAAACGTTTTCCAAGTCCTAGGACTGCGGGGTGTGACAGGCCACCGTCCTCCTCTCTGTCCCTTTAATTCAGGCAGAAGAGGGTTACTGAGAACAAGGACCCAAACTTCGTTTTGACACAGTAAAACTCCCTTTCCAGGGTTTTTAAGCTGGCAGTCACACGCAATTGATGGTTTCCTGGGGACGCCTCCCGGGGGCAGGACTGGACCGGCTGGCCCGCAAGTGGGGCGATTCCGGGCGCGCAGGGGCCCCGGGGCGCGGGGACAGCTCCCGTCCTCTCCACGCGGTGTCGGTCCCTGCCCGGGCTTGGCGGCCCAGCACGGCCCTGGCGCGCTGGCCCTTTCTCAGAAAGAGGTGGCTGCGGAGGCGCGGGGTTCCCTGCACTCAGCTAGGCTCTTGTTTCCGACCCGCTCCGGCCGGGAGTTCTAGCTGCGTGGCCCGGCAGAGGGCGCCCGCTCCCGATTGCGGCGCGGGCCGACGGAAGGGAGGGGACTCGAGCGAGGCTCCAGGTGAGGAGCAGTGAATCATCCCGGGAGGGGGACCCGGTCCTCGCTCCGTGAAAGGAGGCAGGGAGTGGCCGTGGCGCTGCCGAGAGTCGGGGCTGCCCAGCCGCTGTCCGGCGGGGAGCGGCGATTCTGGCCCCCAGAAGTCTAGGGAAAGCTCGGAAGGTGAGGAGCGTCCCTGTGCTTGGTGGCCGAGGGCAGGGATCCGTGCGAAGTGCTCCGGCTGGCAGACACTAAGACACGCCGCGGCACGCTCTCCTTCGGGGACCGGAGGTGGGGTCAGTTAAGACGGGCTCCAGGCGGTCTTGCGGGGGCGGCGGGCAGGGAGGGTTGGTTGATCCCCCGGCCGCCGCGATGGGGCGCTCCCGGGGGCCCGCGGGGTCCCGGAGCAGCAACAAAGGCGCGGCGCGGCCGCGGCTCCCAGCCACTTCCGTCCCCGGCGCGCCCGGGCGCGCGCCTCCCGGAGGTGCCGGCAGGGTCAGGATTTCCCTCCGCGGAGTTTCGGGAAGTTAGCGGGGCGGCCCGTTAGGCGGGGAGGAGGGGCGGGGAAGGGGTGACCCGGGGAGGGGCACGCTTGTGCCCAGAACTGTGACACCGCCGGTTCCTCTCCCCATCGGGCTGGTGGCGAAGGCTGCAGCGGTCCCCGCGCGCTTCCTCTGGGTCTCAGGGTCGCGCCCCCTCGAGGCCCTCGCATCCGTGAGGTCCCCGCGCCCGCGGCCCAGCCAGCCCGCCGAGCCACACCCCCCTCCGCTCGGACTCCCGGAAGGGAGTGGTTTAGTCCCGGGGTGACAGCAGCAGCCCCCGGCACCTGGAGGGGAGCTCCAGAAGGCGGTAATTGCATTATTGTGAGTTAGCAGCCAGGCGGCTCCAGTCCAGGCCGCAATCTGGGTCAGGTGCGGGGGGTTAAGCGCTCCTGGCGGAGGCATTACAGCTCCAGTGAAGTCTTGACAGTTGGTTGCAGCGGGAAGATCCTCACAGAGAATGGAGAGATGAAGAGGGCCCCTTGTTCCCCACTCACCCCTAGATTATGGTAACTTTATGCACAACCCCGACTTGTGTACAAGTCCGTCTTTGAAACGGCGGGGGCAGTATCCCCAGCGGGCGACAGACGTTTCCCGGGAGCTGGATGCCAGAGGAGGTGCTGCGGAAGAGAAACCCGGGGCCCTCTGCTCTGGCGTGAAACCTTATCTAGCAGAAATCAATGGATAGAATTCACGTTTTCTTATCTTATCTGCCGCCACTCCCTTCAGAAGTAGACAAAGGGCAGGCGCTGGCGTTTACGAGGTGCTTATGTAGGAGAGAAACTTACATACACTTGGGGAGGGCCTTCACCATTCTCTTTGAAACTTCCCAGCCTCTTCCAAAGCAGGTTATTTCTATTTTACAGTTGGGGAAACCGGCTTAAAGAGGTTTCTGGGACCAAAAGTCTGTCCTGTTCTAAGGGGTACTGTTTGCTCCTCCCAGTTTCTATGCGAAGGCTGTTCCTGAAAAGTTTTTGTGGATTGCTGAGTGAAGGGGTCAGCTGTAACCCCAAGTTTGGTTTGATAGTGTTAGCTAGTTAGGGTTAGATTGGCTTTCCACAGGTGGCTGACTTTTGTGTGGGACAGGGCCTCAACTAAACCAACTCTTTGTTTAAAGCTCCAGGTATATAAAGACAACTAAACCCCCTAGAATTAACTGACAACTCCAAAGAGAGTCAGAAACAGCTATCCTCTGCCTTGTGTGGTGTCTCACTAGGCAAGTGGGCCTGGGGTCAGGAACTCCATGGAACTCAGAGCTCTGTTGGCTTTCCCTGCAGGAAGGCAAGCAGTTCCTACCCTGTAGAAGCCTTGTGACTTTGCCACCATGCTGAATGTGTGTGTAAGATTAAGTGAAACCAACCTTAATTAACTGCCTGGTGGATTAAGACTAAACTTCCTTTCAGGCACCTAAGATGTACACATCTTTATGCATTATTGAGCTCTGGTTTGTAAGATGGGATGGTGGCATTGTCGTGAATGTACTTAAAATGTATTGCCTTAAAGAAGATGTTTGAAACTCTGGGATGACAGTCCGTGACTCAGAAGGTCCCAGTGCAGTGCCAGTTGTGGAGGCAGTGAGGCGTGATGATTAAGGACAAGCTTCTGAAGTCAGAACGGCAGGCTTCAAATGTCCCCTCCACCATTTATAGGTCTATGGTGTTGGGCAGCTGTTCAGCCTCTCCCAACCTCACTTTCCTCTTCTGGACAATAATAGCATTTCCTTGGTTTCAAGCTGTGGGGGTTACACTTGATCACTGATAGAAGGCACTTAGCAGTGCAGAATCTAGTTCACAGTGGCCTCCCAACGAGTGTTAACTGATAACCATGCTGTTTAGGAACAGAATCTCTCTCCCCTTCATTCATCCAAAGAAATAAGAGTTGATAGTTACTCACTATTCTTCTTAGTTGATACAGCAAGGTGGTACACTTAGCGATTCTTCTTTCTTGTCAGCAAGTGGGGTGTGTGTGTGTGTGTTTTGGGAGCAAGGGGTTGGTAGTGATGGAAAACTGTCTAGCTGCCCAAGGAGTTTACAAGGGGCCCCCGGAACTGAAGGCTTTCCTCGTGGTTTTACCACTGTGTAACTTTGTGGCCAGCCCTCCAGCTGTCTCTCTCTCCGTTAAATTTGAAGCCAGTATCCTAATGGCCAAGATGACATGGCTTTAAAAAAGAAAAAACAAACAAAAAACAAAAAACCCCCACAAAACTGAAACCCAAACAAGCTGGAGAAAAAGAAGCAAGCACATTCTCTTTGTTCATTCACTAGCCGTTTACAGCACTAGAGAAAAATATGTATCTGTGAAAATCATGCTGACCCAGTCTTGGCAAGTGGGCCCATTACTTGGAAAATATTTTCTGGAGTCTGCTGAAAGATGAGCCACAAAATTGACAGGGGAGGGAAGGTGTCTGAGATAACATTTGCAAACTATTTGCTCAGATATGGCCAATTATGTTTGATCTGAAAATTGCCAAACTAACTTTTGGAAGGTGACGTGAAGAGATCTGGATATGTCCAGTTAAGCTGCACGACTAGTGAACAACCACAGTAGCTATTTCATAGGTTAACACACTTGGAAGCTTTTCAGTTTAGCAAACGCAAGTGGAGAAAGTGTTTGTTTTTTTCTTATAATCCATTAAGCACCTTCTGAAAGACCTCTGAATGTTGCTGTTTCCTAGTTCTTGATTTTGCTTTTTGCACATATCTTTTAAATAACCATCATGGGCATCACTGAAAACCTTATAATGTCTTTAAATGCCACCAGAACCTGAAAGTTGTTACCAAGAAGTGCCTGGGACTGGAAGATCCCCCCAGGGAGGGATGGCCCTTTAAAGCAATACATGGCTTTTGCATTTGGGGACGGAATGCAGCCTTCTCCCACTCTGCAGAATGAGTGCATGCACCCGCAAGATGGCACACAAAGGGTTAGCACAAGGTTCCCGCTCTCCTGCATCCCTCTGCATCTGTAGCTACTTGTGGAGCTTCCAGGGCGGCGGCAGGGAGGCAGCAGCTGAGGGGCATGCGCCAGACCTGCGCTGGGCTGTCGCTTCCATTGTGCAGAAGATGAACAGGCGGCGTTATTTTGGATCGCCTGGCCGCTTGTTCAAAAGCACTCTTGCATTTCCCAGCTGTTCCACCAACTTCTGCGCATATGGGAGAGAACTTGCCAGCTGCCGGGGCAACTGTACTTGCATTTGCTGCTTTTGTGCAGTAACCAAGGAAGGTAAAAACCCAGACGCCTTTGTTAAACTGTAGCCATTGTAAGGAGTCCTGTTTGTTTCTGGTATGTCAATGTTATTCCAGATAGAGCGTCTCAGGGGACAAGGTTGAAAAGGAAGTGTCAGAATTAACATTCCCCCTTCCCCCTCCGAATGCAATTTTTTTGAGAATAACCAGTGTGGGTATAGTTTTTCCATACTTAAAACCTAGGCTGCTTTTGTATTTCATTGGCTCACAAAGGGATGGGTCTCATATTAAAACTATTTTGTGATATTGCTGTAACAATCAGGTTTAATTACATACATTTTTCTGTTGCATGAAATATAGAAAAGATACAATGTGTGTCCCAGACAGCGCTCTTTTGTTTTCAGAAGATGAGGGCAAGAGCCGGAGGCACTCTGCCTCCACCTCTTATCCTATCCAGGAGAAAACTTGAGTTTCCAAGAGGTTGTTCCTTAGGCAAGATGATTTGGCTCTTTGGTTTCATTCAGCAAACCTGAGGCTGAGTGTTTGCATGCTGCAGGCCTGCAGACCCTGAGGACAAGGGCTTGTGCCCAGCCCTGGATGGACTCACTGTTTAGAACCGACAGACAGAAACAAGTATGGTGTGAGGGCAGGGTGGACGCAGCACATCTTTTTTGTGTGAAGGTAGTTCTTCATGCAGCTTTTTGTGTAATCATACTGGTGGTGTAATTGGCTCAAATAAACCCAGGGTAGCAAGCCAGACCTGCCAGTAGACCTCTGGAAGGAGGGTCTGGGTTCAGGAAGAAAGAAGAGACATTATAAGGTTTCTCAAGTTTTGAGTTTGTGTGCTAACAAGAGAAGGCCTTGCACGTGTGTGAAGAGATGCCCGTCTCTCCCTGAGGCCCCTCCCGGTCCTCAGACGCGTGCCCAGCACTCGAAAGCATTTGTCTCCTGATTGTGCGGAGTGGAGGTGAGTGGACGCCCCAAGCAGCTCCACACGTACATCAGATCCTTTATTGGAAGTGAGTCAGCTGCAGTCCCTTTGTTCTAGAAGAGGTTACAAAATCAACCCAATCACTTGGACACGTATAAAACCCTCTGATTCTGACACTCGGCTGACTCTTAGAGCCGCTTCTGGTACAAGAGGCCCGACCTCCGGCTCTCCCTGCAACCCAGGGCTGCTGACCCTAGGCGCACGGTTCTAAGCCCTTTGATCCCTTTCTAGGCTCCAGTTACACATCCTCGAACCTTTCCTTTCACCCCTTTTGCACAGGAATCTTCGATTCTTACACCGTTTCTGCTTTCAGCTGGTTTTGCTGCCATTTGCATGTGAGACTCTCCAGAACTGTTGGGTTCCCAGGGCCGAGGACTGGTGGGCTGTATTTTACCTGAAGAGGAAACTGAAGAGGTTGTCCAGTTGGGATCCTTGCCTGGGCTAGGACCTGGAGGACTACAGCGCCCTGCCTCAAAACCCAGCACTCTCGCTGGCCAAGTCTGGAAGGATCAACTTACACAAAACTAGAGGATGTCACCTCCTCCCTGTGACCTCACTGGGCTTGTCCTGGCAACAGTCGTCCTCCCTGGGGTTTCCACTAGGTCCTTTTGCAGGGATAACGTCCTTCCTTCTTACACGGCTTTGCACGTCATAACTGATCACTTACCACATTCTGTTTTCAAGTCTTGACTCTTGCGGGCAGTTTCCAGCCTTCTAACACAGGCATACCATCACACATGCACACATGTGTGTGCATGTGCACCCCCCCATATGCACAGGGCCCAGTGTGGTTACTGGACCCACCATCCTTCCTCAGCCAGCCCAGCTCCTTTCAGAAGATGACTTCACGTTCTCTGCATCAGCATGTTCATTCCTGTGGAATGCTTTGGGGTGCTACCTAAGTCTTGATGGATGGTCAAAGCTAACCTGTCCTGCTTTAACGCCCGGAGACTGTTAGAACATGAGCCAGCCCCCCTTGGTAGTGGTGACCTTGTCGTGCTGCCAGCATCGTGCTCCTCAGAGGCTGCAAACAGCCGTCTCCCTGTAGGAGGAAGAAGGGGATGAGCTTTGGGGGTGCAGCCCTTGGCTCAGAATTTCCATATTGTTTCCTGTGCAACCACAGTCTTGCTCCCCATGTGCACCTCCAGCTACATACTGGGGCAGCTTTCTCCTCCTTCCAGAGCGCTTTGTTTTCTCTCTGACCGGCTGGCCCGCCTGCTCCTGGTCTGTTGCCGCCACCCAGCCACCTCCAGGCAGTCGTTGGTTTCAAATGTCTTATCTCATCTGTCATTGGTGTTTCATTGCTTCCTCCCACTCCCCAACCTGCCCTTTGACACGGGGTAAGTTTCCCCCTTTCTGTCCTTTCTGCTTGCTTCTGTCTGATCCGCCAGCAGATCAGGCTGCCCCGTTTTGACGACTCCTCTCTCCTTGCCACCGCTTTGTGTGTGCACTTTCCCAGGGCTCCCAGTACATGGCTTTGTTGCTCCCCTGCCCCTTTTTCTCTCTTCCTCTCCTCCTCACCCCCATTCTTTTCTTAAACCCTTTTCATTTTTTTTTTATTAAGGTGTAATTGACATGTTAGCTTCAGGTATCTAACATGATGATTCAGCATTTGCATATTTACAAAGTAATCGCAGTATATCTAGTTACACCCCTCATCACACATAGTGACACTTTTTTTTTTCTTGTGATGATCACTGTTAAGATTTACTCTCTTAGCCACTTCCAGGTAGACAGTCCTTCCTCCTCTTCTTGGACGGTGCTTCCTGAGATGTGGATTCTTTCTCTTTATTTGTCCTAACCCACAATTTGCAGGCCCTTCTGCCTTCTACCCGAGCCAATCCTGTTTGGCTGTCACCTGCATCGGGTATAATCATGACATTAAATACTCTATCACAGTTTTTAGAGTTTTTTTTTTTTTTTTAATGGTTCTTGGAATTGAAACTTGGAAACACCAGTCTTTGAACACCTGGTCAGGTCAGGGCATTTCAAAGGCTTGAAGTTGGAGGGAATGGCTTTGAGATTTATTTTGGCTCTCCCTTCATGTGGCGGCCCCTTGGAAGTCACTGAAACATGAGCTTGTCTTTGAATAACCTTTTCTTTGCAAATGGAAATTGTACATACACAGAGCAGAGTTAATGTTTGCTCCCCTCCACCCTCTACCCCCCGCCTCTGCCAAAATTATATTTCTGAAAAGGTCTCAGAAGGAAGTTGAGTTTGTGCTTTGGGGCCAGCCTGGCTTGTGTGTAAGTCCTGAATGATTGACCAGTCATTGAGGACTTACACACATTGAGGACCAAGTACGCAGACTGCTGAGGCAGAGGCTCATCCGGGATGCTTCCTAGCAGTGATCCTGCATCCATAAAATATGCTGGAGGGTAGGTCTGGGGAGATCCTTCACAGATGGCCCCTGATTTGGGAATCTTTATTTTTCTCTCCAAAGCTATGAACGCGGAGGGGTGTCCTCAGGGTCAGGATGGGGGCAGGGTGGCTGTTGGGAAGCCATGGGAAAGGATGCCTTGAGCCAGGACAGGGATAGCATCCAGGTGCAGCCCCTCCGCGGCAGTGTTTGCCACGAACTCTGGAGCCCTTGCACCTGGTACCTGCTCACTGTGGGAAAGCTACTCTTATTCTGATTTTTTTTTTGATCCTAACTACTTAATTTACATTTCTCCTTATTCTCCTTTCATTATTATTTATTTATTTATTTATTTGTTTGTTTGTTTGTTAAGCTCTGGAAAAAAGGGAAAGGATGCTCACTTGTGCCAGAATGGAGTTTGGTTGTAGATCTTCCCAATTAAAAGGGAGCCCAGTTTTCGTGCCCTGGCAGATAAGGGAGTCTGCTTATAGCACTGGGATAGGAGCGTATGTTTGTGTAGACTATAACTCACCCAGACGAAGGGATCGTCATTTCAGCAGTGTTCCTTAGCTGGTGTTGCAGCAGAATCTTGATATGGTCATTAGCTTCAGTCAGTCTAGTCTGGTTTTACATCTGTAACGTCACCTGGGGAAAGGCTTTTTAAATTGGGATTATATAGATGCAGGACGTGAAAGTGATCAAGCAGACCACTTGTTCCTTTGCTGGTTTGTTCAGCAAACGTCTGTTAACCCCGTGTATGTGTGTGCACGTGTGAGCGTGCTTGGCACTGAGAATATAAAGCAAACCCTGCCCTCCTGGAGCTTACAATCCGGAGGTAGGTTTGCACGCACAGGAGCGTAGGAGTGAGTGTGTCAGAGGTGTGATGGAGGTCGGTTCTGGGTGGGGACACACAGGAGGCAGCGGTGGGGCGGTGCTGCTGTGGAGCGTAGCCCCATCAAGGATGCACGGGGACTGTATATCAGGTGCTGTGCTGAGGGCCTGCTGGGCTGTCCAGCTTTTACTCAGCACCGTTTGTGAGTAGAAGCCTTGATCAGTTAAGTACTTCAAATGAGGTAAGGCTTTAAGTAGTAGTCTGGGTTTGAACTCTGATCTCAAGTCGTAAACTTTATGCCACAGAGGAGGCTCCTTGTCAGTGCCTTCCTCAGTTTACTTTTCCTTCTCTGTCCATCTTCAGCCCCGCGTGTCATGGAGGAAGGAGGAGTCCGGGAGGGCCGTCTGGTCCAGGATGTCCGGGGGGGGGGGTCCACGCTACCCCACTGTCATGTAGGGGATGTGCCACAGGGGCCTCGTCCGGACCATGGCTTTGTGTCTGTGATTATGCTTTTTCTCAGACTGTCTTTTGGATTCGGTGTTTTGCCAACTGTATTTCTGAAGAGGCTTTCTTTTCCTTCTGCTGGGCTTTGTGGAAACTGGCCCCCAGGCTCATCGTCACCCAGGAGGGACGGGCCTCCCCGGTGCTCTGCCTCTTGGTGCTGGGTGTCACAGCCCTGCTGTTCCCGCCTGTGTCTGGGTGAGGAAAGTGGTTCTATTTCAGGCCTGTGAGAGTGAAGAGGGCTTTCCCCATCAAGCTGGGTGCGCTGTCCTAGCTCTCAGAAGTCACGTCTTCACGGCCAGCAGGCTGTAGATGACATTGCTTGCATATTCCCTTTAATGCTTTAAAAAAAATTTTTTTTTTATTGAAGTAGAGTCGATTTACAATGTTGTGCTAATGTCTGGTGTACAGCATTTATACATCTATCTATCTATTCCTTTTCATATTCTTTTTCATTATAGGCCATTACAAGATACTAAATATAGTTCCCTGGGCTCTACTGTATGACCTTGTTTATCTATTTTATAGATAGTGGTTGGTATGTACAAATCCTGAAGCCCCAATTTATTTCTCCCCATCCTCCTCTTCCCCTCTTCTCCCAGGTAACCTTAAGTTTGTTTTCTATGTCTGTTTTGTAAATAAGTTCATTTGTATCATTTTTTTTTTTAGATTCCACATATAAGTGATATCATACTGTATTTTTCTTTCTCCTTTCTGGCTTACTTCAGTTAGTTTGACAATCTCCAGGTCCATCCACATTGCTGCAAAATGGCATTATTCTTTTTCATGGCTAAGTAGTATTCCATTGTATAAATATACCACAGCTTCTTTATCCAGTCATCTGTTGATGGACATTTAGGTTGCTTCCATGTCTTGGCTATTGTAAATAGCGCTGCTGTCAACATTGGGGTGCATGTATCTTTTTGAATTAGAGTTTCCTCTGGATATATGCCCAGGAGTGGGATTGCTGGATCATATGATTAAGTCTATTTTTGGTTTTTGAGGAATCTCCATACTGTTTTCCATAACGGCTGCACCCAACTACATTCTCACCAACAATGTAAGAGGGTTCCCTTTTCTCCACACCCTCTGCAGCATTTATTGTTTGTGGACTTTTTAATGATGGCCATTCTGACTGGTGTGAGGTGATACCTCATTGTAGTTTTGATTTGCATTTCTCTGATTCTTAGTGATATTGATTATTTTTTCATGTGCCTAGTGCTCAGTTTTATGTCTTCATTGGAGAATTGCTTGTTTAGGTCTTCTGCCCATTTTTTGATTGGGTTGTTTACTAATATCTGCAAATCTCAAACTCCTGATTTACCCCTTCCCACCCACTTCCCCCAGTAACCATAAGTTTACTATGTCTGTGAGTCAGTTTCTGTTTTGTAGATAAGTTCATTAATGTCTTTTTTCTTTTCTTTTAGATTCCACATATGAGTGATATCATAAAGTATTTTTCTTTCTCTTTCTAGCTTGCTTCATTTAGTGTGACGATCTCCAGATCCATCTATGTTGTTGCAAATTACATTATTTCATTCTTTTTATGGCTGAGTAGTATTCCATTGTGTGTATATATGTGTGTGTATATATGTATATATATATATACACCCATTTATCTGTCAATGAACATTTAGATTGTGTGTATGTGTGTGTGTATGTGTGTGTGTATATATATAGATCCATTTTTCTGTCTGTGGACATTTAGGCTGTTTTCATGTCTTGACTACTTGTAAATAGTGCTGCTATGAACATTGGGGAGCATGTTACCTTTCTGAATTAGTTTCCTCCAGATATGTGCCCAGGAGTGGGATTGCTGTATCATGTGGTAACTGTATTTTTAGTTTTTAAGGAACCTCCATAGTGTTCTCCACAGTGGCTGCCCCAACCCGCACTCCCCCCAACAGTGCGGGGGCTCCCTTTTCTCCACGGCCTCCAGCGTCTGTCTCTTGTGGACTTTACCTTGGTTCTTAATTAACATCAGCTTACTGGCATGTAAGGTGAGGGCTACGCTGGGAACATGCAGATGGGAGGATCTTTAAAACAAGATGCCTTAATGCGTTTTAAGGATCACTGCTCTGTATTTCTGATAAAACCCGGTTATGACTATAAGAATACTGGCCAGGCAGGTTGGCAGAGACCTACCATTCTTGGAGAAAAGGAGAGGCTCAAAAGGGGTGCAGGATCCAGCCTCCTCTCAGGGGGTGTCTGTTGGGACCAAGGATGCCCTTCTCAGGATCAGTCACCCTGGGGCTGGGGAGATAATTCCACAAGGACAGCCTGCCTTGAGGCTGTGTCTGTGTGTCCTGTTAACACACGTGGCTCCTGACCGCAGTGCAAGTAGAAAGACATCCCCAAACTGTGTGCTGCAACGAGGAGCCTCTGTGCTTGAAGATTTGGAGGTAAACGTGCTTTTATTTTTGAAACGCTGTAGTTTTTAATCTGTTGGATTTTAAGTCCAAAAGCCCTAAGAATAAGGCTGAGAACTTAATTCCTAGAAAAACTGATAGACTGTGAACTCAAGTTTAGGGAGAACTTACTTCAAGCAGTGTTAGACGATTTCCTTCGCATTCCTAAAAGTGAATTTGATATGAGACTTTTAAATAAGATTCATTATGTGTGTATATTTTTTTTCATTCTGACCCAAGAATTATCCAATTATCTGTTCAAAAACAGTCATGATATAGCTCTGACATTGAGTTTCCAGGAGAAAGCAAAGCATGTTATGTGCTCAACAAGAAAATTATATAGAGAAACATGTTTCAGTTGATTATTTATGTAAACCCAACATCTGTATGTTTAAAAAAAATAAAAACTTCATCACTCCTTTAAAAAACTAAAAGCTCTTCATCGCGTGGCATTTTTTTTCCTGTCCTTGGTTCTCAAAATGTTGGAAGAAAACACCAGTTAGTTACAGCAGGCGGTGAAAGCACTTTATTTTTTTCCATGAACAAATTGGTTCCATCTCTAGTGTCTAGGCTTCTTGGAAAAAAAAAAAAAAACAGCGGAAACTGCAGATTTATTGTGGAAAACTTCTCACTTTCATTTTGAGTACAGACCCTGGTTCTAGGTTCAAAGAACTGCATCCTTTTTCTGATGGTAGCGCTTCTAACATTTATAAACCCATTCACGTATTTTTTTTTTTTTTTTTTTTTTTTTTTGCCCCGGAAGCCTTGTTTCCTGTACAGTCCACCCTCAGTAGCTGCGGGATCCCGTGTGTGCCGATCCACGATTATTTGAATCCACAGATGCAGAACGCATGGCTGCAGAGGGCCGGTTACACACATTTCCTTCTCCAGCCCCTCCCAGTGCGGCTAAAATTCCACTTCATGAAGTTGAGTGCTATGCTTGCATAATCATCACCCAACCCTTTTTCTCCTCCAAGCTTTTTACCCTCTTTGGTTGCCAGATGCTCACAGATTGCTGATAGTTACCCCCGGGTGGCTTTTCTGTTTATTCATGTCATATTCCCCAAAATGCTTTTCCCATTGTTTTCAATTCTAGGGAGAACTAGGGAGCGTTAATGGGCTGTAGCAGTGTTGCCCTTAACTGCCTTTCGGTTACCACTTAGTTATCATCACTGAATGTGGGTAAATACAAAGATGCCTGAAGATTTAATACTTGTTAGTTTCTATATGGATGGGAGCATGGAGATGATGTAAAAGATGGCAAGACTGCATAGTTCGAAAGAATTTTTCTCAAGATGGTTTTCCTATTTCTATTATTAATATTATTTCCTGACGTCTCATTCACAATCTGGTAAGACAAACCTCTCTTGCTAAGAGTTCTGCCTTCTTGTCAGTGAGCAAAGGAAGTTTCAGTTAAAGGACCATGAACATGACCCCTCATGAAAAATCATCACTTAAATGTAGGAGATGCTTTCCAAGCTTATACGTATTTATGAGCATGTTTAATTGCGCAGGGCAATTTCACATATCTAATGTCACTTAATCACAACCACCACTTGAAGTGGGGCATGTTATTCCCATTTCACAGAAGAGCAGTACTGAGGCTTACAGAGGCAAAATCATTTCTGTGGAGGATGACAGGACTGAGATTTAAACCTGGGTCTTCCAGCTCTAAGGTCATGTCCACTCTCCAGGGCACTAAGTCAATAAATAAATGGTAGTGGTGTGTACTGAAGGTCACACGTGGAAGGGGGATTCCAGAAGTGCAGCTGGACACTAATGTAGTAGAATTTTAAGAAGAAAACGATCAAATTAGGATTGGAGTTTTCAGTGCACTGAAGTCCCTGTGGGGTTTGGAGGATACAATTCAAGGATTTGCCTGCTTTTTGCTGAAGACCTACACTGTCCCAGATCTGTGTCTAACTCATAGTGAAAACACTGCTTTCTGGTTTTGCTTTTGTTTTGTTGTTTTAATGTGTGCGTCCTCCAGCCGCCGCCACCACTGTTTTCTTCCTTCCTTTCTTTTTCTTTCTTCTTTCCTTCCTCCCTTTTTCCATCCCTCCTTTTCTTCCTTTCCTCCCCTTTCCTTTTCTTTCCTTTTTTCTTTTCTTTCTTTCTCTCAATAGCTTTATTGAGATACAATGTTACCTCTATTTCCTAAATTTCTAACAGGGTTTTGGGGGAAAGTTAAGGTCAGTGTTAAGCCAGAATTTCTTAATTTCTTATATAGTCTTGGATAAGTTACTCAAACCTTTTTTTTTTGTTACTACACTTCCTGTCACTTGTAGAGACATCTCTTCAGTAGTCATTTGTGAAGCTTTTGAGTTTTAAAAACTCCTGGTTGCTGACCCAATATTGAGTGCACAAATCTAAAAGGGAGAAAAACAGTGGCTTGATATTTAGCAGTTTTTCTCTTCAGTTGCCTTTTGATTTTCCATGTTGATGGGGGGAACCAATGACCACGATTGTTGAAAATAATATCTTGTGCTTAAGTATACATTTCTTTATAGTTTCACATGCATCTTATTTTAATTCTTTCTGCACTCTATAGGATGAACTGGGCTTGTCTCATTTTTCTTTTCTAGATGAGGAAATTAAGGCTCACAAAGAAAAATGTTCCACTGTAGATCATAAAGCAGGTAGGGGGTGGGGTGTAGCTCAGGGATAGAGCGCATGCTTAGCATGCACAAGGTCCTGGGTTCAATCCCCAGCACCTCCGTTAAAATGAATAAACCTAATTACCACCCCCTCCCAAAAAAAAAGTATTAAAAAAAAAAAAAAAGAGAAGGCATGAGGAAAGCAGGTAGCAGGGTCTGGCCTGGATCCCATGTCTTCTGACTGCTCCATTTTTTCCACTCTTGATTTGGTTCGGTCAATAGCAAATGATATTTTCCAATGGGGTTCTTTAAAAAAAACTTTAAAATACTTATTATTTTTTATGTACTTGCCACCATTTTAGAACTTTGTCATAAAGCTGTCCAACTTCTTTCTTCTTCTGTTAGTCCATTATGAGATGGAAGGCAACCGCTGTTAGAAGAATGTCATTTACCACCATAAATAAAGCTCTTCATCGAGAGGTCAAAGGACGCTGAGTTCAGTGGTGGGTTAGGATTTTCAGTGATCAGAATAGAGATCTTGGCATGCTTTGCTGTTGAAGATATTGGCCATCTCCATCCTTACTGAGATTATTCAAGCCTGTGTGCTGGAAAGCTAATCTCTGTGCCAGGAGTGTTTACTGACCATCAGTGCTGGTGGGAAGAGAACTAGTGTTTGCTGAGCATGTGTTCCACATTAGGCCATGTGCTAGGCGTTGTCTGTACATCCCTTATCACAGTGGCGCTTAGTGTCGTGCCATAGAAGAGTCTCTTAAGTCTCAAGGAGTTTAAATCGAAGTGGTGGAGCTGGTGTTATTTCTAGGTCTATGAGATGAGTAAGTCCAGAGTCTTTCAACTCTATCATCTCAAAATTCTGTGATTTGCTTTTTGAGATTAGCTTTCCTGAAAATATCTTCTCCTCTAAGTCTTGGTTAGCCTAGAAGCTAGACAAAGGAATATAGACAATCCTTGGAGATATTGCAGATTTGGCTCCAGACCAGTATAATAAAGCAAGTATCTCAATAAAATAAGTCACACAAATTTTTCAATTTCCCAGTGCGTGTAAAAGTTTTGTTTACACTATACCGTAGTCTATTATGTGTGCAATAGCATTATGTCTAAAAAACCAACTGACATACCTTAATTAAAAGATACTTTCTTGCTAAAAAAATGCTAATCATCACCCGAGCCTTCAGCAAGTTGTAGTAGTAACATCAAAGATCACTGATCACCAAACAAATACAATAATGCAGAAGTTTGAAATATTGCAAGAATTACCAAAATGTGACACAGAGACATGAAATGAGCAAATGCTGTTGGAAAAATGGCACCAATAGGCTTGACTGATGCAAGGTTGCCACTTGCATTGATATCAATTTGAAAAAACACAGTATCTATCAAGTGCCTGCTAAAATGAGGTATGCCTGTACCGTGATCATACTAGTAAGAAGCTAAAAGAAAAATTTGCCAGAAGCAGACGTGAATAGGGACTGTCTATCCATTATGAGTAAGTAGGGTACAGCAGTGCCTCTCAAACCTTAATGTGCATACATATCTCCTGGGGATCTTGTTCAAATCTTTTATATATTTACTGACTGTCTATTTGTCCTACTAAGTAATGAGAGAGCAGTATTGAAATACGTGACTATTCTTATGAATTGGTCTTTCTTCTTGCTGTCCTGTCAGTTTTTGCTTCATGTGTTTGGAAGCATAGTTGTTAAGTTGAACGGATGTTTAGGATTGTTATAGCCTGTTGATGACCTAGACATTTTTCATTATGAAATGACCTTTTTGTACCAAATGATATTTTTTGCTCTAAAAAATCCTTTGTCTGATATTAATAAGGCCACTTCAGTTTTCTTAGGATCAGTGCTAGCATGGTATATCTTTTTCCATCCTTTTACTTTAAACCTATTTGTGTCTTTATATTAAAGTGCATTTCTTGTAGGTAGTATGGCTTTTGGATCACGCTTTTGTTTTTCCAATATGACAATACCAGTCTTTTAATTGATGTATTTAGACCATTTACATTTAATGTAATTATTGGTACCATTAGTTTGGAGTCTGTAATCCTGCTATTTTTTTTAATTTATTTATCCTGTCCCTTATTCTCTTTTCCTGTTTTTCTGCTTTCTTTTGCATTATTTGAGAATTTTTTGTGATTGCATTTTTCTCTCCTTTGATGGGCTACTAGCTCTATCTCTTTGTTTGGCTATTTTAGTAGTTGCTTTGGGGTGTACAGTTATAATGTCTCCCCTTAAGTGATGTTATACCACTTTATATATGGTTTAAGAATCTTACAATAGTATACCTCCATGTTGGCCTTTTTACTGTGGTTATACACTTTACTTTTATATATGTAACTAACTCCACATAAATTATTATTTTTGTTTTAGAAGTCACTTCTTTTAAAGAGATTTAAATAATAAGAAAAAGCTGCATATTCACTTAGGTAATTGCCATTTTTAGTGGTTCATCACTCCTCTGCATATACCCATATTTCTATCTGATATTTTCCGTCTGCTTAAAAGATTCCTTTAAAATTTCTTGTTATGTAGGTCTGTTGCTGCTGAATTTTTTCCACTTTTATATATCTGATAATGTCCTTATTTGCCTTTATTTTTGAAATATATTTTTGCAGGGTATAGAATTCTAGATTGATGATTTTTCCCTTTCAATTCTTTAAAGATTGCCCTGTCGCATACATTATTTTTGCCATAAAATCTGCTGTCATCCTGATCTTTCCTCCTCTGTGATGTGTTCTTTTCCCCCAGATTGATTTTAAGATTTTTTTTTTTTTTTATCACCGCTTTTGAGAAATTTAAGATGTGCCCTAGTATATGTTTCTTGTGCTTGGGGTTAGTTGAGATTCTTGTTTGGGTTTATATTTTTATTAGGTTTGGAATATTTTCAGTCATTATTTCTTCAGATATTATTTTATGCCCCTTCCCTGCCATGAGGGCTCCAGTTACATGTATATCAGAATGCTTAAGCTATCCCTACAGCTCATTTATATTCTCTTCATTTTTTTAATTCTCTTTTTGTCTCTTATTTTAGATGTTTCTCTTGCTATGTCTTCAAGTTCACTAGACTTTTCTTCAATTTCTGTTCTACCATTAGTCTTATCCAGTGTGGTTTTCATCTCACACATTGTAGATTTCATGTCTGGAAATTTGATTTGTGTTTTTATATATTCATGTCTCTATTTAAAATCTTGAATATCTGTCCTTGTCTGATCATTCTAATATCTGTCTTAATTCTGGGTCAGTTTCAGTTGTTTGATATTTTCCCTCATTATGGGTTGGTTTTCTTGCTTCTTTGCATGCCTGGCATTTTTTGATTGGATGCCAGACATTGTTACTTTTATCTTCTTGGGTTCTGGATATTTTTGTATTACTATAAATATCCTTGAGCTTCTTTTTGGACCTTAGCTAAATTAGTGACAATTGATTCTTTTGTATCTTGCTGTTAAGGCTTGTTATTTGAGACTGGAGCAGCACTCAGTCTGGGGATATTTCCCACTAAAGAGGCTAAATCTTTCTGAGTACTTAGTGCCCCTGATTTATGAGGCTTTCCAGCCTGTCTGATGGAAACAGGTACTATTCTTGGCCCTGTGTAGGCACCAGGCAGTGTTACCTCTAATCCTTTCTGGTATTTCTTTCCTTCAGCCACAGACAGTTTGCTCACAACACGCACAGATCAGTACTCAGCTGAATACTCAAGGGTGACCTTTTGCAGGTCTCTTGAGTTTTCTCTCTGTAAAGCTCTCTCCTCTGTCCTACAAACTCTAGCTGCCTTGTTCTCCCCAGACTCTCAGCTCTGTATCTTCTGCTCAGGGAGTCTTCTGGGCTCTTTCTGGATTCTCTGTGTCTTGGCCAGGAAATCTCTTCCTGGATTCGCCCTCTCTGTGTCTTGGCCAAGAAATCTCTGAAGGCAGTGAGCCAGTATACTCATAGGCTCACCTTATTTGCTTCCTATGTCCTGTCTCCTGAAAACCATTATTTCATATATTTTGTCTGGTTTCTTTTCCTTTCTTTTCTCCTTCTCTCTCTCTCTCTTTATTCTTCTTTTTTTTTTTTTTTTTGAAAGGGGGAATGTGTTTACTTGTTTTGGGTTGTCTCAGGCAAAAGCTTAAATCTGTTTCGTATTATTTCATTCTGGCAAAACCTGGGAGTTTCCATAAAATTCAGATTTTATTCAGTAGACTTCAGCTGGGACCCAAGAGTGCATTTCTAAGAAACTTTCAGATAATGTTGATGCTTCTGGAAAAAAGACTACTTTGAGTAGCCAGAGACTCCAGCTATTCAATAGAAACATAATGGGAGCCACATACATTAAAATTTTCTGGTAGTCACTTTGAAAAAATTAAAAAGAAACAAGAGGAATTAATTTTAATAATATATTTTCTTTAACCCAGTCTTCTCAAAATATTGTCATTTGAGCATGTAAACATTATAAAAATATTAATGAGACTTCTTTATTTTATTGTACTAAGTCTTGAAATTTAGTGTTTATATTACAATTATAGCATATTCAGACACTGCACCTTCATCTGAAATACTTGGGTCTTTGATCAGATTTCATAAAATTTATACTTGAAAAAGTAGATTTGCATATCCTAGTTTCAACATAGTTAAGTTTTCCAGTAACTGAATCATGTCAAAAAATCATTTTCCTTTAGTATTTGCCATTCAGATTTACAGAACTGGTTCATCTTTTTTTTTTTTTTTTTTTTTTAGAAGAATTGATTTGACTTTTTAAAACAAAAGCTTATCAGCTTTTAAAGCTATGTCTGTTCAAGTTATGTAAATGTGTTAACTCTTATGCCAGCTCAGAATTACTAATATCAAACTTAAAGAGTATAAAAATTGCAAGCCTGCTCTGAATCTATCAATCTCAGTACGTGGTCTTCAAATTTTTCTTGTAGATTGAAGGCAATTCATGTAATGCTTTTGATTTCAATCAAATCTTCTGCGTATTGATCCAAGTTATGCAAATACATAGAACCATTATTTTTCATACAATAGATTGAAGCACTAAGAGAAATGCCAGTGTCTTATTTTAAAAATCTAATGAGTCTCAAATTTTGACCCAACTTGGGAGTACTGTCTGCATGATGGAAGCTTTTTGTTTTCATATCTAGTTGAAATCCTTCTTTAGGGGATGTAAGAGGTTGAAAATTATGTATCCCGTGAATTCTGTTTTTTTAAGACTCTGAATTGATAACATTTTTTCACCAGTGTGGGAGTCTTTTGAGACAAAACTTACCCAAAGTACTAATTGGGCAAAATTTCTGTTATTGCATAATTCATCTAAAGCTAAAGAAAACTGCTTGTGATTTTTCAAATTTTGAATTTATTTAACTTTGGTATTATTGGAAATAGCGTGTCTTCTGTGGGCAATTGTTTGGATGCTAATTTAAAATCTTTCACTTTTCAATAATATCTCTTTTATCTTAATTTTCTGACAACATTTCCATAACTAAAAAATAATTTATTTAATCATCTCACCATATAAAAAATGTTCTGTTTTTGTTTGTTTTTATTCAAGAATCCAAGGTATTTCCTAGCTGGCCATAGTCACAAGCTCAGATTTTGCTAAAAAAATGTTTAGCAGTTTTTCTTGGCCATTCAATTCTGACTTTGGGTGATTTCTTTGTAACTGTTGGAAGGAGACTGAGCATCAAATTCACTCTCCTTGCTCAAATTGTCTGTTAATATTGTCTGCTTTATTATCTTTGCTTTTTTTTTAATGCAATAAACAGCCTTATCATTTTGCTCTGCCATAGCAATTTACAGTTGCCTTTGTGACTTTTTTTACTTTGTCTAGCTCCTTTTTTCCTTTACTGTTCTGATCATAGTGAGAGTTTTGTGTCTCCACTCAATTTTGCATCAGTACTTAGACTTTGTTTTAAATTTGAAAGTTTTACCATATTTATTTTATAAACTAGGAGAATAAGTAAATTAACTAGTTTAATTGAAACAAGTATTTTGATTTAACTACCAATTAGGATTTACCTAATTGTCACTACAGTACTATTGGCATAAAATATTCCAGCGAACACATTACAATATACAGCAACGTGTAGAAAAGAAATCATTTCAACTGAATCACTTATTTACATCAGGTAGATGAGTAATGTGTTTATATGTAGACTCAGGCACCGAAATGCACCAATACTGTCTTAAGCATTTAAAGAGAGATGTCCTACCAAAGGAAGACATTTGTGTTCCAAGGAAAAATATTTTACACTGTTTCAGTTTTAAAAAATAAAACCAACTAAGATGAATTAAAACGTATCATGCAGTTCCATGTCACATTTCAAGTAGCCTTGGGGCCACAGTTCTTGCATTGGACAGAGCCAGTCAGGGGCTTGCTTGCATTTGAATCTGGGGACCTCATACCAGCAGCTCCATGGGTCCCTACTTTTCTTGCCCTGCAGCTGCTTCCTTCTTGTCTGGTCCCATGGCACTCCGGGGTTTTAGGAGTGTAGCAAAGGAAGTCTGGTACAACGCATGGTCTCTGAAGGATCTGATGACTGTGCTTCAGGGGTTGGCCAGCTTCCAACTGTGAGGCGTTTGGGACAAGTCTCAGGAGGGTAGATATGACCTTGGGGACAGTTTGTGGGTTGTAAAATTGGAACAAAGCCAAGGCAAGGTTTGTAGGTCAACTGCCACTGCCCCTCCTCTTCCCCTGGGCTACTAGCTGTTGACCTCTGGCTCAACTGGACCTGGTCTTGGTTGGATGGGAATTCTGTCGGCAGAAGCGGCACTCCCATGGTCCTGGAAGAATCATTTTCACACTGTTAATGAGGGTCTCAGGGGAGAGCTGCCCTAATTTAGCTCAGTTGACTAAGGATGTTTTCAGAACTCCATCTCTGCTTACAATCATAGACTATGGATATGAACCTGAAAAACATGAAAATAGAATGGTTGGCTTGTGAATTAAAAGAATGATGTTGTAAGCCATTCTAAAATTGGGAAACGACCATGTGAACCAGAACGGTATTTTCAGAGTGGGTGTGCCCAGTTCTGTCTGACTCTGCCTTCCCCGCATCGCCTGGGCTTTGGTTGGTTTTGTTTTTGTTTTCAGTTTATATCCTGAACATTTCCGTGTGTGGGAATGTGTTGCTTTGTTTCATATTTTAGTACTGTCTTCACAAGAAACTAGTGATTAGATCTCAGGTTTCTCAGCCTCTTTTCTTTTGTCCCCGACCCTCAACTTTCTTTTATCCCCTAAACACATGTTCTGTGCTTTGTACATTGCGGTGTGTTCCTATGGAGCTTAGTCAACAGCTACCTGTGACTTATATGTTATAAGATTTAGTGCCACTGAGTCCTATGCTCAGAAATCATGAACAAGTTGACAAAATATTATTTCATTTTTCTTATTTTTAATTTTTTCTACTCCTCCCCCTGCCCCCCCATTACAGATGAGGAAACAGAGTCACAGTGGGTTAGGTTAGCCTAATCAATTCAGCTCACCTCATGATGTTTATAAAGAAAATAATAAAATCTAACCCCATAGTTTTCAGTTTTTAAAGTGTGAGTTTTGTTGCGTCGACATCATTACACCATTTCGAAGTGTATCCCCTAAAATCACTCAGGGTGGAGATGTACTTAGCGTCACGTCACGATGGTTTGTTCCACGGACGTGTGAGTGGGTCCCCTTGTGGCATGGCTGCTGTCCCGCTTCTGACACCACCAGGCCAGTAGCCTTGAGCAAGTAACGTGCCCCTTTCTGAGTTTTACTCATTCATCTTTGCAGGCCAGGAATTCAGTTATGACACCATTTCCAAACCCACTTTACAGGGCACTGTGGCTTTTGATGCTCTTCCAGTGTCTTCAGGAAAACTGGAGAACTGGTGTGCACTCTAGACTAGGTGCTTCCGTGTTGGGTTTTGAGGCTCATAAGCAAGAGGCTCAAGTCCTGGAGTAAAGGTGATCTGCTTCGCATTGTTTAGCCCAGCGTTTTCTCCACTCTGTGAACATAGAACCTCCCCTACCTTGTGGAGGAATACCCTTAAATATATCAGAGCGTCCTGCAGCATACAGTTTGGGAAACACTGGACTAGATCAGGGGTCTGCAAACTGTAGCCTCCCAGGCATATCGGGCTTGCTACCTGTTTGTGTAAATAAAATCTTATTGAAACACAGCCACTCATTTACAAATGTCTGTTGGCACCCATGGCAAAGATGTGTAGCTGCCAGAGACCCATATGGCTCACAATGCTTAAAATATTTACCATCTGGTTGTTTGCAGAAGAAGTTTGCCAACTCCTACACTAGCGTCACAGTGATTCATGAACATGATTTTAAAAACTCAGATGGTAGGGAAGCACTAATATTGAAAAACAAGAGTCTTATTCTCCAGAGGCAACACATTTTGATAGCTCCTGTTAATTTTAGTGGTTATTACTTCTGTGACTAATGTTTACTCAGCTGTCTTTGAGATACCTGCTTTGAGTTTCTTCTGTTCACACTGTCTGTTAGGCATGAAACCTATGCATGGACACATAGCTTCTTAGTTTTATCACTGTATGAGTTCCTCTGTCAGTTACCAATGCACTTTTAATATTCATGAATTTCTATACCTTGTACCACCCACTTTCTTTTATCTCAAGTACCAAGTTTTGTGAGATGAGGATGCCAAGTACCACTGCCCTTCTGTCTGCCTCTCTTCTCCACTTGTCAATCTTTCAGCTTTTCTCCAGGTTGTCTTTACTTTTGCAGTGTTGAGATTGGAAACGTTTGCCTTCTCTGACTGGCAGTATTTGCTTTGCTTTGGCCATAGGTTGAATTTGAACTTTGCAAGACAGTGATCATGTCAATGGAAAGACTGTGGTGGAGCCAAATAGTGTGCTGTGGTTACACCTCCCTCTCTGTAATTCTGATATCGCAACTACAGCATCAAAGAGAAAATTCCTAATGTCATTTACAAGTGGATTCACTCTGTTAGATTCCACCAGTTGCTCAAAATCATTGCAGATTTGGACTATGTCTTTCTTGCATTTTGTTTGTGGCATTTATTTTTCCTTGAGTTTTTATTTGCCTTTTTATTTATTGAGGGAAGACTCATGTCTCCTTTACCATGTCCCTAACACTCCAGTCTAGCTTCTAACTCATTTGTCTTTTGCTTAGAATAAATGCCTTTTTCTTGAAAACGTCCTTTGTGGAGCCCACTCACTGAAGTTCTCTTTGTTTCCTAGGCCTGCACCTGGTAGTTTCCCTTGAATTCCACACTTTGATCTACCATTTTCTACAGTTTGATCTACCATTTTTGCAGGCTGCATTTCCTCTTTCTTGTTTTCAACTCTCATTTTGGTGGCATATTTTTGGATTGAAGTAAACTTCCTAAGTCTTGCTTGTTTGAAAATGTTCTTCACTATGATTGGTGTGGATTTACAGGTTTGAAATAAATTTTCTCTCAGTGTCAAAAATCTAGCCCCATTGTTGTTGACTTGAAAAGCCATATGGCAGTCTGATTTTTTTTTTTAATACTTTTTTAACTGAAACTCTCTTTTTCTGTTTGGAAGCTCCTAGAGTTGCTCTCCTTTTTATCCTTCAATATTCTCCACTTTCATGGTGATTTCACAGTGATGTGTCTGGGTGAGTCTTGTCATTTACTGTGTTTAGTAGTCAGTGAGTGTATCAGTCAGGTTCTGTTCAGGAGACAAAAATCATACAGAAATTTGGACAGGGAAAGTTTAAATAATTACTAACTAGTAGCAGGGAATTAACTACAGGGAGGTCAGCAGGGGGTTAGTTACAAAAAGAAAAAGATAAGGAATGCAGCAGTGGTGGATACAGAGGGTAGCCACTACCTCTGGGGCTGTGGCAGGATCAAGTTTGGAAGCAGCTGCCCCTTGCCCACCCCCAGGGCTGGGAGTCAGGTCCTGCTGGAGGGGGCATGGCTCTGTGGCCCACTGTGCCAGAGCAGCGGGGTGAGGAGCTACATGCAGTTCCGGGTGGGATGCTGCCTCCCAGGGGGGCAATGAAACTTGCTAGGAAGCCCCCCACTGGTGCCTGCAAGCCCTGCCCAGGCGCCTGCAAGTTCTCACTGAGTGACACACGCAGGCTAACTGCTGCTGCATCCCGCTGGGTGCCTGCCAGGCTGGGTGGAAACTCCCTGCAAAGGTGTTGCAGACCTGCTGGAGTGGCTTCCCTGAGGCCCTCCACATGCTGTTGGCCCACTGGCACTCAGGAGCAAGCTGGCAGGAACGCACCTGGCAGGGAAGCCTTTCCTCCTGCAGTGCCCCTCCTTCACCCCAACAAAGCTCAGCCCCCTGGCAGCTGGCAAAGGAGACACCTCCCAGGTCCAGCTCCAGGATTAGTAAGTAGAAGAACAAAGTGGATTGGCAGCTGAGAGGCCATGCAGTGATAACCAGCACAGTCTTAAAGTCTGATGACTCCTGGCTCCCGTTAGCTCTGGGAAGTTTTCTTGTATTATTTCCTTGATAATTTCTTCCTATCTTACCCACTACTTTCCTGTGGTTTTTAGGACTGTTAGAGAAATGTCAGACTTCCTGGATTTAGTGCTCTTTTTATCTTTTCCCTAATTTTTCATCTCTTTGTCTTTTTGCTCTGTGTTCTGGGAAGTTTCCATAACTTTATCCTTGAACTTGTCTGTTGAAGTGTTTATTTGGTAATCACATTTTAAAATTTCATTAATTATTTTTATTTTCAGATTGTATATTTTCTAAGCAATCTGCATGCTGTTCTACTGTAGTTGCATGCTCCTATGGTTATATTCATTGTCTTGAAAATGTGTCAAAATCTTTTGTTTCCTAGTAACTGATTCCTCTTTCACTAATGTAAGTTTACACATTAGAAAAGAAAGATGTTTTTACCGTCATTTAGTGGGTCAGACTACCTGAGTTTAAATCACAGCCCTGATATATGCTAGCCATGTGTGTATCTACATATATATATGTGTGTATGTGTCTGTCTGTGTGTGTGTACTCATATATATTAGCTGTACTATGTCTGGCCTTACTAAGACTTAACTTCCTCATCTGTAAAATGGGGATAATGGTACCTCTTTCAGACATATTATGAGAGTAAATCAGAAAATACATGAAAAGTACTTATCACAGTGGCTTTGGCATATTATTATTTGTAAATATGCCACGTTATTTTAACCTAGTTGACTCCATTTAACTATTAAGTAAAAAGCACTTTTAATCTGTGAAATACTGTTTCTTTGGTTCTTTACTATATCTACTATTTCTGACACTATTATTACCACTACTACCATGATTATCTTCAAACAATCAGGCATAATAATTAGCAGAAATTAGTTTAGGGCAAAATTGATAGAATGTGATTTGAAGACATTTGAAGTTTCCTTTCCTTGGAATTTTTCTTCCAGCTTTTAAAATATTGAAAATGTTTAGCTCCCAGGAAAATGCAGAGAGCAGTTTAATGAACCTGACATACTTTTCACCTAGATTTATCAATGGTTATTCACATACACTTTTTTCCCCTTGCTGAATCATTTGAATATAAGTTGCAAACATCATCAAATTTATCCCTAAATAAATACTTCAGGCATTTCCTAAGAATAAGGACAGTCTCCTCCTAACCACAATACATTATCACACTGAAGATAATAAACATTAATTCAGTAATGTTATCTAACATACTGTTGCTTTAAAATTTTTTCCAATTGTCACCCCCCAGATTTTTACGCCCTCCATCCCTGGCCCACCCATATCCAATTAGAGTTCATGCATTTTTGGGGGGGTTATATTGCCATTTTTTGTTTTTCATGAAACTGTCTTTTTCTCCCCTAAACTCTAACACATTTACCCATTTTCTCAAGTGAGGGATGCTATGTTCTTTATTAATCAAACATTGGTTAGTTACAGCACAATAGTCCTATTAGAACTGTAACAGTTTCTAGAAGGGGAGGGAAAACAATGGGTACATAATTAATGTTTTGAGTTCCCATTCAAATTTCTATGTATATTCTTTAGCCAATAAATACAGCCTTGGAGACAGTCAGAACGGATCACAGATAAGCTATAATTTTTAGAGTTTGGTAAGGTGAATTCCTAAAATATAAAATTTTGTCTCCTATATTTCTGTTTTAATCCTAGCATGATAAGAATTAGATCTAAGAACTAAATGAACACTGCTTTAGATTCCAGAAAACATACCTTTATAATAAAAAATGAAATAGATTTCCAGTGATACCCTGAGTATGAGAATGCTGGGAGAGTCTTTGTCTGAAATGAACCAGAACTCCAGCTTTTGCAGAGGGGAAGGCACTCAGAATGTATTAGGTCAAACTTAGAAGCTTATGTGTTTCAGTGTGAGAATTTGTAATTATTCTTTTTAAAATTAGATTTCTCAAGTGGGGAGAGTATAGCTCAGTGGTAGAGTGCATGCTTAGCATGCACAAGGTCCCAGGTTGAATCCCCAGTATTGCCATTTAAAAAGTAAATAAACAAATAAACCTAATTACCTCCCACCTCCCCTGAAAAAAAAACCCTAAAAATTAGATTTTTCATCTGGTAACAACCAGTCACACTGTATAGTTTCCTGTTTGCTGCTGTAACAAATTACCACAGGCTTAATGGCTTAAACTGACAGTCCCCGAGGTCCAGAGTCCGCAAAGGAGTCTCATGGGGATAAAATCAAGTATCAACACGACCAGTTCCTCCCAAGGCTCCAAGAGGAATTCTGTTTCCTTGTCTTTTTCAATATCGAGCGTCTGCCTGCATTCCTTGTCTTGCGCCTACATTCCTTCCTTCCTTTTTGCACTGCGTCACTCCAGTCTGTTTCCCTCCTTACGTTGCCTTTTCTTCTGTAGTTAATCTCTCTCTACTTCATTCCTGTAAGGACACTGGTGATTACGCTGGGTCCACCCAGATAATGCAGGATAATTTCCTCATCTCAAGATCCTTAGCTTCATTACATCTGCAGAGTCTTTGTTTGCCATGTTAGGTAACATTCCCAGATTCCAGGGATTAAAACATGAGTATCCTTTGTGGGGGGCAGGCGGAGGAAGGGGGCGTTACTCAGCCTACCACGCACACCTGTTTCTTTCTGACCATGAGTATTCATGGAGCCTACATTACTTGGCTGCACTGCTGATCTCTTTGGGAAAGTTGCAAACTAGAGGAAAATGACCCTCCCCACATATTTTCCTTTAATTACCAGTATTCAAGCATAAAGAACTTCTAATACTTTATGGTTTCTATTACATGCCTTGAAAAAATAATTGTTAAACTCTCATTTCTAAAGGTATTCATATATTTAAAATTAACACCATATTTACATGGTTTAAACAGATCCACTGCAAGCATCTGAATTTAAATATAAAATCAGTGCATAAATGGGGGGTAATTTTTTAAAAACTGCTTCCTTAAATGTATTACATGTTAAAGTAGCACCACCATCCCCATCCCCAAAGGACTCCTGAGGAGGCATCTGTGCATGTCTTTTGGTTTTGGAGGTCAGGCCTTGAGTCACTCTGGGATATCTTTGCTGATGGAGGAAATGATGGAGAAAGCAATGAAATTGAACAGTTATGCAAATGGCCCAGGAGGGGTGATGGCCCCCATCTGTGTAAGCTTGAGTTGACATTCTGTTCACATAACCCCCCGCCCTCTTTTCACCCTCGCCAGTGATGTGGGTTGATCAGGTTGTCCCCGGGAGGATTTCATGCTTGGTGTGTATGTGTTTTCCAAATCTCTAGGCTCGGGAAAAGAGAGGAGGAAGTGGCGGGAATTGCTCGGACCCTGGGTGACAGACATGCCTGTTCTGTGAATAAAAGGTGGGAGCGGGACGAACCTCCCCAGGTCCTCTGCTCCTGTGGGCATGATTTGTTCCCATGAACTTCTCTGTGATTTAGGACTGCTTTTCTGATTGCTCCACCTTTGACCTTGGTGGTGGGGTTGGCCATCCTGGCACTTGTATCATCTCAGCGTTCGTATGTCACCCACGCCTTCCCTGCACAGGCAGCGTGCGAGGCATAAAGAAAGGACGCAGAGCACAGGCTGGCCCTGCCCACCTGGACATGAGCGGTGGAGCAGGAAATCCAGGCTTGCAGACATGCTAGGTGCTCTGAAGGGTGCTGTGAGGAAAATGGGGCTGGGGGGGCGTCCTGTTCTACGCTGGGTGGTCAGGGAGAGGAGGTGCCTCTTGAGCAGAAATCTGAAGTCTGAGGAGTAGCAGGGCCGTGAAGTGTTCTGCTGGCGGCACTGGCTGCACGTGCAAGAGCCCCGTGTATATACGTCC
This sequence comes from Camelus ferus, assembly GCF_009834535.1. Lineage (NCBI taxonomy): Eukaryota > Metazoa > Chordata > Mammalia > Artiodactyla > Camelidae > Camelus > Camelus ferus. The sequence goes on from NC_045730.1 coordinate 18,388,355, forward strand.
ATTGCACGCGTGGAACTTCAGTGCACTTTTGTTCATACATCTTCCTGCTGCGTCCTGCGGGCCCTCCAGGACAGAGGCAGTGGCTCATCACTGTCCCTCCAAAGCGGAGGGTGTTTTGTGGCTGAATGATTGGATCCCCAGAGTAAGATTTGGTGGCTGCATCTTCTATCCTGGCTTTGTTATTGGAAGAGTTCGTGTCCCAGGGTTATCCCCTCAAATCAAGGTGAACAGTAGTTCATTTTTCTCTTTCACCAGTAAGTGGTCTTAGTTGTGCATGAAGCGAACAACTGGGGGATGGTCAATAACCAGAGAAATTAAATTTTAGATGGAATTTAGTGAACACATAATTGGGAACTGACTCTACATGAGGGCCTGTGTTAGATGCTTTGGAGATTAAAAAAAAAAGTACTGTGTTTACTACTATATATAAAATAGATAAACAACAAGGACCTACTGTAGAGCACAGGAAATATATTCAATTTCTTATAATAACATATAATGGAAAATAATCTGAAAATATAAAATATATATGTATACCTATAACTGAATCACTTTGCTGAACACCTGAAACTAACACAACATTATAAATCAACTACACTTCAACAAAAAGTTAAAAAGAGTATGAGAAAATCCCTGCTAGTGAGGCAGATACAGTGTAGACATTGCCAAAGTATGGTGAAGCAGCCTATTTTATGTTGCAATTTAGTGCGTGCTCAGTTACTAAGTGAATGCACACAGACTCGTGAGATGCTGTGGGTTTAGCGGGTGGTGTGAGCTCTGTGAGCTGGAAAACTTCATGGGAAATCACAGATTTGTTTGAGAAAAGGAGTGGTTGCAGTTGGGAGGGTGAAAGGCCGGGGAGCCTAGGCCACAGAAGCGGGAGATGGCAGTGAACTTCCAGGTTAATAAATGTCTCAGTCTGTTCTGGTGGCTCTCACGGAACACCGTAGACTGGGTGCGCACATAGCAGACTGTATTTCTTGTGGTTTTGGAGGCTGGACATCCACGATCAAGGTGTCTGGTGAGGACCCCCTTTCCAGCTCATAGACGTCTGGCTGCCTGCTGAGTCTGCATGCAGTGCAAGGGGCCGGGGGCTCTCTGGTGTCTTTTATAAGACCACTGATCCCATTCACCGGGGCTGCACCCTCGTGACTGCCTCAAGTCCCCAAGTCCCACCTCCTAGTGCTTCATACGGGGGTTTAGGTTTCAACATATGAATTTGTGGGGGACACAAGCATTCAGTCTAAAGCAGTAAACACACAGATCCAGAGCACATGTGACAGTTACCTCCCCCAGGAGTCTTTGTCCTGTCCACTGACTGGGTCAGTTTTCAGGGTGGCTGGGGCAGTCCCGCTGGGGTAGGAAGCCCCCCATATTCAAAAGCACTGTTATTTTCAGACCCATCCAAGGATTGTTCACCTCCCTCCACCCCTCTGAGGCCACTGATGTCTGGACCTTTCCCTTAGCAGAGGGTGCCTGTCCGGGGCCACGTGGCCACCCTGCTGACCCCACGCTGGGGTCTTTGTTCTGAGCCCAGGACCCCGGTGGCTCCTGGAGTGCGTGCACTTGGGGGACTGGCTGACAGAGGGGCCTGTGTTCTGTCCTCCTCCCCTTTCCCTGCTTCGCTTGTCATGAATGAAGAGCACATGAGTGGAGAACAGGAATGCATTGGGGGGGGAAGATGTGATTTTCAAGAGGGGGGTTTCTGACAGCAGGTGGTGGAGATGGCTGAGGCCTGACAGCTCCCTACGGGCAGAGCCAGCCTGTGCAGGGGACGTGCTCAGTAGCTGGTATTTGACCCTAAATTGACCTGAGTTACTTTCAAATCCACTGTTAGGAGGGTACCTAAAATAACTGAACCCAGAGAAATGTTAAAATACTGATGAAAAACCATGCAAATGGGGGAAGAGTTGTGGATCTGTTTTAAAGTGAGAATTTTTTTTCTTTTTTTAACAAAAACTAAGCTCTTTCCTGTATTAAAAATAAACCCCTAGATTATTTCTTATCACCTCTAAACCTGCATTGGGCCCCCTCATATTTTTGGAGTATCTTGATTGAGATCTTAAGATCCAAGTTTTAGGGGCTTTTGGTTTTTGTTCTTGCCTTTTTTTATTGAAATATAGTCGGTTTACAATGTTGTGTTAGTTTCTGGTGTACACCATAGTGGTTCAGTTATATGTATATTGCTTTTTTTTTTCTAACAACAAAGCAAAAGGAAATAGCATGTATCCATTTAATGAATATTTATTTGCTAGGCTGCCTATTAAATTCTTTAGAATCTGTGCCAGGAAGTAAGGTCAGAAAGACTTCATTCCTGCTTCCCTCGAGTTTGGGGTCTACATGAGGGCAGATGTGCAAAAAACAGGGTATCAGTGGGGGGCTTTGAGTTGGAGGTTTGCACCAGAAATAGGAGCCGCCCAGAGGCAGGGGACTTGCGTGGTGGTCAGATTGTCCCCAGTCGGTACATTTGAAAGTCATGAAAGGTCAAAGGTCTGTGAGCTTTGTTGGTTTAGGGATTTCTTTTCACTGTCACCATAATGTATTTTGGACTGATGCCCGTTAGGGCTGCCTTATTTATGAAGTGGAGTAACTTCATTGATTCTTCCAAACACATATGATAAACCTCATCCATTTGTGGTTGAGCTGATGCCCTGATTCTGGCTGCAGCTATCCCCCGGGTCCAGAGAGGGAGTGACGGAGTAAGTGCAGAAGCTCAAGCCAGTAGGGCAGCTGCTTCGAGGAGCAGACCGTCCAGTTCACCTCCTGCAGAATCAAGCATGGAGGTCAGCCTCCCTGCACCTGGTCTCCGAGGGATGGGTTTGGCTTGGGTCCCCCAGGACATGTAAATGCTGCAGGAAGACAGAAGATACCTGATTGTGCTGTTGGGTGTGAAGTTTTTTTTTTTTTTTTCTGTCTTTTGGGAGCTTTTCCTATTTTGATGGAACATTTGTTCCAAAACTAGCACCTTCTCTAGCCTTTACAGATGTCTTTATGAGGCTCTAGCCTGGGGCAGTTCCCTAGGAAACACCGTGGCTTATTATTTTAAAAGATGCCACCACATCCTGCAACAGAATTCTTTTAAAAATATTTTATATGATCCTACAAATTTATTAGAATGTCACAATATATGGAAAGATAGCCTGGAGCCTTCTAATTAAGCCATTTAATTATAAGATTTCAAGCATCAAATTAGAACAGTTTTATGCAAAACATAAGTGACTATTTTATGAATATATTTGTGAACAACTATTTTCTGTTGAGATGGAGAATCATTTTGTATAGAAAATGGTAACTGGATGTATACTTTTTAAAAATACTAAATTATTTTTTTTATTGAAGTATAGTAAGTAAGAACCTTGTTGCTTATTTATTTTATATATTAGTAGTGTGTATCAGCTAATCCCAAACTCCTAATTTATCCCTCCCCCTCTTTCTCCTTTGGTAGCCGTAAGTTTGGTTTCTATGCTGTGAGTCTGTTTCTGTTTTATAAATAAGTTCATTTGTTTCATATTTTAGATTTCACATATAAGTGATCTCATATGATATTTGTCTTTGTCTGATCTAGTTCTCTTAGTATGATCACCTCTAGGTTGGAGCAAATGGCATTATTTTATTCTTTTTTATGGCTGAGTAATATTCCATTGTAGACACATACCACAACTTCTTTATCCATTTATCTGTTGACAGATATTTAGGTTGCTTCCATGCCTTGGCTATTGTAAACAGTGCTGCTGTGAACATTGGGCTGCTTGAATCTTTTTTTGAATGGGAGTTTACTCTGGATATATGCAACTGGGTATACTATTAGATATAAAAATTATCTTTTTCTTATTAAAAACAACAATCTTATGCTTCTTGAGGAAAGTTGGGGTTTGCACATCTCCCCACTCCCCCAACTCAAACTAGCTTAAGAAAAAAATGCAAGTTGTTGACTTATAAACTAGGGAAATCCAAGCATGAAGCTGGCTTCAGACAGGGCTCAAGTGCCCTGTGTACACTGTTGGCCTCATTTTTCCTTGCAGGGGATGGGCCTGAAAGATGGGCTCTTACAGCTTCGACCCCCCAAAAAAGAGAGACCCTCTTTCTTCCAGTGCCACTCTTATGAAAGGAATCTCATCAGCCTGGGTCCCGCACCCATGGCTGGGCACAGAGGAGTGGGCTACTGTACAAGGTCCATCCTTGCGGTGAGGGGTGTGTGGGGTGTGATGGGGAGAGAGGAGGAATTACCAGGTGAAGAGAAGGTCCAGGCCAGACAAACCCACGTCTGTGCTGGGAGGGCCTGCTGGTGCAGAGTCAGGGGAGGAAGAGCAAAGTGGCCACCCTACCCTCCTGGTAATAGTCAGGTGAGCCTTGAGGTTGCGGGCTGAAGTATAATGCTTCTCAAACCTGCTTTTATTTAAAGTATCCGAATAGCCAAGAAGGATGAGCTCACAGTTGGGGGTGAGGGTGGGAGAGGGAAACAGCCAAATGCCGACTTAAACAAATAATGGAAACAGTATGAATTTCTTCACTGCTTTATAAGCTATGGGAGGGGATTCACGGTGGGCTGGGGGTGGTGCCCAGACCCTTCTGTGACATTTCCAGGCTCCTGTTGGTAGAAGGATTTTTACAAGTGTGTCTCCTTAGTGGGAGGGTGCCCCAGGGACCACGTGGTAGGTGAGGGTGTTTGGGGAAAATCCTCAATCTCAACTTCTCAGCGAGAAACATGACTGCTGAACTTTGTTTTACTGTGAATTTCCAGCATCCCCAAATGAAGTTGGTCTCCACGTCTCCTCCAGCATCATCTTCATCCAACTCTTCAAGCTTCCTTCTTATTTCAGCAGTTTTGTCTTATGCTGTGAACAGTCTCAGTCTTGGTAAAGTATCTGCTGGAGATATTTGGAGCACCTTTTGATTTGACATGAATTAATTTCCTTTATCTGTGTTTTTACTCTTGCTGGTGTCATCTTTTTCCTTTTTGAAGAAAAATCACAATTCTCTAAGTTCGGAAATTCGCCTTCATCTTTGCTGGGTCAGTCAGACTCCAGGCGTGCAGACTTTTAAAATCGCCCTCCAGTTCTGACACATCTGTCTAAAAGGAGAGTTTAGAAGCCAAACCACTGTCCAGCTGGTTTGGTTTCTTTGCTTCACAGCCTTGCATTTTCACCTACCCACGTGCCCAGAGGAATGAACAGGGCCATAGGTGGTCCTGACGGCAGGTGCACTGAGGCCTGGCCGTGAACCACCTTCTGCTCTCCTGCCTGGAGATGTGGCCCCATCTGGCTTCCCTTCCAATGTGCCCCCTCCACCACCAGTACCACTTGCTAAAAATTTTAGCAAATCTTGCTGGAAAAAACCTCTTTGTCAGTTTGGCCTCAGTGTGTCCGGAGCTCTCCTCAAGACCATAGCGACCGGATAGCAGTTGTTCAATTATTAAAATCCACTCTTTCATTCCACTATCAGACGGAGGAAGGGCCGGCCTAAATCCAGCCTGTCGACCAGTTGTTCAGATCTGTCTTAACTGCATTAAAATCAGTGGTTTTACGGTGTCATTTGATGACAATGCTCTTCCAGCCTGGCTGGCTCCCGTTTACTTTTAAAACAGGTGCAGCTAGACGGGCACCAAACTTGATCACCTTGTCACCTGTTACCAGTTTTCCTGTCCGCCTTGACTCTGAAATGGAGCTTGAAGGAAACTTCCGCCAATGTTTAATTAGTTTGCATGAAGGCAGTTCTGCTGTCTACACCTAGCGCCCAGGCGTCTTTTTAACTTTTGGATGGGGGTTAATTAGGTTTGTTTGCTTATTTTATTCATTTATTTTTTAATACAGGTACTAGGGATTGAACCCAGGACCTCGTACATGATAGGCATGCACTCTGCCACTGAGCGATGCCCTCCCTCCAGATGTCTTTTTAAATACAAACTATGGGATGTGTTTTCCTTTAAAGTTTGCCTCTTTTTGAGAGGAGTGGGATGATTCAGGTGGCAGGGTTTTCTCATGGGAGACATCAAGGTTATTCACCCTCTGAAATGACGAATTAGTATTTTATTTCATTTTTATTTATTTATTTACATGTACTTTTTAATGGAGGTACTGGAGATTGAACCCAGAATGTCATGCATGTTAAGCACACGCTCTACCATTGCACTGTACCCTCTCCTAAATGAGTGTTTTAAATAAGTAGTTGGTACTTTATAAATAATTTAACTTGGCCACTGAGGCCCTGGTTTTTGCTTTGTCTTCATTCCTGATCCACCTTCATTTTTGTGGAACCCAGGGCTTCGCCCTCTGGCAGAAAGAGCCCACTAAGCCCTGGGACCCTGATTTGATCAGTTTCCTAGTGTCTGCCCTCGGAAGTGCTGCGAGGGGTGGGGTGTGTGCAGGAGAGAGAGGAGCCTGGCTCTGCGGTGGTTCCTTTGTCTGCTCTCACTATAACCATCTTTCCTTCTGAATTCGCAGTTACCCCAGAACCCTCAGTTTCTGGCCATTTCTGTCCCTAAGATTGTTTATTTCATGTCAGTCTCTCACCTGGTGGTTTCCCCACACATTCTGAATTCTTTAGTTTTGCTTTTCCTCTTTCGTTATGTGAAGACAGCATTAAATCGTGTTTTGGGAAACCCTTACAAAGTAATTTTTGTCATTTGCATCCTTGTTTACACAGACGAACATCTTCTTACTGGGGTGCACTGGTCATCCATCCTGAGTCTCAGGGGTTCTCTATGGAATGCGGGGACATGGTGTCCTTCAAGAACCTCACTGGACTCCCTCGCCCATCACAGCTTCTAGAAGCTGGAATTGGTATCAGTCCATCTGTGGGGTTTGGGGCAGAACACTCCGTCTCCTAAGCTTGCTTCTAAAATGGGGGTAATATTTACTGATGAATGAAGATTTTATTAATGTCGGTGATGAACTTGCATAGGTCAAGCACATAGATACTCTTACTTCTTTCAGGAGGAGCTGCTGGTAGTCTGGCTTTTCTCGCATTTGAAGGCATCATACTTAAGAAGAAGGCCTTGGGGACTGTTTCTAGGTGGGGAGAATGGGCTGGAATTCACAGCTGTCTTGTGTGTGTGCAGTGGTGCTGAACACAGCCGTTTAGCACTAGATTGCAGAAGGGTCTGGAACAGCCCCTCCCACCCCCAGAGCCCTGTGGGGGTCCTCGCTCTCCAATGCTGCCTGACACCATTCCTGCGTGGTCCCCAGCCCTCTCTTTCCTCTGCTTCCCCAAGTATCTCTAGGAAAATACTGTCCTTCAAATGAGCAATCCTGCATTTTGACTTGAAGAGCCAGACAGTGGGAAGGTATTTGGTGATGTCTTCACAGTGGAAATCATCTGCGCTGTGTATGTGTATATTGAAAGGGGGAAGAATATTCTAGACTGTTTTGGTTTTTCCGTCCTCCTTCCCTTCCCCAAGTCCCCAGATAAATACACAACGCAGAGGTCCCCAGTGGACTCTGGGGCTGCCCAGCTTGGTTTGAATCCTGGTTTGGCTCTGGCACCAGAAAAAGTTGCGTCACAGTTTTCTGACTTGTAAAATGGGGACAGTTCCCACCTCGTAGGGTTATTATGAATTTTAAATGCATATGGAAAACACAGTGCCAATACTATGTCAGTGTTAGAGATCATTAAACCAAAATTGTAAGGGTCATTTCTCTTCTGGAATAACTGTGCGGAAAAAGGGTTTTAGAATGTTGCGTACAGAAGTATTACTTTTTCTGTATTTTCACAGTAATGAATAAAATTCCTAGTCACAGTTTTGGATGGAAAGGATCAGCCCTAATTAGAGAAAACCTCTGAGGCAGCTTCCCGACATTTCAGAGTGCAGAAAGGACCTCTCTTTTGTGTGTAGCAGGAAAAAGAATAAGAACTCACCCCCTGAATATCTTGTGTACAAAGTACTGTGCTCCGTGCTTGGCGCTTAAAGCTGTAAGAATCTTACGACTTTGTAGACCCATTTTACAGACTAGTGGAGGTTTGTCGAGGTGAGGAAACTGTGGAGTTAGGAAGTGTTTGAAGGCAGTCCATCGGATTCCTGAGGCCACCTGGTCCCCCTGTTTCTCAGGCTAGAAGACTGCTCAGCAAACATGAGGGCGGGCGGGTTAATCACGCTTATTAGCATCTTAATGACATCATCTCTTAGAGCTGATGGGAAGTCTCCTGGTGCGTTTCCTTTAGAAGGCACTTTTAATGTTGACAGGCACCTGCTTCTAAAGTCAATTGGCCAAAAAATCCTGAACCCAATCCATGACTTCTTGTTTCCCATGATTTGGTCAAGTTTCCCTATATAAACACTTCCTTTTTAGGGCTGTAAGGCAGCCCAGCTTCTTCCTCCAGGTTGATGTAAGTCACTAACCTGGGTGAGCAGAGCAGGGATTCCCCTGGTTCTGGAATTTCCAGTCACCCACTGATTCCGCTCCGGAAAGGGGACCAGAGCTGGGGGCTCATCTGATTCACTGAGCGTGAGTCTCAGATATTTGGGAGGGTGGTTTTGAGCAACTTCTTCTTGTGGTTCTTAAGACTACAGTGAGTGGTGAAATGGTTCAGGCATCTACGCGGGATTCCCCACCTTTGTTCTTCAGACTCAGTGGATGTGGGAGCTGGGAGATTTGTTGTCCTTCCTGGAAGGAAGTGTTAGTCACATCTTAACCCTGAGTTAGACATTTACGCTCATTTGAGAAATAAGCAAATCTGACAAGACTGAGTCAATGATTTTGGTCTTGACCTTTGAGACAGGATTAGTAAACTGAATCATAAATTATCATTTTGGTCACAGAAGCTAGAAAGCTCCAGTAAGTGAATCTTTCAAATTTATTTATTATCTTACATACTTTCAGTTGTTCATCATAGATTATTTGGGCTGCTAGTATTTTGCAGATTTGGAAAATAAAAGAAAAAATATCTTTTTACTATCAGTCATTGCAATTTTATTTAATGGAGAAAAATATTCTCTTCCTTTTCTTATTCTTCCAGAAGAAAATGTTCCACTAAATAATTGATGCTTCTGAAATGAAGCCTTGTGTTCTCATGATACTAGAATCCCTTTCATTATCTGAGTGAATGTGAAACAGCCCTGAATATTCACTATTTTTGTACAATAAACATTTTGAACATGGGAAAACTCAGCCAACTTGATTGTTCTCTGGTGAAGTTCAGACCATGAATTATACAGAACAACAGACAATTGCAGATGATAGAACTGATCACAGGATGCGGAACAACAACTATTAAGACCCTTATGAAAGTTTTTTCATGGTTTGGTTCAAATAAAATAGGATGTAAAACTTAATTATATAATTCAGGATGGGAAATATATTAGTATACTTTCACATTTTTTAAAAGAATTGAGACAAATATAGTCATTTGTAATTTTGTAACCTTTTTATTTTGTATAAAAAATATAAAATTATTTTTATGGCAGAGGAACAAAATAAAAACACAGTGCCCCTACTATTTCATGCTCTGTATCTGAAGTTCCCTGCTTCTAAAATGTATGTTTGTCTTGAAAAAATATAAATACCCTCCATATTACTGATTTATACTTTTAAAAATTCTTTCTGAAGATTCTACAGTGGATCCTTGTTACCTGAGGATAATTAGAACCAGAAAAAGGCCATGTCAACTGAATCCACTTAAAAGGGGACCAAGATTCATAATATGATTTTAAAAAGTTTTGAGACTTTGTCTTGCAAACTCTGAATTTCATGAAAATAAATTTTTTAGTTTATATTTAACAAAATTTAGGTGATCATTTTCACCATGGCTATTAGAATGAGCAATGCAAAAATCAAGTGTTGATTGTTTTGAGAAGAGTAAATTTTGGGACAAAATTGTGTGATTTGTATATTGTGGTACCTTTTAAATCCCGTTTGGCGTGTCCACCACATCTTCAAGGTCATCAGTTTTACAGAAATATTTGAGGTTTTTCTCATTTTCCTTTGGGCCTTTTAGGTTCTTTTATATGGAATGCCAACTCCTGTATTGAAATCCCTACCTTGCCGCAAACTTAAAATGTTTCTCTTTAGTGATCCTCCCCTCATCCAGCTGCTCAGTCCACACCGGCCCTTGTTTTACCCGCTGTTGGGGAAGTGCTCTGATGCTGTTTTGATTAAACTCATGAAATTCCGTATTTGCAGAGGCAAAAATGTGCAATTTCACTTTGCAGTGAACGTAGGTCCTTTCGTTGGAGGAACAAAACTCAAAACTAACAGGGTCAGGAAAGATGCTGACGGTGAATAAGGATGGAATTCTGAGTGGGATTTAAACTCATAAAATGGTTGACTATTAGGGAATATTGCTGAGTGGTGAAGGCAATCTTCCCTAAGAAACTTCCTCACCGTGTAAGGATCTGGGCAACGACTGCTCAGATAACCAGGACCCCTAATTTATTTGCATGAGTCCGTCGCCGTGTGCTCTGTGGAGGAGAGGACAGATTCGTGCTAGCCTCAGTTCTGCCAGTAAGGAGGTTAATGATAATGGATAAATCACGTAACTTCTTTTGGTATAATTTATTAACCTATAAAATGAAAATGTTAAGCTCAAGTCCCTTCTAGTGTGACAACATTCTGTGATTCTGAAGCGTTGGCTGTTTTAAGGCTGGCAAGAGCTTTATCACACTGTTTCCATATAAGCCTAGAATTTAATAATCGTCAACCAACTCCTTTTAGTTTATTTGTACTATTCCCATAGTCCACCAGGAGAAAAATATAAAAGATATAAAACAGATAAAAAATATATATATCTATATTGTGTATCTATATATCTTACAGTTGCGCTATATATAGGTATATAAATGTATATTTACATATATCTACATAATATCTATATCTATATGTATCTTATAATTTCCATAGCTACATCCATATGTAATCATAGTTTTGGTAAAGTAATCAGCACTTTGGAACAATTTTAAATTCTGCTCTTTTCAATAGTGTTATCTCTTCTGTGTTTGCTTACATCTTGAAATCATTTCTTTTTCACTTGTATCTATTCTAACGGCTGCTACTAGTAACAATAATAATAATCCATTGAGTAAATGTGTTTTGATACACTTAAATATATCCTGGCAATGGAGCATCTCATTACTTAAGAATTTGGGGGGGGGGTAGTTCGGAGGTCATGTGACTGTGGACATCCCTGAGGGCAGTTTTGTGAAGAGCTGCTCACACCCGTCGCCTTTTCTGTATGCCTTTTGCTGCTGCTGTAAACAGGAAGAAACACACTAAAGCAAAGGTCTGGCTAAGAGAAGCAGGGGGAGGAGCCAGAAAAGCTGGAAGGACGTTCCCTTTGCTGCTGCCAGGCTGGGCAAATAGAGATCCCGGGGAGTCTGGCATAAATAGAGGAAACAAGAAAAGACCCAGAACCAGGGGTCCTGATGCATCTTTGGAGGTGTGGCTGCCTCTCCACAGTCACCCCGGAGGGCTGGTGACCTTTGGTTTCTGCAGTTGCACTGAGCCTGCTCCAGAGAACAAAGCCATCAGACGTCACCAGAGGAGACAGTCTCAAGGAGCGGACGTGCTCAGAGCAGTGAAGCCTCCGCCAACAGAATTAGCAAATCCTACATTATTAAAAATGGCAGCACTGTTTACTTTAATTCAAGACCTGAGAGATTGTCAGTGCATACTTGGGGGGATCACAGTTTGTGCATTTGTTAAAATTCAGTTGGTTACCTCTTAGCAAGATAAAGGAAGCATAGCTGACACTTCTCCCTCCCCACCGGTACGTGCATCCTGTCTGCTTGGTCTGCGCATGTTTGTGTGGGGGAACAGTTTGCGATACTTGTTTAACAGAACTTGCCACAGTAGTGAGGTGATTATTGAGTAAGAAGGGGAACTTGGGGTTGCTGAAATAGGAGGTAACTTGGTTGTTTACAGTAACTGATGGCAAATGTTTTGAGTTGAATCAGGTTAAAGTGGATTCAATTAAGGCAACTTCAGTCGTGATTGAAAGTACAAGTAGAAAAAAATGTTATAGAAATTGCACATCAGTTTCACCTTCCACCGTGCATGTCAGTTTCACTCTCCCACCAGCCAGCGGGATATTGAGAAAGTAGGGTGTAGTCCAGGATTTTCAGAGGTTACCTTAAGTGCAAATGAATTTATTCCATCTCGTGTATGTATTTCTCAGCTTTAGAAGTTACATCCTATCATTTTGAAAAATAATTTTTCACAGATTCCACCTTCACTGGAGACTGGTCGTTTCCTAAAACTAAAGGAGAAGCCCATGAAGAGATGACTTCTTTCTGAGTTTCGAGGACCAGAATAAAAGGTAACTACTGATGATTTCACAGGGTGCTTGCAATACTGTGGTGGAGACCAGCTGAAATGGCAGCAGGCAGAAGAACCAAGCATTTTAGATATTTGCTCTGACACCCACAAAAGCACATACTACTCTCATTTACTTCTGTGATCTTTTTAATAAGCAAAACTTAGTGTATTCTTGTAATATAAGCTTTCTGGGTAGACCTGCCTGAGGGTTGAGGTGTGACCCAGCAGAGGGTTTTACTTCTTTTCTTGCCCACATCCCTGGGCATGCCTCCTAGGCCTGTGTGACATCCTCACATTGAGAGAGAGAATGTGAGAATTTCCAAGACAAAAATGATAGAAGGATAGCTAAAGTATAGGGGCTTATCTCAATCACACATAAATTTGGTAAAACTGAGTCACCGGCAAGCTTAGCCCTTTCTGCATGTCCCAGCTCATTAAGCCCTATAAGAGCTGATGTCCTCACCAGGGCAGGACCAGCTCTGTCTCTGGCTGGGCTCCGGGGGCAGCATCCTCTCTCCCAGCCACCTAATCCTAAAGCTGGTCATCCTCTCCAAGCCAGAGGGCATCCTCTCTGGATGCCCTGTTCCCGTTTCCCAGAACTCACAGCCAAAATCTCGGGACCACTGTTAGCTCACTCACTCTTCCCCAAAAGATTATCTTTCCAAAATCTGCTCATCATATTTTATGCTCAGGGACCATCACAATTCTTGCTCTCCAATTCTCAGAGTATCCCATTTATTTTTCCCCTCTTCTTCAGATTGTTCAGCTTAATGATTGGATTTATAGCTAGAAAGAAACCACATTTAAATTTGTACCCCCCCCCCTTTTTTTTAGCTAAGTTGATCTAGGGCCGGTGGGTTGAGGATTATAAAGAAATATCAGGAGAATTTTTGAAACCTCTGACTGTGTAATGAACAGGCTGCCCTGCCTGGAGGAAGATCTCTGTTGATGGAGGCACCTGGATAGAAATTGCTCGGCTGTCTGATAAGCAGGCTGTTGGAGAAGAGGAGCCACGCTGAATGGAAACAAAGTTTTCTAGGTTCCAGCCAAAAGGAATTCTACAATTTCTTGACAGATGGCCCAAAGGAAGCGAAGTTGTTTTGTTTTGTTTTGTTTTCTCCCCCACACAAAAAATTAAGCAGAGATAGTCAACTAGATTATTGCACTCTAATTTCCAGGGCTGCTTTCTCCTGGAGGTGACTTTCTTTGACTTCCCATTCTCAAGCAAAGTTCCTGAAGGGCTGTCCCGAGAGAGAAGGATTCTGTGGGCGTTCCTCTGTGTGGGGTGGTGCTCAGAGTGCCCTGGAGGGAGGGGTGAGCCAGGCACAGTGCACCCTGAATCAGGGTAAATGACAATTGGATGGATGGGGTGGGGGCAGTGATAAAGAGTGATGAGATGCTGTCTGATGCAGCTGTGTGTGTTTTGCTAGGCTGGGAGGGAGATTATGTGAGTTGATTATAAACCTATTAGGAGGATCTTAAGATGACCTTTGAACCCCTCCTGCTCTGCGACCCTTGACACTCTGGAGTCTGCCTCCCGCAGCCCCAGTTGCCATTCCTTGGGGATGGCAGGGGGGCAGTCACAGCACGTGAGGTCAAGCACAGCGTAGGTCGTCCTCTTTGAAAATGTCTGTAAATTTCAGCCTCTGAAAGCCTGTTTGCATTGTAACAAAGTTTTTAGGTCTTATTTCCTCATCATGCCTCCCTCACCCCAGCAAGCATTTTCTCCTTCCTTCTTAATGAGCATCACTCAGATGTCCTTGCCTCCTGTCATGGGTTTAGTGGGAAGAGTTGCTTCCTCACTTAGCACTAGAATGTTAGCGCCATAAGGCAAAGGATTTCTGTTTTCTTTGCTGCTTTACACCAGGCGCCTGGAACAGTGTCTGGGACATGGAAGGTGCTTGATCAGTACTTACTTAATGAGGTAATAAATGCATCCTCCTGACCAAGAGTTCCTCGGGGCCGGGACTCAACTCTTTATTCATGAGTTTCTTGCTGGCCTGACCCAGCAGCTGCCCTCTCACCGACTGCTGGTCCATGGGCAATAACCCACCCTTGGTCCCCTTGGAGGGGCTGAGGAGGGGGTGTGCTGTGTGGTTACTGTCTTGGAAACCACAGGTTAAGCAGTCTGCTACTGAGAGCTTTTCCAGGATGCTTACAGATGCGATAGCAAAGGGAAGCAGAAGCCAAGAGGCAGTGTCGGCATCCAGGGCTCTCCTGCTCACCGTGCTCACCAGCCCCTCCCAGGAAACATCGCTGATGGGCTGCGGTGGGGGGGGGGACAGGGAGAGGTGGGGGCAGGAAGGGCGTGTGCTGGCTGTCACAACCAGCGGAGTCTTCCCCTCTGGTCGGGTCTGAGAGGAAGTCACGTGGCGGAAAAATGTCTGTCCCTGATAGGGGGTTAAAGTGGCCCTGGCTAAGCCCTGCCTCTCTTTAAATAAATAAAGGAGCTCAGACAGGAGCTTTATTGCAGGGAACGTGATTTGATTTGCAGTGGATAAGAAGTCTGGCTGATGGAAGAGTCTAATCTAATTCTGATGATCTAATAATATCTTTCAGTAGGTGCCCTGAGGGTAAGTTTTGGTTGTTGGCTTCCCCCTACCCCAGGTGATCACACAGAGGAGGGCGGTAGGCAGGCTTTTCCCGAACGTCTGTGCTAAGTGAGTTTATCTGGATAGGAAATTGTAGGTACAAAACTTAATTGTAAGATTTTTAATCCCCCCTCCCCCTTCTCCCCCTCCTTCTCCCTCCTGCCCCTCCTCCCCCTCCCCCATCCCCTTCTCCCCCTCCTCCCCACCCCCTCCCCTTCCTCCTCCATCTCTTCTCCCCCTCTCACTCTCACCCACCCTGGGCTGACACTTCAGAAATTGCTGTGGCTTACCACGTCAGGCTCTGTGCTGAGGCAGCGAGTCTCTCTCGTCATCACCATGTATTTCTGAAGCCCTCACTCACTCTGTGTCTTGTCACCACTGCCACCTTCTCCCTTCTGCTGCCAGTGCTTTGAGTCTCACTCCCCAGCCCTTCCTCGCTCTCCGCCCCTTCCATGCTCCCCTGCTCCACCAGTGTTCCGTGGGCCCCATGCCATCCCTTCCCAGGGTCACCGTCCGATCCTCCTCTCTCCCGCGGCCCCACTCCCTGGGACTTTCCCTTGGCCTCAGCCCTGCCAGGCTCTGGGCCGCCCTCACCTCAGGCCCAGGATAGCTCTCAAGGGGCCGCCCGGCAGGTAATGCCCGGCACCAGCACCGGGGGAGCCTCTTCTGCAACCACCTCGTCCCCCCTCCCCTCTTCTGAACTCTGTCACCCTCCCGAGATGCACATGCACTTGTTACAGCCCAAATCTTTGCCTGTAGCGACAGGGCTGACGCCTAGTCTCAGCATGGTCGAGAGGGCCCTTCTGATGCAGCCTCCCTCCCTGCCCAGCTGGCCCACGTCCTGGGCGTGCTGAGTGGCTCTCAGCCTCCTGTAAATGCATAGCTCAGACTCCGCCTCACGGCCCCACACGTGCCGTGCCTTCTGCCTGCAATGCTTTTCCCCTTCCTCCTCCTGACTGGTCACTGAAGATGTCACTGGGTGCCTCCTCCAAGAAGCCAGCTGGTCAGGGGCCCCTGCTGGGGAGAGGGGCTTCTGGGCCCCGCTGGACAAAACTTTTATGAGAGCACACAACAGATGGCGTGATTTAGATGCCGGTCTCAGCTGAGCAGGCCTGGATGAAGGCGGGGCTGGGTGCCTGGCCTGTAGCATCACCCCTAACACACGGGCGTTTAGAGAGTGTCTGGTTTTCTGACTGTTCATCCTTAGACTTTCCAAGCCATACGCAATGCTTTTTGTTTCAGGTTGTTTTTCTAGCAAAATATTTGATAAAGAAACCTCCTCTGATGCAGAGGAAGACAGAACACACAGATCGAGGTTGTCCTTCCTCCTTAAAACAGCTTCGGTGGCTTTGTTAGCTGCTGACGTCTCCCAGGGATGTGCCATGTGGATCGTGGATAGATCGTGACATTGGAGAATTCAGTACAAGTCAGTGGAGGGAGATAATCTCTCTTGCCCACACAAACAGCTTCAGACCTGGGGGTTTTTCGTTTTATATGCAGGGTGCGACCAGCAGGCCACTGCCAGGAGATGGCCTTGCCTCCAGCTCCGATCCACTCATGGTCCCCTCGTCCTGGGTGTGAGGGGAGGACCACCAGGGAGCAGAGGGCCAGGAGGGCATTTCAGCAGTCACCCAGCCCCTGAGGCTTCTGCTCCATCTAGTTACCTCATTTGGACAAAACCTTGTTCTCTGTGCTCCACGTTGGTTGACCACATCACACTGAACAGAACTCCTCCAGGGGACGGTGCCTTAGCTCACCTCTGACATAGACTGCCAGGCCTGCATGCAGGGCTCAGGCATGATCTAGACCCAAGGTCCTGCAGATAAGCAGATTCTGGCTTCACCGCTGGGGCGTCTACCAGCACGAGGGTTAATGATGTTCTAGTGATGTTAACCCATGGCTCAAAGCATCACTTCACACCTACAGTGAAGGGGCCGGATGGATGACCCCAGAGGTGCCTGCCTGCTTGCATGTTTGGGGTTCTCTGGGCCAAAGGTAGAGCATGAAGAGGTGATAGAGGTGGAGGGAGGACGTCAAACGTGAATGGCTTCTACCCGAGCGCTGGCAGCACCCATGGAAAGGGCTCTGCTCTTCCCTCTTTCCTCACTGGCGTTTGTTGTGGCCCATGAAACTGTGCCCCAGGTGTCACTTTTAGCGCCACCCCCGGCATTTGGGGCTGGGCTCGGTCCATTTCTCCTGGTGGAATTTTCCCATTGCATTGGGAATATTGCAGGTGGCAGAACAGAGCAGCAGAAGTGGAAATTTTCCCGCAGTTTTCACCACTTGTGCCTTGAAGCAGACCTTGGGGCAGAAAGCGACACGTCATTTTGGCATGTGTGTTCCAGGGCCGGGGGTGGCAGCTGGGCTGAGTGGGAGAGGGCAGAGGGGAGGCTTGTAGACCAGGACAGTGGGCGCATCCAGGTCACCCACAGAGAGAAGGGGTCAATGCAGTTCAGTCTCTTGCCGAAGTTTCCATTTTTTTAACTTGAAATTTTAAAAGTGATCACAATTACATAGCAGTTATTCAACACCCTGTTGATCAAGGTATTTTGTAAGCCTTTGTTTTGAAAGATTCCAAAGGGAAGTGATCTCCAGTCTGATGGACAGAGGGGTTCGGGTGATCTTGGGGGGAACTCTTGGACAGGCGAGTAGGGCCAGTTTTCAATATGCTTCCAGTCCCTGAGGGTCACAGCTGTGTGCCAGGAGAAGAGACATGAAAAATCTGCTCCAGCCCATGGGCGGTACATCCCAGGCAGATGCCAGCTGACCTGGAGCCCTGTGTGCAGCCAAAATCTGTGATCAAAAATAGAAGGGCTGGGGGGTGGGTGTAGCTCAGGGGTAGAGCACGTGCTTAGTGTGCATGAGGTCCTGGGTCCAATCCCCAGTACCTTCACTAAAAACAAACAAAAAACCCGAAGGGCTGGCTCTGATTGCCCCACACAGGAATCCAGCTCAGTGTTCCAAGAGCCAGCTCCTCTAGACCCTGAGGTGACATCTCCGCATCCAGAGTGACAGCCCTGCCCCACCAGAACCAGCCCCATTGGGCCATCCTCTCCAGTGGGAACACATCTTATTCCATTGTCATGGTCCAGGACCGCTTAGTAAGCTCCCAGGGCTGGAGGTACGCCGACCAGTGTCTCCTAAGTCTTTAGCAGGTTAAACAGTCTTGGCTTTCAAGGAGTTTATAACACACACACACACACACACACACACACACACACACACACACACACACACACACACACACACACACCCCTCTTTGAACTCAGATCAAGCACATGTATGTTGAGGTGACTCAGAGAGTAACACAGTAACAGGATGAGATGAGTAAATCTTTAATTAACAAATCTCCCTGTAGCCCTCGGGCAAGGGGTTTTATCCATCACTAGAACAGAAGGATGGAGCAAAGGGCATGGTTTTCCCCTCACTTGGAGTCAGGGGCAGGTGGGAGGAAAGTCAGTTTTATTCTTAGAAGAGCTAAGGGCATGAATAGAACACGGTGTGATGAATGGGGAATGGTGACTTCCTAGCTGGACTGGCAGAGAATCAGGGCTGACGTGTTTCCGTGGGGCACCGGGGCACTGCATGGGTGGGGGTAACATTCCGGCAAGTGGGAGAACTGGTTTCTAAGGGTCATGGTATCTCACGTTTCACACTGGGCCCTACATGTGACTTGGTCTTACTGAACTGATTGCTACAAAGATATGTCCAGTATGGAAACAGTTAAGCAGGGCCGTCTTCCAGTAAAACTTTATTGACAAAAGTGGACACTGGGCAGGTCTGGCCCAGGGGTTGCAGTGTCTGGATCTCTGCTCTGGAACAGCAACGAGAGCTACCTTTTTGTTTTAGAGTATTTCTGGAGAGGGAGATTTTAGGTTTCATTAGCTTTACAAGAGGGATCAGTGACAGTTTCAAAATGGGTTATAGGATCTTAGCAAGAAATAATAGCAGACTGGATTAATAATGGAGGTTCAGACAGACCCAATTTTCTAACATTTCACATCATCGTGGTTAATATTTAACAGACATCTGAGAATCCAGATATAATACATCTTTGGGTCATTATAGATGGGTCCAAAGAGAAAACCACACTAATTCAGTCTTGGCAGAGGATTTGACACTGCCTGGGTATGTGTGTTTCAATGCTGAGATTTTAAAAAAATGAAAATAGAGATTTGTCTGGAACCATTGGGAAGAAATAAGGTAAATATGTGAACAGATGACCCAGGAGACGCCCGGAGCATGAAGTCTCAATACCGCTGTCTTCTGGAAGAAGGCAGAGACATCTGGTTAGTGTAAGGATGAGGAACGATGTGAAAGGGAGTCCCAGGTCCAGATTAGAAAAGCATCTTGACATCTTAAAGCAACAAGCCAGAAAAAAAATCTGTCTTTAATAGCTGGTACTGTGGGAAAAGTCACTGAATGTAGAGATTTGAGTAAGAAATCCTTCAGAGCAAAACAGTGAATTCTTTTGAGAACAGATCTTTCCAAGAGTACATCGTAAGAGATGCAAGATGATAGGAAAACATCTGGAAAACTACTAAAGGACCTCAAAAATGTTACACTGGGAAGCTGTTGGAGTCACCTGTCCCAGCCCTCCGTGACGAGAAGGAGGTTTCTCTCTTGGCTGTTGAAAGGGAGCTGGATGAGGATGGTTACGTGAGAGAGCTTATTTCTTTTGAGTCCAATTTTTAAATAATCAAAAGCAGACAAAGCTTATAAAATGGTTCCAACCAGATTGAAACATTTTCTCACCAACAGGGACAGATTAAAAGCAATGTCCGTATGGGTCGTCTGCGGAGGTCCCCACACTTGGCGTCCCCACTCGTGTTCTCATCTGGTTCTCAACAGCGGGCTCTGTGCTGTTGCTCTTAGGGTTGAACTGGGGGAAAGGAGGAAAAGATGGAAAATACGGGGGTTGATATCTTCCAGGAAGACGCTGTACATGTTAGCAGGCTACAGTTACTCCAACCAAAACAATTTAAACTTTTCCTTGTGTTTTGAATCCTGGGCATGAATCTTGCCTTGGACCAAATGGATGTGACTCTGGGGACGTGCTGGAGACCTGAGCTCTGCTGCTTGTCTGCTGCTGCACCTCACTGTCACTTGCAAGGGTCAGTCACGACCCAGTGGTGCCTGGCTGCGCTGTTTCTGGCCTCTTTCTAAGTTAGATGCAACTTCGTAAAACTCAGAGTTTCCTCAACCCAGACATTTTAGGGCAGCTTGAAGGAAATAATCTGTAAAGCAGAAAAGTGCTTTGAGGTGGATTAAGTCAAACAGAGTGTTTATGTAAAAGGCTTTAACATGTAAACCAATTAAAGAGTCTTATAATTTGACTTCTCTTTCCCATAGGACAAAGCCTTTTTATAATGTAAATATAGTAAAGAATCTCCATGCTCTATAATCTCGCCAACATTCTTTTCTTTTAGCAGGAGTTAAATAAGGGGGAGTCTCAAAGCCTTGTTGATACATTGTAGAAAGCTTTGAATTTTTTATTAGCTTCACTGGAAATCTTTGTTGCCTGGGAAGTTCACTAATGGAATATGGCATTTCTAACACAAATCCGTGTCTTAGCTGTCTGTAGTGAATTACCTAGTCCTTGTTGCTGCAGCAAGGTAAAATTAATTCTAAACCGGTCCTGGGTCAGCTCTTCCCACTGTAAAGCTTTTGCAGTCGTAAGGTACAGGGTTCCTTGGGTCAAGGTAAACTTTCTTTATCTTCATTCACCTCTTGAGCCCCCTGATAGTGGCTGCTCTTGTCTGTGGAACTAACCTCTCCATCCCAGCACCAGCATCTTGCATCTCGAGGGGTGGTGCCATCACTCACCCAGTGCCCCGTCTGCCCCATCACATCACCTCATCTCCTCCACTGTCACCACCAGGTGATGCCAACTGTCCCTGCCTGCATGGCTCTGGTGGCCCCCAACCCCCTGTTCCTTGTCCACTTCCCCAGCTACCTACCTGTACCATGTTACCCTACAAAGTCTGTTTTCCTTGGAGCAACTAGAGTGATTCTTTAAACCCAAATCAAGATGACGTCGCTCCGGTGCCCACCCCCTCCAGTGGCTTCTGGTAACTCTGAGTAAAACCCCAAGCCTCTGTGACCTGCGCTCAACTCTCTCTGCCCAGCGCTTCCGGCTGGATTCCCAGGCACCTTCCTGTCCCTCACTCAGCTCCAGCCACACTGGCCACCTTGCTAGTCCCATGCACAAGCCAGTCACATCCTCATCTCAAAGCTTGACACTTTGCACTTGGTCCTCTTTTGCCTTCCTGAACCTTCAGCTACTCACCAGCTTTCTGGCCAGTTCTTCCAGGTCTCCGCCCAAAGGTGACCACCTCAGGGACACCTGACCACTTGATCTAAATTAGAAGCCCCCCATCCTCTTACCCTGTTCTTCCTTCCCAGCTTTTATTCCTCGACAGTCAGTCTATTATTGATTGATCACTTCGTTTATTTGTCCATTCATTTATTGGTAATTCATCGATCCCTCCCAAGAGAATGTAAACTGTCTGAGGACAGGGACTTACATTGATAAGCATGTATCTTTCACGCCTAGCGCACGTAGGCAGTCCAGATGTGTCTGCTGGGTATTGAATGAAGGAAAGAACCGGAATCACTTGCGTTGCTTTTGGTCTGCATCTGTAGACCAAGTCACAGCGCAGTTGTGCGCTTCAATAGTACCGTGACATTTTTGATTTTCCTACCCTGATGAGGTTTGCAATTCAATAGTCAAGGGTTAACTTAGATTTAGCTCTTGCCTAAAGACTTTAGCAGTGACCTTGGTCTACTTCCAGTGTAGTTCAACATGTGGGACACATGTACCATAGGGACATACGTGTCCGGGCTTTTTGGTGATTTACTGGTTTCATCGTGGTGAGCTGTGTGGACGGGCAGAGCTTGCCTTCTTAGTAATCAGCAGTCACGTAGCACGGGGAGGAAGGGCCACAGACTTGTGTTGCTTTCAGTACAGCAGAGTTCCCATGACTATCCAAACACTCAGAGGTCCCTTTAAGAAGCTTTATAAGACTCACAGAGCTTTTTCTCCCATCAATGAGCAACCCCAAATATTCCTATAAATATTATCTGAAAAGAAATCGGGGGTGGGGGTTAGTGGAGGGAGTTGGAGAGATGGTCTGCAGAACCTTGGAGATATAGAATAGCCCCATTCCATGGGATAATTTTGTTGACATAATTGCTACGGGCCACTTCTGAGAAGTCAGTTGTATCAACACATGATTTATGTTCAGTAAAATTCACTCTTTGTAAAGGTGTACGGCTGTGAATTTTGACCAGCGCACATAGTTGTATAACCACCATAATCAAAATACCAATTTTATCACCGTAAAATGTTCCTCGTGCTGCTTTGTAGTCACTCAGCCCTGACCCCTGGAAGCCACTGACCGGTGTTCCATCCTTGGGGTTTTGCCTTTTCCGTGTGTCCTATGAATGGAGCCCAGCAGCCCATGGCTGAGATGCACCGATGCTGGGATGTGTTGCCAGTTGTTTGTTACTTCTTATTCCTAAGAGGTATCCTTGTGGGTGTGGAGTTCACGTACCTATTCAGCAGGAGGACATTTGGGTTGTTTGAAATTTGGGGTGATTATGACTAAAACTCTTGTAACATTCACGTATAGGTGTTTATGGGGACACACACTTTCATGTTTTCTTGAATAAATGCCTAGGAGTGGGGTTGCTGGGTTGTGTGCTAAGTGTATGTTTAGCTTTCTCAAAACCGACCAAGCTGATTTCCAAAGTGGTGGCACTGCTTTCTCTTCCCATGAAGGTGTGGGAGGTCCCGGAGCTGCTTCTGAAGCTCATGGTCTCATACCCAGAGCGTTTTGCCTTCTTGGAGAGAAACCTCAGGATTTCCCTTCCTCCCGTTCTCTCTCAATTTTGTGCTCCAGTCTCTTCTACTTGGACCTTTAAGTTACTTTTATTTAGGAGTCTTTCAGCCCTTCCCCATTGTCTGAGTTTTTTTTTTTTTTTTTTCCTTCTCTGTTCCAGTGCCGTGGCTTGTACCCAGCAGGTGCTGAGTACACATCCATTTGATTTGGTTGTAGTAAACTAGATTAAACTGGTCCCCAGGACAATGATGGCCCGTAGTGGGATTTTGGTGCATGTATAGCCGGCTCCTGGGACACCTGTACAAGGTGGGTGAGCCCTACCCCAAGACCTAGGGAGAGATCCCTGTTATTTCTCTTCTGGCGATAAAGTATCACCCGCCGGGTGTGGGGTATAAAGGTGGGTTTGGACTGTCATGAGGTGAAGATCCTTCTTGGCCTGGGTGGAGAAGACAAAACCAAGTCCGTGATTATTATAAGGTATAGAGATTTAGCTTGGGGACACAAACCAGGAAACGTACAGAATCTCTGAGAAGCCTTTTCTTTCTCATAAAGCTTTTCCATTGTTTTTTAATCAGTGGTGAAGCCTGGCGTAGAGGTTAAGAGTGAGAACTCTGAGGATGAGGTAGAGCTCAGTGGTAGAGCACAGGCTTAGCATACAGGGGGTCCCAGGTTCAATAAAAAATGTATATATATATATATTAAAAAAAAAAAAGACTGAGAACTCTGGAGCCAAACTCTGCTAGTAACCACCTGTGTGACCTTGGGAGCCTTTCTGTACCTTACTTTCTTCATCTATAGATGGGGATAATGATAGTAGTAGTGAAGCGTGATGATTTGTGGTTAATATGGACACTGACCTTAGGACAGTGCCCAGCACATATTAAGTGCTCTAGGAGTGTCTGTCACTGCTGTAATTGTTAGTAACTAAACTTCACCCCCAGGACTCTGAAAACATGCATTTACTGTGCATTTGCACACTTGGACGGCTCTCAGGTACTAGATACCTGTTCAAAGAATGATGACAATTTAGTTGCCAATGAGGGGGGAGGGTATAGCTCGGGGGTAGAGCACGTGCTTAGCATGCACGTGGTCCTGGATCACCCCCCAAAAAAAAAACAAACGGTGAGCACCAGAGTTGGTGGCCTTCCTGCAGCGATGTCCAGGCGCTGCTCCTCCCTGAGCCCTGCGTTA
Organism: Camelus ferus; assembly: GCF_009834535.1. Lineage (NCBI taxonomy): Eukaryota > Metazoa > Chordata > Mammalia > Artiodactyla > Camelidae > Camelus > Camelus ferus. The sequence goes on from NC_045730.1 coordinate 18,412,226, forward strand.
CCCTCAGTGTGTGGGCTCAGGTCACGTCAACTGGCCTCAGTTCTTTGGTCTAACTTGCTTGTTTCTTTTACTTTTGGAAGCTCAGCGGGGAGGCTGTGACTTCCGAGCAATGCTGTCCTCCTCCGTCAGGAAGTCCCCCGGGTTCCCCATCTGACAGGTTGAGTCCACCACAGTCTGGTCCCAGGTCATGGTTAGAAGTTTGGGCACAAGATTGTCAGACATGTCTCTCCGTCTTCTGGTCCCATGTCCAGGCAAGGTGGCTTCCTTTAGAGCTGTCCAGCAGCTTTCTCCTGATGTTTCCTTATCGGGTCCTCTCTCCAAGGAACAGACCTGCCTTGGCTTTCCCATCTGGGACCTGTGCTTTGCGGGGATCCAGTCAGTGGCCTCTGTGTTTTGGGGCCACACCTCAGGGCTGGAGCAGGCAGTCCCGGGGACCCCTGAGTGCCCACACAGCCAGCAGGCAGGCCCAGCGGGCACACTCGGGGACTCTGCCTGCCACACAACACTGCCTGTCTCCTGCCCTTAGAGTTAGCACAGGGGGTGGAGGAATTTACTGCAAAAAACTGTTTTTGTTTGTTTTTTTTAACAAGTTGAAGGTTTGTGGCAACCCTACATTGGGCAAGTCTATTGGTGCCTTTTTTCTAACAGCATTTGCTCACTTCGTATCTCTGTGTCGCACGTGGTCATTCTCACAATATTTCAAACGTTCTCATTGTCCTTATGTGTTACGGTGATCTGTGATCAGGGATCTTTATTACCACTACAACTCACTCAAGTCACTCAGATGACGGTTTGCATTTTTAACAATAAAGTATTAAAAATTTTTTTTTTGTTCTGGGAGGAGGCAATTAGGTTTATTTATTTATTTAATGGAAGTCCTGGGGGTTGAACCCAGGACCTTATGCATGCTAAGCACGTGCTCGATCACTGAGCTCTACCCTCCCCACTAGCAATAAAATGTTTTTAAGGTATATATTTTGTTTTTTCTAGACATACTGCTATTGCACACTTAATAGGCTACAGAGTAGTGAGGATGTAACTTTTACATGTGCTGGGAGACCAGGAACCCGGTGTGACTCACCTTACTGCAGTACGCACTTCGCTGCAGTCACCTGGAACCCAGCCTGTGGTATCTCCGAGGTCTGTTGGCGTGCTGTCCTGAGCATTGGGACTCACCAGTGCACTACCTTAAATGCTCCTAAGTGCTGTGACTTACAAAACGTAAACCTGGGAGGTGCATCGCTGAATTCCTAGCAGCCTTTCCACGTTGTCTTAACTAAACACACAGTTGCTGGCATGGGGCACGTACAAGGCAGTGGTGGCCTTGGAAAGACTCTCCTCATACCTGAAGCTCTTGAGACCCACCTCTGTAGCAGGTACAGGAGGAGGCGAGAGTGAACAGAGACAGTCAGGACCCATTGCTCCCTTGTCTGTCATGACGTATGATACGTAGAGTATGTCCAGTGGTGAACACCAGCCTTCAGTGTGTGTATTTCTTGTCAAACACAGTTTGCATATCAATAGGTTTTTCTTGAATTGAGGTACAGTTGATTTACAGTGTTGTGTTAGTTTCTGGTGTACAGCACAGTGATTCAGTTTTATATGTGTATATATATTCTTTTTTATATTCCTTTTTATTATACGTTATTACAAGCTATTGAATATAGTTCCCTGTTTTCTCCAGTAGGTTCTTGTTGTTTATCTATTGTATATATAGTAGTTTGAATCTGCTAATCCCAAACTCCTAGTTTATCCCCCTTTCTTTCCCCTTTGGTAACTATTAAATTTGTTTTCTGTGTCTGTGAGTCTGTTTCTGTTTTGTAAATAAGTTCATTTGTATCTTTGTTTAGATTGCATGTATAAATGATATCATATATTTGTCTTTGACTTGATTTAGGATGATAATCTTTAGGTTCATCCATGTTGCTGCATATGACATTGTTTAATTCTTTTTATGGCTGAGTAGTATTCCATTGTATATATATACACACCACAAGTTTTTCACCTAATCATCTGTCAGTGGACATTTAGGTTGCTTCCATGTCTTGGCTATTATAAATAGAGCTGCTATGAACATTGGGGTGCATGTGTCTTTTCAAATTAGAGCCTCTGATAATGTGCCAGGAGTGGGATTGCTGGATCATATAGTAACTATTTTTCATTTTTCAAGGTATCTCCATACTGTTTCCCATAGTGGCTGCACCTCAGTAGGTTTTTTAATTTGGTGTTTCTTGTTCACTCAGGGAAAAAAGAGCAGGCGTAGCATACTCATCTTATTTTCACAACAATGTGCACCTAAAAGCCAGCAAAGAGCGATAGAAAATATTTACCCTCATCAGTTGCTGAATTTCAAGGGTCGACTGAGTTTAGGAGCCCAAAGATGGGTCACGGTATGGTGGTTGCTTTGAGTCCACCACATGTGCATCCGGTGCAGGAAGCAGTGTACGCCTGGGCCTGTGGTGCTGTGAAGGGCCTTGGTCCTCTTCTTGCTGTGGTGGCTGTACATCTAGAGTGCCTCTTGGAATTGCCCGTGAAGGTGTTCTCATGTGGTAATTTTCAGGCTTGTGGAGGTTTAAGGACACTTAGAGAAAGTCAGACCCTTTGAGGTGCGTTGTGAACTGTTGAAATGTTGCATTCCGTTTTGCAGCTTGGCCCATTGTATGTTTTCTTATTATAATTACAAATATATGTATGTATATGTGCACATGTGATGTGTATATATATGTATATATAGTATATATACACACACATTGAATAAATAGCTATTAAATAATATATAGAAATACATATATAAATAAATACATACAGATATGTTAAATATATATTCATATATGTGTGTATATATATTTAATTTGTAAACATAAAGTTGGCTGTTACTATGCATCTTAGTTCAGACTGTTATAGCAAAACACCACAGACTGGGTGCTTACACAATAAACGTTTATTTCTCATGGTTCTGGGGCTGGGAAGTCTGAGATCAGCCAGCCAGCAGGTTCATTTCCTGGCTGGGACTCACTGCCTGCTTTGCAGACAGCCCCCTTGCTGTGTCCTCCCCAGGTGGAGAGCAGAGGGAAGAAGCAAGCTCTCTGTCCCTTCTATTAGGGCACTAATCTCATCACAAGGGCTGCACCATCATGACCTAAGCACCCCCAGAGGTCCAGCTCCACGCCATCACCTTGGGATTAGGATTTCAGCAGGTTAATACTGAGGGGCACAGAGCTCTGTATTTGGACGCTCTGAACAGTATAAAATCAGATTCACATAGATCACAAGCACGTCTGTCTGTCAAATGGCAGGCTGAGTTTTTCTTCAATGTTTGCTACTTGTTTACTCATTTTTGTGGTTGCTCTTAGGCAAGTGGTTGGAGGCACCAAAGAACTCAAAAAAAAAAATAATAATATGAGAGAACTTCATATTGAGAATTTAGCCTGTTAACTTTATTTTTCTGCTTGTGATTTTGGATAACACACACATCCTTTGAACTGTGAAGCAGAGCACCTCCCATGACTTTAAGAAGGGAGTGCATCTGAAGACACACGAGGACCTGGCGTTGCCCTTTAAGAGCCTGTGCTGTGACGGGGTGTACAGCAGCAGAAAACCTAAAAAGTGGGAGACGTGTCCCTGGAGGAAAGTGTCCCCAAGGACAGGGGGTGGTGGCCTTTCTGGATCTCACCAGGGAGGACTGTGTGCTTATTTTAGCTCCCTCCCCTTCATGTGTCCCCACGTCAGTTGCTATTTTGACTGTGAGCATCTTTGCACAGCTGGTGGCTTGCTGACTGCCAGAAGCCCTCTCATGGGGAGTGAGCTGTGTCCACTGGTCCCCGTCAGTCTGTCTGCCTCTGCTTGCTGAGCGCTGGACTCATGCCTGTGAAATACAAAAAACACACAAGGTCAGACACCAGCTTATGACAATGCACAGTCCCATTTTAGAGAAAAAATTACATAAGAAATTCTCTTGGTTAAGAGAAGTGAAGTACGAAAAGGTTGGCACGGTCAAATTGTACTTTGAAATGTAACTTTGCTATACCTTACTTAGTGAAAACTACCAACATTTACTCAGGAAAAAATCCAGTATTTGGGAAAATATTTACTGTTCTATGGATATGATCCTAATGTATAAAAATAGGACAAGCATGATGGTGCAAGATCACAACATCTCCGATAAATCACTTGACAAGTAAAATGGGCCATTGTTAGCACTCTTTTTAAAATATTGAGATGTAGTCAGTTTACAGTGTTGTGTTAATTTCTGGAGTACAGCATAGTGATTTAGTTACATATACGTATCTATATTCCTTTTCATGTTCTTTATCATTATGGGCTGTTACAAGGCATTGAATGTAGTCCACCTTATTGTTTATCTATTTTATATATACTAGTTAGTATCTGCAAATCCCAGACTCCCAATTTATCCCTCCATCCCCTCCCATCCCCCTATAACCATAGGTTTGTTTTCTATGTCTGTGAGTCTTTCTGTTTTGTAAATTAGTTCATTTGTGTCTTTTTTTTTTTTAACATTCCACATATAAGTGATATCATATGGTATTTGTCTTTCTCTTTCTGATTTACTTCACTTAATGTGACAATCTCCAGGTCCATCCATGTTGCAGCAAATGGCATTATTTCATTCTTTTTATGGCTGAGTAGTATTCCATTGTATACATATACCACATTTTCTTTATCCAACTGTCTTTCAATGGATGTTAGTACTCTTAAAATGGTGTATTATTTATTCCTTGTCCAAGCTGTCTGAGCACCCCTCTCCCATATTAAAGTGAAGCCTTGACAACCTCGGTGTGTCATTGAAAACCATCCTTCCCTCTTTCTAAAGGCGGCACTGAGCTCAGGGATCTTGGAAGGGAGCCCCACGCTCTCAGTGTCCCCACTGCCCCGCCCCCACTTTGCCCTCCCTGCTGTCATTTCTCACTTGCCACCAACCTTGGCTCCTGCACAGTCCAGTCCAGGTACTTACTAATGGTTTTTCCATCAACTTGTGTGGTCCTGGAATGAATGCTAGCAGCATAACACCTTGCTTGGGGCACCATTATAGTGAAGTCCCTGTCTGAGGGCTGATAGGACGGGGCTGCCCCCACACTGTTACAGACCCTTGGAGATGCTTGTGGGTTATTGTGTAGTGCCCATCAGTGGACGCCCTCTAAGAGGCACGTGGTTTTGCTGATTTGGAGATACTTTTATAAATGTTCAAATAATAAAAATGATTACTTTTTAAAAAATTATTATTATTATTATTATTACTATTATTAATGTGGCTAATCCAACCCAGGGTGGTTGAGAATAAACTTCTACTCATCATTTGTAACCAGGTTTTTGGCACAATTGAGGAGGGAGAAAGGACCCTGAGCAAGAAGGGAGGCAGACAGGTAGGCCTTCTAGAAACTGGAGGCGTCTGAGCTGAATCTCAAAGGTTTCTTGAGGTTTGTTTGGGGGTGAAGAGGAAGTGCCTGCGGTTGGTGAAAATGTCTTTAAGACCCTCCTTTCATTGCTCTAAGCATCTAAGGTAAGAAAATAGCCGGAGTGAAAGTTAGGTCTTGGGACGCCTCTTTCCTGGAGTCCGTAAGGCGGGACTCTCAGATGCCTGGTGAGGGGGACAAGTGTTTGCTAAACACTCTGGACCCAGAGGCCCCTGACACTGTGGGAGTTAAGTACAGTCAGACTCCAAGTCTGCAGGTTCTGCGTCCCTGGATTTGACCAACAGATTGAAAATATTCAGGGGAAAAAAATTCCAGAAAGATCCCAAAAGCAAAACTTGAATTTACTGCAAACAGGCAACTATTTCCATAGCATAGCGTTGTACTTATAATTATTTACAAAGCGTGTACATTGTATTAGGTATTATATGTCATCTAGAAATGGTTTAAAGTATGTGGGGGGATGTGCATAGATTATATGCAAATACTACACCATTTTCAATAAGGGATTTGAGCATCTGAGGATTTTGGTATCCAAGGGGGTCAGAACCAATCCCCTTCAGATACCAAGGGGCAACTGTACTGTGAGACGACAGCTCACTGGAACCTGCCTTCACTGTGGGCACCTCCACCACACCTCCTGTCCAGCCCAAGTCTCCAGAAACTTTAAGATAAAAGTCTGCCTTTCCCTGCTGTAATCTCCCCTCCAGATGCAATTGGTCCTATCGGAGTTTCTTGTTTTTTGTTTTTAATATGTTTTTGTTGAAGTGTAGTCAGTTTACAATGTGTCAGTTTCTGGTGGACAGCACAATGCTTCAGTCACAAAGGAACATGCATACATTCGTTCTCATGTTCTTCACCATAGGCCACTGCAAGATATTGAATATGGTTCCCTGTGCTACACAGCAGAAACTCGTTGTTTATCTGTTTTATATATAGTAATTAGTATCTGCAAATCTCGAACTCCCAATTTATCCCCCCCCCTTCCCCACTCTGGTAACCATAAGTTTGTTTTCTATGTCTGTGAATCTGTTTCTGTTTCGTAAATAAGTTCATTTGTTTTGTTTTTTTTTTTTGATTTCCACATGTAAGTGCTGTCATGTGGAATTTTTCTTTCTCTTTCTGGCTTACTTCACTTAGAATGACATTCTCCTGTCGGAGTTTTGCATAGAGGTACTCACCTGAAAGTCCAGCAAAAGTTTATTTAATTTTTTACCTTTTTTTCTTTAACTGAAGTACAGTTGATTTAAAATGTCATGTTAGTTTCAGGTGTCCAGCAAAGTGATTCAGTCATGCATGTACATGTATGTATATATTCTTTTTCAGATTCTTCTCCGTCATAGGTTATTACAAGATGCTGAGTAGAGTTCCCTGTGCTGTATTGTTGGTTATCTGTGTGAAAGTTTATTTTTGACCAGGAATATGTGCTTTAGAAGGGTGGAGCGAGCCCTAGAGAGCCTGGACGGGACCTCTGGGTCTGACCTGGAGCTGAGTGCCTCTTCCGGCTGCTCTAAAACCACACTGATGATCCTCCACCCCCAGTGCCCCATCTCCTCTGGAGTTTTTTCCCTCTCATACAGGTTTGATGAGTTTAATTAAACTTCAACCTCTCCCTTAGTCTGAACCCTTTCCTGATGGTGGTCTTGCTCTTTTGTCTTTCCCAAGTGATCTTGAGGGCATGGAGGGAGATTTGTTGTTTTGTTTGCCTGTCAGAGATGATATTCGGAAGTTTTATTGTCTCATGGCTGAGGTTTCCCTTTGTCTTTGGACAAACCAGGTCCTTAGAACTAAAGCATTTCAGATTCAGGCCTTTCAAGCTCCTTGGTCTTTGGGCTCACACGCTCCACTGCAGATTTTCTTCTTTCTTGACTCGTGGTTGTGGAATCCCAAGGGGTTCCCTCTGCACACTCAAGTTTTGGAACCCCTGTGCTAGAGGACGCTGGAGGGACGGGCCAAGAACAGAGAGCGATGATCTCTAAGCAGAGAGGGAGATGAGGATTTCCTCTCCAGCCCCTGCCTCTTGGCTTCTTTTGGTTTTCTTCGGCTTTTTTCTTTTTGAATAATTTTATTTTTCCTTCCTTTATAGCCAGTCTGGAAAGAGGGTCTCCTTCCTAAAGCAGGTACATCCTCCCCAGTTTAGTACATAGAGGAAGAGTCTCAGGAAAGAGAGGCTGACATGAGTCCAGCCCAGCTCCCAAAACTCCAGAGCTTTTTAGTAATAAATAGATTTGTGGAGGAGGAAGGAAAATATTTTGGGGGGGCACAAAAAACCAGACTCCTTAAACCCCATGTTTCGTCTGTGTTTACCGCAACCATCTTTGTGGCTTCAGGTCATGAGTTCACGCCTGTCTGAAGTTCACCAAGCACTGGTGACTTTTTTGTTTGTTTTTTTTCGCCTTGTGGGGACTTCACACGGTTGACTTACCACCCCCACCACACCTCCACCAACCCCACCCCCCTCATCACCGCAGGCTCATTTCCTTGTCGGTTGCCTCAGTCTGGGTTTCTGGAGACAAACCCCCATTCTTTCTACACCAGGTAAGAGGCTCTGACCCCATGCCTGCCGTGTGCTTCCCCAAACTGCATACTGACTCCAGCTCTGCCCCTTACGGTGCTGGTGTGTCCTTGGCTGCTGTCCAGTTCAGGCCTTCTGGGCTGGACTGGGCTCTTTCCTTAGGTGACGTCTTCAAAAGATAATACAAGGAAGTGCTGAACAGACATGGCTGGGTGGGGATGGGGTGGGGGAGGGGTGGGGGAGGGATGGAGGAGGTGCCTCATTAGGTCCTAAAACAAGAGACTGCCCAAAGCCTCTGTGTCTTAGCCACTGACCAACTAACCACCAACCAAATACCAGACCTAGGGTTCCCTGCTTCCATCTGGGATCTCGGGGCTGGAGCCCTGCCTGTGCCTGGGGGGCCCTCTCCCGTGCTGAGTCATCGGAGTGCCACAGGCAGCCGGCCTTCTGAGTGTCAGGAACGAGCGTATCACCATGCAAGTCTGCCTGGATGCACATTGCATGCAGTTAGGAAAACCAGGCAGGGAAGGATGTTTCTCTTAGCCCTACTCTGTGGTGCTTCCAGTGCAGGTGGGGTGTTCCCTCTTTCCCCAGCCTTTGAGGAAAATGAACGTTGAAGATTTTCTCTGCCTGGAATTAATGGCATGGACCAAGTTCCAGCCCAGTCCCTCACTCCGGCTGCCCTAGACGGTTACTCTAGTCTCTTAACTTCCTTATCTGCTGTCTCTCTGCTTTTAACGACCCGGGCCTTTGCCAGCTCCCTCTGGTTAGATGTATCCAGCTCTTTGAGGAGTTTCAGCTATTCTCCTCTGGCTTCTTAAGTCTTCCTTTGTTACAAGGCTTCTTTCCCAAAGCCCCTTATTTGGGTCCGATGTAATTTTGTGTTTTAGGAAGGCCTCATATTTATTCAGGATAGCTCTTGCCTTTAGACCAAATGTAAAATTTCATTGCCACAGAAAAATTAGAGCTTTGGAGGACTGTTATATAGAAATGACTCAATTCACTGAGTTTACAATGAAGGGCAAAAAAATGTATTTTTTAATTGAGTATTTTTTATAAGATGTTTAAGAAGATACTCTAACCACTGCCTATAATTTGTAGTTGCCAATGTTCGTGAATAATTGAAAGGAAGAAAGCTCTTTAGAAGCAGACAATTAATCCCAGCAGCAGGTCTGGCTCTGCTCATACATGTGATTGTCTTATTTTGTTTGCTGGTTTCTTTCTTAGATTTCAAAGCAGAAATTTTTCTTTCCCTTTATGCAGGAAGAGTTCAGGTGGGGGACCTGGAAGCCTGGGAGAGCTGAGATGGGAAGATCTTGGAGTCATTCTCCATCTGAAGCCATGATTTAAACAGCAGCGTTACAGTAAGAAGAGAGAAATGTGAATGTTTTGTGGTTGACACGTCATTGATTTTGCCTGCATTCTGAGTAAAGGTGAAGGGACATTGTGAAGGGCAAATTTGTTTGAATGACATTCAACAAGCCAGAGCTCTGAGAAAATTAAAGGTACCTCTGTGATAATTTATGTATCCCAAACATTTGCAGGATCCCTGGAACACACCTCTCTACTGTTAATGGCAGAGATTGGGTCTGTGCTCCCGTGAGTCTTATAAACATTGGATTCAAGTGAAACAACCTTCTTTACTGAAGGATCTCAAAAACGGGGGAGCCCTGTGACTGTGGCGTGCGCAGTGGGCAGCGTTCACCAGAGGCCCATGGACCTCTTCCTGTGGGCCATGCTAAGACCAGGTTCCATTTACTCACCAAGTGCTTGGTAACACCTGCCGTGCTCAGGGTTAGATGCTAAAAATACAGCAGTAAGTGAGCTTGGCAGTGCTTGTGTAAAGATGGAGAACAAGGTAAGAAGCTAGTGAGAGCACTCATTGGGAGGCACGCTAGCAGATGTTTGAGAGAGCAGGCTCAGGAGCTGGAGACCTGGGTGTGAGTCCTGAGTCTGCCACCCATAACCTGCATGACCTTGAGCAAGAACTTAGTTTCTCTTTCACCCTTGACATCTATAGAATGGTGGTAATGTCATCTACCAAGTAAGGTTGCCACGAGGATTAAAATGTGGAATACACGCTGGCAAATACTAACCCTGATGCAAATTTATCAAAATGTGTGCGTATAATAAAATGGCTGAGTGCTTTGAAGGGTATGTGATAACTGACTGGGAAGGAGAGAGTGGTGGCTGGGGACATTTGAGTAGGACGATCCAGGACTGCCCTGCGGTAGAGACATGTAAAGGTGAGAACTGCTATGGGGGGCGTGCAGGGACAGTCCACAGGGGGAACTGCAAGGGCAAAAGGGCGTGTCTCATGCAGAGAAAGCATTTGACAAGTTTCAACACTTCTTTAATATTAAAAAACAAAACAACTAAACAACAACAAACTAGGAATCGAAGGGAACGTCCATAACCTAAAAAGGGCATCTGTAAAAACCCCACAGCTAACAAACATCAGACTTAATTGTGAAGGACTGAAAGCTTTCCCCCCACTGGATTGGAAAGAAAGAAGTAAAACTGTCTCTGTGGATGACGTGATCTTGGGTGTAGAAAGCCCTAAGGAATCCACTAAACTATTAGAACTCACAGGCACGTTCAGAAAAGTTGCAGGATACAAGATGAGGATACAAAAATCAGTTCTAATGCTAATACACTTATAAGGAACCATCTGAAATGAAATTAAGAAAATAATTCCTTTTACAATAACCATGAAAAAAAAGTAAAATACAAGCCTTACCTCAGAGATACTCCGGGTTCTGATCCAGACCCCACAATGAAGTGAATATCACGGTGAAGTGAGTCACACAAATATTTTGGGTTCCCAGTGCACATAAAAGTGATGTTTACCCTGTAACGTGGTCTATTAAGTGTGCAGTAGCATTAGGTCTAAAAAAGCAACATACAAGCCTTAATTAAACACTTTATTGCTAAAAAATGCTAACCGTCATCCGAGCCTTCAGCAAGTCATAATACTATGACCTTTTTGCACTGACAACATTAAGGACCACTGATCACAGACCACAGTAACAAGTGTAACAATAACGGAAAAGTCTGAAGCATTGTGAGAATTATCAAAATGTGACAGAGACGCAAAATGAGCAAATGTCATTGGAAAAATGATGCCAACAGACTTGCTCAATGCAGGGTTGCCACAAACCTTCATTTTGTAAATGGTGCAATATCTGCAAAGTGCAATAAGGTGAAGTACAAACAATCAAGGTATGCCTGTACTCAGGAATAAATGTAATAGTTTTAACTACAAGTCATGGTTGAAAGAAATCAAAGAAAATCTAAGTAAATGGAAAAACATCTCCCATGTTCATGAATCAGAAGTCTTACTATCATTAAAATGGCAGTGCTCCCTAATTTGATTCATAGATTCAGTGTAATCTCCATCAAAATCAGATGGATTCTTTGCAGAAATTGACAAGCTGACCCTAAAATTCATATAGAAATTTAAGGGACCCAGAATAGCCAAAACAATCTTGAAAGGGGGGCAGAATTGGAAGACTTACCCTTCCTGATTTCAAAACTTAATACAAAGCTACAGCCATCAAGACAGTGAGGTTCTGGCCTAAGGATAGACATACAAATTTTTGGAATAGAACTGATAGACCAGAAATAAACCCATACATTTATGGTAATTGATTTTTTGACAGATATGCTGAGACAGGTCATTGGAAAGTAGTTCTGTTCATAAATGGTCTAGGACAACTGGCTGTCAACAGGCAAAAGAATGAAGTTGGATCCCACCTTAAAAATTAACTCAAAGTGGATCAAAGGCATAAATGTAAGAGCTAAAACTGTAACATTCTTAGAAGACAACATGGGTGTTAATCTTCATGATCTTGGGTTAAACAATGATTTTTTAAGATGTAGCACTGAAGGCACAAGTCACAAAAGAGAAATAGATAAATCAGACTTCAACAGAATGAAAAGCTTTTGTGTATTGAAAGACACTGTCGTGGGGGGATAGCTCAAGTGGTAGAGTGCATGCTTAGCATGCACAAGGTCCTGGGTTCAATCCCCAGTACCGCCTCCAAAAATAAACTTAATTACCTGCCCCTCAAAAAAAAAAAAAAAAAACCTAAATAAATAAATCACTCTTCAAAAAATATTACAAAAATAAAAAGACACCATCAAGAGAGCAAAGAGACATAGAATGAGAGAAAATATTTGCAAATCATGTTAACTGATAACAGACTTGATCTAGAATATGTAAGAACTCTTCCAACTCAATAAGAAAAAGATAACCTGATTCAAAGCTAGATGAAGATCTGAAATAGGCAAAGAAGATGTGCAAATGGCCAGTAGGCACATGAGAAGATTGTCCACACTACTCATTATCAGGGAAAGGGAAATTAAAACCACAGTGAGATCCCACTTCATACCCTCCATGAAAGACAGACAGTGACAAGTGTCGGTGAGGATGTGGAGAAGCTAGAGCTCTCATACACTGCTGGTAGGAATGCAGAATCTTCCCCAAGCAGCTGCTTTGGGAAACAGTCTGGCAGTTCCTAACAGTGAAACAGAGTCTGCCTTATGGCCTGGCCTATCCACTCCTCAATGTCTATACCCAGGAGAAATGAAAACACATCTCTGCACCAAAACAGAATATTCACAGCAGTATCAGTCACAGTTGCCAAAGAATGGGAATAATCCCAAAGTCCATCAGCTGGTGAACAAATATGTTCACTGGTGGATGTTGTGTATTCATATGACAGGATATGATCTGACTACACAAGGGAACGGAGGACCGATAGATCTTACAACTAGGTGAATTCTGGAAATACACTAAGTGAAAGAAACCAGACACGACAGACCGTCATATGATTCCATTTATATGAAATTTCCAAAACAGGCAAATCTGTAGAGACAGAAAGTAGGTTAATGGTTGCCTAGGACTGGATTGTTTAGGGGAAATTGAGAGTGACTGCTAATGGGCAGTGGTTTCCTTTGGGGGTGATGAAAATGTCTAAAGTGGATTCGATAATGGTCGTAAAACTCCTCGAATATACTAAAAACCATTGACTTGTACACTTTCAATTGGTGAATTGTATGGTATATGAATTATATGTCTATAAGGCTGTTGTATGTAAGAAAAAAGGGTGTTTCTCGGAGGTGTAAGTGTCAGCACTTGGTGACAGATGAGATATGGTGAGTGAGGGCAAGGGAGGCATGAAAAATGACTCTTCAATTCTGGGAACTTCTGAGAAGGAGAGGAAAGACTGGAGGAGGAGGGTTTTCTTGGTTTTGTTTTGTTTTTCTCTTCTGTTTCATTTGTTTTTAATGAGGAGGGCCAGCTTTGAGACTCCAGAGTTCTGTTGCGGACGTCTTAAGTTTGAGGTCCCTGTGAAATATCTAAATAGAGGGCTTAAGTAGACAGTTGAATGCGAGTCTGGAACTCAGGAGCAATTCTGACCAGAGATAGAATTAAGGTAATAGGTCAATTGCTAGGAAGGGATGAAAACAGAGGGAGAGTTTGTTAAGGAGACTCCAGAGGAGGCGGACAGAGGATAAGGAAATCTGAGAGGCAGCTGGCCAGGGAGAAAGGAAGTGTGGAGGGTGGGGTCCCTGAGCTGGAAGCGCCCACTGGAATCACCAAGGTGGATGCTGTCTGTGACCTTGACGAGAGAAGTGCAGCAGTGGGGACTCCAGGTTGGAGTGGATGCAGGGGGATGAAGGAGAGTGGGGGCCGTTAAACCGCTGCTTCTCGAGGTTCTGCTGAACCACACTCTGGAATATAAGTGTCCTGTCTTCAAACCTTAGTTTTCAAACCCCGTGTTTTCTAACCAGCGTGGCTTGATATTAGGAAACATCCTGGTTTTTCAAGCCCTGCTTCAAGCCTCCTTGTGAGGGTTTATTTTTTCTTGTTTGTGTGGTTTAAAAAATTATTTTTATGTGGTTATTGTTGTCTGGTTGTATTTCCTTGTACATGTTTTTGAGGGTTTTGAGGGACGATTTTTTCAGGTCACTTTCATGACAGCGTTCTTATTATGAAAGAAACATCTTTATTCCAGAGCGCAGATCCACAGGGTTTCTCATTTGTTATTATGAGAAAACACTGCTGGAAGGGTGTCTTGCTTGATTAGAAGCTAGACTCTTGTCCAGGAGGAAACCATTGGCTTAAAAGCAACCCTGACTTCAGATCTGCTTTTTCCAGCTGTCCTAGGTTTAGAGACTTTTCACTGACTTCTGGCAACTTCCAATCATGGGAGAATTAGAGTGTGGTTATCTGGGAGGAATCATTTGAACCTTAACCTGTTACTTGGGCTCTGAGGCTGTGCTAAAGGGCACTTTTGATAGCTTGATCTTAAAAGAGCAAGAGAAAAGTGTCAGAAAGAGAAAGGTTTGGCATGCACTGCTCACGAGGGCTCCTGGAGCGAAGCCCGCCATGGTCTCTCGTCATGACCACATCTCAAGGTGAGTTTATAGCATCTTCTAATTGTTTTCAGAGAACTGGCCTGTGCGTAGCAGGTGGCTCCTGACAACATTTCAGAGCCCTCCACAGAGGCGCCCTGATTCAGTTTTCTCAGCTCCAGGGTGAATCTGTGCAAATTACTTTGTTTCTCAAACTAGTCTTGTTTGTCTTGGGTTGTAGCCAGGCCTCTCGTGTGGGTGGTGCGCGTTGAGCCGCAGGCCTCAGGCCCCGAGGCCTGAACTTTGCTTTGTCTGTCAGATCAGAGGGCTGTGCGTGAAGCTGGTGGCTGGCCTTTGGGAGATGCCCGGGGCAAACAAAGTGATTGATATTCATAAATCTGGATAGTTGGAGGCTTTTGGCAGATTTCTCTGAGATGTGGGCGTCTAGGTGACAGGAGGAGAGAAGAAGGGAAGGGGGCAGGTTAGGGACTTCTGGATTTTCCGAAATAGCTCCATTTGGCTGCATTTAGAAACCTGGTTAGCATTTCATGGGCTGGAGGGTTCCTCTTGCTCTTTTTTTGTGGGGGGGGTGCTTTTGGGATGTTGATCATGAACTTAGAGCATTTCAACTAAAAATGCCGCTCATTTGACTATTTAAGTAAAAATCTAGGGTATTTTTTTTTTGAACTGCTGTTTCCTCCCAAGAACCTAGTACTGTCTGGCTCTCTAAGTAGGAAAAAAAAAGCACATGAAATTCCTAAAGGAATCTTCCTTTGTGATCTTTCATTCCATCCAATTTAAGATGGAGGCCTTATTTTGAATAAAATTTACCATTGAACAGGAAACAGTAACCATGGAAGAATACAAAATACACCTTTGGACTTCTTGGTTCCTTACCTGCTCCCAAACACACACAGACACACGCACACACCCCACTTATATTTCCATGAAAAGCAGGCAGCAGACATCTTGAAGGGCAAATGGAAGGTAGAGCACAACCAGGTAAGAAGTTGCATATAAATTGGAACAAGTCTTAACTTTGTATGTCACTTCCGTTTGGAGACTCGCTCTCTTTGCCGGGTGTAGGCTTTTCAGACATTCTTTGGCCCTGGGAGGGAGTTGTGTAACCGTAAAACTCGAGAATCCTGGCCTTAGAATAAATGTTCCTTTAAAAACCCCAAGGACAGAAAATTGAACACAGCTGTGTGAAAGAAAAAGGAAAAAAAATACAGCCGAGGTATGGTTCAGGGCTGCGGGCGCCCTGACCAACTTTCCCAGGGCACGGGGCCTGTGGTTTCCTGATGGGAGATGGGGAGCTTCGGGGTTCTCTTTGCGTTTCAGGAGAAGGTCGGGGCGCCCTTGCCAAGTGGTGCGCTCTGTGCCGCAGGTAAGAGCGCAGCCTGGGCGGTGGTGGTGTCCCTGGCCCTGCTCATCCTGTGCGTATTCTTTTGTTTTCCCCTGGAGAAGATTGGGGTTTCTGGTCACTTTCTGAGATGCTGTTGTTCTGTAACCCTCCCAGTTCCTACTGAGAAGTAAGCCTCAGAGCTTAAGCAGTTTACAGCAGAGCCAGGAGACAGATCAGATAAAATTTTGAGCCCCGGAGCCCCGCTCCTCTGGCCCCATTGGTCACAGAATTATCCCAAGAATAAAGAGCTTTGCAGCGTTGTCCTGAGAACACGGCCCTGTTGTTCCTGGCTTCCCCCCCACTGGGATAAAAACCATGATGTTGCCTGTCTGATGTTGGCAGGGTGGGTCCCACTGTTTGGTTCGGAGCCCCGGGGAGCCATGGCCATGGCCCTCCGCCTCTGTGCAGCCTGGGATTAATCACTTTGCTCTTTGTCAGCCCGTGTAATGATGATTCATACTCCGTCCTCTACACGATTAGACGGCTGTAATTTTCAGATCCTGGCCCATCAGGGATTTGAATTAATACTTGTTGGTCTAGAAAGTGGTATCGTGTTTCTGGGGAGAAAGTCCTGAGTTTGCCCACTTGGCCATTGTCAGAAAACATTGAGGGGAGGACCTGTTCTGAGTCTGACTCTGGAAAGTGATCCTGCCTTCGGGGCTCACCATGCAATTAGCTGACCACAAAGGCCCGTGCACAGGGCCTCCCTGTGCTGGCCTGGGTGCCGGGGATTTGCATGAGGGATGCTAAAAGATCAGAATGCACACAGGGTTTTGCAGGGGAGCCCTTTATTGAAATCAGGCACTGCCTAGTGAGGAAAACCTTCCCCAAAGAGGTATTTGGAAAGGAGGTAAAGTGATTCAGCCTGGTGGAATGGTTCACCCCAAACCAGCAGGAAGCAGTGAGGGGTCAGGAAAACACTTGACTTTAAAAATACTCTTGTGTTTGGTGCTCTCCCTATAAAATAGCTATTATTCATTGCTGGCCTTCAACAAATATTCAGTGAGCACTTACTATGCCTTAGACACTCTTCTGGGCCCTGGAGATGAGCAACAGTACACAAAACAGACGAACACCTCCTTCCTCACGGAATTCACATGCTCAGGGCTGTGGCGCTGGGCTGGAATGTGGGCTGGAGAAAGGCGTGCCAGGACTTAGGGGAACCTGAAAGAAGGCCCGAGTAGGCGTAGTCCTTGAGGACATATTAGCTGATAGACTTCCTCTCTTCCCTCTGACGTGACCCACATTCTCCATCCCACTCATGAGGCTCCCAGGCATTTTTAGCAGACCCTCTGAAGGGAATTCCTCACAGATGCCAGTAAGCGGTCCACTCTGCTGTAACAGGTCCAACAGAGAACTTCAGGTCTCTGCAGGGATTGCCTGCTCTAAATGGAGTCTCCATTCAAGGGAGCTGACGTGTGACCGAGTATTTTTATCTTTGTTCACTGTCCTGCTGTCTGACATGCGTGTCTCGCTCTGGAAAGCCTTGCGTTAACATCCTTTATCTCTCCTTGAATCCCCCTCCATTATTTTTCTTTTAACTCAAGTATAGTCATTTACACTGTGTCAATTCCTGGTGTACAGAATCCTGTCCCAGTCATGCATATACATACACATATTCATTTTCTCTCAATTCTTTATTACACCCTCATTTTTTTCTTTTCTTTCTCTTAATTCTCCCCATGGTTTTTGGTGACCATGACACAATGCTTTGCCTCAGAATCACAGAATCTCAGTTTTGTTTTTTTTTTTAAACCCAAATGGGACCAGAGGAGTCAGTCTAGACCAGCAATTTTTTGGTCTCTGGACTGAGACTAAGTTTACACCTGAAGCTGTGAAAAGAGAAATACTGGAAAATTAAGTTTATGTTTCATAAAGCTAAACTGAATCAGTTGATTCTTGTATCTTCCCATTACTCTCTTTTCTGGAACTTTTGTTTTCTTAGCATTGTCCACCTACCCCAGGAACTACCCATCCTCCTGAACTCAGCCCCCCACCCACCATGCCCCTCCATGGTTGACTCCACCCCCTAACACTGTCGTCCCCCACTTAGATTTTCAGATGGTGCCTCCTCTGTGTTGTAGCCTGTGCTCCCCCAAACAAGAGTCACTGTCTAAACCTCAGGATGAGAAGTCGCCACTCGTGCCAGGGAGCTGTGTTTTAGGGTTCCCAGTGGGAGCTGGAGCCAGAGACACATTTTAAGCTACAGCACATAGTGGTTCAGTTTTATAGGATTATCAGTACTGTGGTTGCACTTTATTACAGGTTTATTAGGCTTTTGTGGGTTGGCACAAGTGTGCTGCCATCACTTATAATTGTTTCTGGAGGAAAATGAGGATGAACATTATAATGGAAGCCTGTCGGGCTGGAGGGTTCATCCACTGGGCTTCCAACCAAGGCTGCGTGGGGTTTCTGGGTTTGTGGAGGCTGGGAGACCGTGGATGCCAAGACAGCTCCCAGGTCCTTCCTGTTCCCAGCATGTCTCTGAGGTCTGGAAGTTGCTCCTGGTTCTCTTTTGTAACATGGTACAGATCTGCACCTGTACACGGCGATCCCCAAGGAGAACCACAGGGACTCCGTGTTTTCATGCAGGAGCCATTGTACATCCATCTCTGCAGAGCCTGGTCCACGGAAGATCACCTCTGGGTTAAGTGCAATTTCCTAAGTATTTGTAACTGGATCGCTTTTCCCTCCTCATGATGAATATCGACATGGAAGAGGGTGAAGGTGACTCTTACGGACGTTCCCTCTTGGTGTGTGGAATCAGCCAAGCGAACCCCTTTTGGTGCTGAGCTTTGTGGTGTCAACCGCAGCACGGAAAGGAAAGAGCCTCCTGGTTCTTCTCCGGAGGAGGAGAGCCTCACTCCACCAGCTGTATTTCTTTAAGCTCATGTTCCCTCTAGAGAAGCAACCTCTGTGGTTCCGGGAAGCAATGAATTGACAGAAATCCCATACTTTTAGATCTGCAGCAACCAAAATCGAGCATGTCATACTTTGTACATCTCTGATTACTCTCGAGACTCTGAGTGTGATGTCCAGGAATGTGAGGATGGTCCAGCCATGTGAGAGGCTGTGTCCCTGAAGCCAGGACTCATAAAACATGGTCCGGCCCCCCACCCCCGCCACCCCTGGCAAACTCATTTCATTTGGACCATGCAGCCAAGCAGTTCTGTTAATGCTGAGCGCTGGTCCACACCCATCACTCCTGAAGCAGCAGCCTGGGAGAGAAGAGTTGGCTAACTCTTCTGTTGTTCAAGCCAGTGACCTACACGTGACCTTGGAGCTCAAAATATTGTCATCCAAAGCCAGTGAATTTCTCTCTAAGCTCTGAGCGAGACAGACAGACAGACATTGAATGACTTAGATTATCTGGGAGAGGGAGATTTATTGGTTGAAAAATATTGTTAACCAAAAGTAATATCCCCCTTTTTTGGCTTTTTAAAAATCTACCCAACAATTATTCCTCCAAGGTGCAGACAGCCACAAACCCCGACTCAGAGCGGTGTTCCAGTGTAGGTGTTATTAGGAGACTGTCAGATATGTCTTATTCTTTGCTCACAGATGTCAAAATGCTAAGTTTATGGAGAAAAAGAAAAAGAAAATGATTCCAAGCCTGGTCCTGTCATAGCAGAATTTAAGACGGAATTCAGATCCTGCTGCCTTGTGTTTTCATCCTCTGGAAATGAGCAGCTTGAAGACATACCGCTGATAATAGTCAAGTTCATGGCCATTGAGAAAGCTAGGACTTTTCATAAGGTGGAAGTAGTTAGGCGGAGAGCTCTGTTGCCTTGCTTTCCATGTGCTGGCAGTGACTGATGCTCTGACATCATCCTTCCCTCTGAAATAGGTGCTCCACGGACGGAAAGCCGGAAAGGGAGGCTTCTGCCTAAAAGCGAGTGAGCTGGCTCGGTCTAATTTCCTTTCTGCTTATAAACTGAGGAGCCACCTTGTCACTCTTGTCACTTTCTAACCTCAAAGGGGTGTTAAGAATTGATTAGTCAAACCTGAAAAAAAAAGAGGAGACTTGTTGCTGAATTAAAATGAGAAAGAGGATTAACTGCGTGTCACCGACATTCATTGTATAGGCGGAGTGGCCGATGCTGCTGGGTCCTGTGGATACAGAGATTGATGGAGACTCTGCCTTCCAAGTGCAAACAGCCTAGAGGTTGGAAATCACAGACCATGTCAGAGAAGGGCTCACCAGAGAAATAAGGTCAGCTGAGTCTTAAAGGATGATCAGGGATTTTCTAAGTGACAAGGAAAGGAAGGCATTCTGACCAGAGAGAGCACCTGGACACAGCAACCATGACTGAGGTGGTTTCTCACGGTCGCCTCCTGGGGGCAGGGATGATGGGATGTATGGCTGAAGAGGTAGGAAGGGGCCAGGTCACAGAGGTAGTAGGACTTTGGAATTTACCCAACAGGCCAGCCATTCTCCATCCTTTGTCATCAGCATGTGTATACTGCATGACATCCACATATGTCACAGCCTCCTGGGTGTGTCCAAATGTCAGGTTTGTAACAAAGCCAGACATGAAAGTCCTTCCTAATCATCATACAACTATCAGCCAAACATCCATCACCGCAGATCTTGGTCCACAGGAGATCATCTCTGGGTTATTTCTTTGTAACTCGACTGCTTCTCCCTGGTCCTGATGAATATCTGCATGCAGTGGGGTGACAGTGACTTTTACAGATTCTTACATTTACTCTTCAAGAACATTGAATTCAAAAAGTTGGTCACAGGAGCTCCCATCAATGAGAAGTAACTGGCTGCCCAGGGAGGCAGCACGTGCAGGTCTGTGCTGAGAACACTGGAGGAGCTGGTTTCCACTGGGAGGGATGTGGCCAGGTGGGGGCTGTTTAAAATGCCTTCTGGAAGGAGCAGGGAGGACGGATTCAGGGAGATGTCAGTGGAGGAGGCCCTTGGAGGCGCTTGCAATTGTCCTGACAAGAGGCAGTTGAGAGCAAGGACAGGAAAGTGGGAGAGGGACACAGCGAGACGTGGTGGTGCTGGGGCGTGAGGGGTGAGCTCCAGCGAGGCGGGGCTGGTGGCAGGGCTGTGGTCAGTCAGGAAAACGGGAGCAAGAGTCACGGTGGGAGAGGAGGAATGTCGTACTGTTTGTCCGCGTTTCATGTTCCTGTGAGAGATCCTGGTTTTCTGAACTCCGGGGAACCAGTGCCTTCCTGAATTCTGCCACAAGTGTAGCAGAAGTCACCCTGGGAGAGGTAGACAGGAAGGCTTCATGACAGTGGGCGTGGCCAGAAAGTGTCAGCTGCCATGGAGAGGCCAAGTTCACTGGGAGAGTCTGTTGTTGGCGGAGCCATTCCTGGGGATTGGAGGGAGCTGGGATCCCATTGGAAAACTGATGGGGGCCCAAAGGGGACTCGGGGGAGGAGGCAGTGGTTGTGGAAGATTGGTGATGAGGAAGAGAGAAGTAAGGTGGGCACCTGCCTGGAGGAGGAGGTGGGCTGGCGGGACTTGGGCACAGGGATGGGAGAGGCTGGAGCTGAGGTGTCACTGGGCTTGAGTCGCTCTCCTTCAGGGAACTGAAGAGAAGCTGCGTCTCACCTGCGTGTGGCGTGCCGCTCCCTAGGCTGGTCCTAACGTGACAGTCCAGTGTAAGTCTGACCCTCAGGAGGGCCAGTTCAGGATGTTTGGATCTGAGTTTTATGTTATGGCATCTGAGAGGATACAGGGCACTGAAGCATCCTCAGTCAACCCCTTCCGCCACTGGGAAAGCTGAACTTTCTTTGATCTTGTCCTTTTATTTTCAAGAATGAGCCCTCCAAGATTACAGAACTCTAGAATTTAAAAATCTGCTTTCTATGGTACTTGTAGTAGGATTAAACTTCGAGATGATCCAGTTTCCTCCCTCTCTAAAGAGTCATTTTCGTGTTTCTCAGATACTGATCAGGGTTTGAAAACTTATCATGTTAGGCAGTGAACTTAAATTCTGAAAATTCAGGGGCGGGATCCTGTTCTATTATTAGATAGGCCTCAGGTATCAGAGACGTTCTTTTCAGTATCCAGACAACCTGCCAAGTAAACATGTTTCATTGGAAAACACTGCTTTCTGTTTTTTATTTGGTATCAAATATTTTCCTTTGGAGCCATGACTTCCCTCCTTGCAGGGAAAAAGAAGCAGTTGCAATTTGAATTTCTTAAGATGGCAAGGACAGGCAAATCTACGCAGATTTACTCAAAGTACAGTCACAGTTAAGTGACCCAGTTACAAATGGAACTGCATTTGGAAGTTTCACTTGAGGTCGATTTTTTTTTTTTAATGTTTAAACTTTTAATTTTGAGATATAATTTGGGATAATTATAGATTCAAATGCAGTGGTAAGAAATATTAAAGAGAGGGAGCCTGTATACCTTTCACCCATTCTCCCCCAATGGTAACATCTTGCAGAACTAACTATAAGCCAGTGTCATCGCCAAGATGTCGGCATTGACCCCATCAGCGGAAGAGGTCTGTAACAGGGGTCCCTCGTGCAGCCTTCTTACAGCCACTTCACCTCCATCTCTAACCTCTGATGCGTCTTACACGTCTGCAGTGTTATCTTTCAGAGAATGTTGTACAAGTGCAATCATGCAGTGTCTAAGCTTTCGGGGTTGGCATTCTTTGACTCAGCATAATTCCCTGGATATTCATCCAGGTTGCTGCCTGTATCAATATATGGTCCCATTTTATTGCTGGGTAGTCATCCATGGTCTAGGTTCACCATGGTTAATTTAACTATTCATCCACTGAAGACGTCTGGGTTGTTTCCAGGTTTGGGCTATTGTGAATAAAGCTACTGTGACCATTTGTATTCAGGATTTTGTATGAAAATAAGTTTCCATTTCTCTGGAATAGGTGTCCAGGAGTACAATTGCGGGGCCATATGGTAGTTTGGCTTGGCAGGTTTAGTTTTTGAAGAAACTGCCAAACTCCTTCCCAGAGTAACTGTGCCATTTTATATTCCCACCAGCAATGTGCGATCCAGGTTCTCCTTGCCAGCATTCGGTGTGGTCACTGTTTTTCAGTTTTGCCATTCGGATAGGTTGTAGGGCTAGCTCATGGCTGTGTTAATTTGCATTTCTCTAAGGGCTAAGGATGTTGAACGTCTCTTCTAGTGCTTATTTGCCATCTGCCTTTCTTATTACTTAGGGGAAATGTCTCTTCATGTCTTCTACCCATTTTTTAATTGAACTGTTCGGGGTTTTTTGCTGTTGGATTTTGAGAGTTCTTTCTATGGTCTATATATGTATCCTTTTTCAGTTACATGACTTGCAAATATTTTCTCCCACTCCCTAGCATGTCTTTTCATCCTCAACATGGTCTGTTGCAAAGCAGAAGTTTTACCTTTTGATGAGTCTAATTTGTCATTTTTCCCTTGTATAAGTCATGCTTTTGGTGTCAAGTCTAAGAATTCTTTGTCTAGATCCTGAAGATTTTCTCCTATTTTTTTTTCTAAAAGTATCATAGTTTTATATTTTACACTTGACTTCATGATCCATTTTGATTAAAACTTGTACAAGGTGTAAGGAATAGAGCTAAGGGTTTTGGGGGGTTTTTTGGTTCATTTATTTGGGGGGGTGGTTTTGATCTATGCCCCTCCATTTGCTCCAGCACCATTTGTTGAAATGGCACTTTGTGTCAAAAATCAATTGGGTATATTTGTGTGGTCTATTTTGGGGTTCTCTGTATTATACCATTATTATAGCTATAAAATCAGCCTTAATATGGGATAGATTGATTACTCTCCCTTTTTTCTTCTTTTTCAAGATTGTTTTAGCTCTTCTAAGGCCTGTACCTCTGCCTATAAATTTTAAAATAAGCTTGTCTTTATCTACCAAAAATCCTACCTGGCATGTTGAGAGGAATTGCATTAAGTCTGTGGATCGTTTTGGAGAGAATTGACGTCTATGCTATGTTGACTCATTCAACTCGTGAGCACTGTATATCTATTTGTTTATTTAGGTCTCCTTGGATGTCTCTTATCAGCATTTTATGATTTTCAGCATATGGATCCTGTACATGTTTCATTAGGCTTACATCTAAATATTTTTGTAATGATTGCAAAAGGCATTATGTTTCTTGATTTCCACATGTTCATTGTTATTGTAAAATAGGTACCATAGAAACACGAATGCAGTTTCTCTTAAGCTCAATATCACAAATAGTCATGGTTTCTAGGTTAGCCTGCAAAAGCCAGATTAAAACTCATCATAAAGCCGATATAGTGAAATCATTAGAAAGAATGGTAGGCCACCATATGGTTATAATAATACTAGTGTGAAGTCAAAGCAAATGAGAAATAATTACTTATGACTTATCTCAGAGAGGTCTAAGTCAAGGATAAGCCTAGTTCTTATTTCAATGTATAATACATGATGCTCCATTTTCTTCATGGCTTTATCATTAAATCTACTCAGTTCTGATTACTGTCCTGTTTTTGGAAAGAAGTGTGTGTGTGGTAAGAGTTTCCTGATTTCAGCGGATAGCAAAAAAAAAAAAAAAAAATTAGGAAATTATTTAAACAGATTGCACAGGTAGAATTAACTGGAATTTGAACAAAGACAAAAAGCATGTATAAAAGGGGCAGCTGAGAAGAAAGATTCTGTTAGACACCAGTGCATTGATCGTGGCCAGTTTGGTTGCTGCAGGGAAGCAGGGACCAGAAACCTCAGAGGCATCCAAAAGTTAGATGTTTATTTTGCGGGAATCTTTTTCAGGGAGAAAAACACAACTGCATTGTTGCACTGTGACTCATTGTCTCCTCCTATCTTTTCTTAAAAGGAACCCCAATAGCCAGCTGCTTTACATATGGTTTTATTTATTTTTACCCTTTGTGCTCCAGGAGAAGTTCAGAGCAGCTTCTATAAATATATAAAGCAAGGCCAAATAAAAAGGAGTGAAAAGCAAAATTTGTCAAAGAGACAAAAATAAGATGAGGGCCGGGATGGAAATTAAGAAACAGGAGTCATGCTGTGAAGTTCTGTTTGTCATCTGGAGGTAAAAAATTTTGCTTAGACAAATTGTCTTTAACCCTCATGCAAAACAGTCAGAAAGCCGGTGTTTAATCATTATGGCTGCCCAGGGTATCTGCCATCGTTCACCTGACCGCTGGAGTCTGTTTAGAAAGAGGCATTGTCCTGCAGGGTTAATTAGTAACAGGAATTCAGAGCCTGCTTCTCGAGGCCTCCGCTGACTGATGCAGCTGGCGGACTGAGAATTGACACCCAGGTGCCTGCCCCCTCGGGCAGCACCGAGCTTCTGCCCCCGCCCAGAGTTCTGAGCTTTGTGCTTTATATTGAAGTTACGATGAACAATTTAGACGCTCTGCTATTCTTCCCAACAACAGGGACACTGGCAATTTTAAGTATTTGTGTAAGCAGGGTTGTGCTATTAGTTCAAATATCTAAAAAATATAAATAGCCTTTTAAGAAGTGGTTGTGCTTCATAGTTCTTTCCCCCCCTCCTTACTTAAGTTTCTTCTGGTTTTTGGGTGAATTGAGTAACCTGAGATCCATATGAAGACAGATCCATCCGTTCACAGCATGATATTTGGTTTTAAGACAAAACATTTGTGTTGTTTTGGAGAAATTATTTCCAGCGCAATTCTTTCTTCCGATGACTCATTTTCTATTGGAAATTTTCTTATTGGACTTGGGAAGAAATCCACAGATGTCTTCACAACTTGTAAACTTGTGAAGGGACACGTGGCTTTATTGCATGCTGTCTAATGTCTATACGTACACAGTAACGTTTAATGTCTATACGTTAATGTCTGTACGTATATACATATGTTGCTTCCTTTTTGAGTGTTTGATGTCAGCTTCATCAGTGGTTTTGAGTTCTTTTATAACCCAAAGCCTAGAGTTAGAAAGTGTTCACCCATTCAGTTCTGTATTTGTTGTAGCCAGTTCAGGAGGGTGCTGCTGCATTTTTAGTTTCTCTGTAAAATGAGCTGAAAGACAATGTGACCAATTCTCACTGCACTTGAAGTCGCTGCTGGCCGGGCCTGTTGCAACAGCTGATCAGCTTCTCTGAGTTTCAAGAGCTATTTCTGGTCTATGAGCTGAGATCAAGGCTCTCCAGTTCAGGCCATAAAAGGCCCGTCCCATGTGAAGTTGCTTTCACTGCTTCGGACAGCGTCCTCAGAGGCTGAAGTGTCTCAGGTTTTACTTGGATTTACCCGGGGATGGATGGCCACACCAAGGCCAGATTGTGGAAGTTCAGCATCAAAGACACCAGGGGACCGACATCTTCAGAAAGAAGACTTTTCTTGATATTTTGGAGATCCTTTTTCAGAGAACCTTTCGGGATGTAGCCTTCACCTGCTTCCTGCATTTGGCGCCCCAACACCGTTTGGAAAGCACCGTTCTAAATTTATCCTCGTCTGAATCATCATTTCTGATAGATGCAGTCGCCTTGTTTGCGTTGTGATATTTGATTGTTTACAGTGTCCCTTGGGCTCACTTTTGATAGTTTACGTTTTGTTTAGAATTTGAAAGTAGTGTTCACAGAAAAGGAGACGCAAAGAGAATACTGGAGGACATCCAAAGCCGAAGTAGAGGATAGAACGTGTTTTGGTTTATTTTTTAATTAGAAAAATAAGGAATTACAGTGTGATTTCCCCCCTCTTTAACTTAGAGGAACAAGGATTATACAGAAATCAAAGTAAGTGAAAAATCTTCGTATAAATCTAAATGTAGTTGTGGGTTTTAGTTATTTATTTTTTAAATGCCATCTTTCTGAGCATGCTTCTGTGAGTTGTTGACTTCAAGTCCTGGAATGTTCTTGCCATCATGTGCTGATTATTGCAGTCACTCCTGTAGGTACCCTTGGGGATGTCTTTTGATTTTGGAATGATTGGGTTTTCTTCCTTAAAAACAAAAGAACTTACTTTAATGGTACAGAGAAGTTGATACTAACAGTTTGGTTAACAGAATCTAGTAGGTACTCCTGTCTGGCGCAAAGCCTTGGAATTAAAAGCGTATTCACAATACAGAGTACTTCAATAACTGTATCACAAGGATGGGGTGGGGCTCCAAACGGCAAGTTTTTTTTTCACTCCTACTATTAATACATGTGGAAATATACATCACCAGTGACCCTTTTCTATGATCTTTGTTTTGAGGGTTCTTGACCTTGGAATTCTGATCCTTGAAGCCGACATCTAGAACTTCTGATGTTCCAGAATTTATTTTTTAAAAATCTTGCTTTGGTGTCTAGATTCAGGGCTGTATTTCCATTTTTTTAATTCTCTAAGAAAATAATGCTGGATTCATCTTGTAAAGCCCAAGAGTGTGGTCTCTGTCACTTAGCTTGGTGGTTTCCTTGTGCTAAAAAAAAAAAGAAAGAAAGAAAGAAAGCCATAACAGATGGACCAGTAGGGGCAGTAATTATTTTTATCAGGTAGAAAACAGAGTATTTATAGAGATGGACGTCATCGGGGAACACCGCTGTGGTTCTCAACCAGACGTAGTGCCACAACCCGAGGGCCGTTTGGAAATGCTTGGGGTGCTTCTGGTTTTCAGAGTAACTACTGCTGGTGTTTTTTGGGCAATGTGGCTGAAATTTTAAATACCCCGAAATGCAGGGCAGTCCCAGGTGGTAAAGCCCAAGTGCTGGTGATGTCCTCTGCTGAGAAAAGCTGCCGGGTGGGAGCGATTCCTTCATCATAGGGACAGGCAGCAAGGAGCAGGTTGTATGTATACGTATATTTGAGCTGCCTCTTCTCACCAACCCCAGAGAGCTAGTAGGAAGCCAAGCAGTGGGTGTCCTGCCGGGGGTGATCATCCTTGTCTCTCCTCTGAGAGGCGAGAAGGTGGCACTGACGGCAGAGGTGGGTTGCCCCTCGTGTGTCCTCTCAGGAGCGGGCTGATTATCCCTCAGCAGCCTCTGGTGTCAAGAGACTCAAACCTCAAATTTCATCAAAGCATGAGCTTCTGTTACTTCCTGCCCAACACACACAGATAATCTTTGGGGACCCACTGTTTCTTGGTAACCACACCCCTGCAAGATTTTAAATTTCAACGCAGAATGAACCTCTTTGGCAACACCTGAGGGCAATTAAAAATTTGCAATTCAGAAATTGTATCCAAAGAAAAGGGACATTGGCTTTTGCAAGGATGTCCGGAGAGCTGCAGCTTCATGGTCACTGTGGGGAGTGACCCTCTTCGTTGCTGGGATACAAAGGAAGTCAGCTTCTCATTCTAGGGCTGCCTGGGCTTTTAGGACACTTGTTGCAATTTTGTATTAACACACTGTTCTCAGGGGGCCTCCCTATAACCAGGAGAATTCCCCCAGCTGGAACTTCCCTGCAATTCCAGGCTTCATTGTATTTTAACTCTGAACCAGAAGCTGCATTGCCACCCTTGACTCCTCTCCTCGTAGGTCCCCAGCGATGCTAAGTCAGTCTCTGAAGTGATGCTTTTGCCTCTGGCCTCCTCCTGAGCCTCCCTGCCCCTTATCTGGATGACTGCATTGCCCTTAATTGGTCCTTTTGCCCAAAAGGTACTCCCTTCCTCTGTAGGGGGTGCCCAGCAAGGCACCTGGGTCCCAGCCCCTTTGCCATCCCAGGATCTAGCCCAGTGCTGACCGCCCAGTGGGTGTTCTCTAGATGTGAGTCAACAGTCAAATCCATTGAAATGACCTATGGATTCTCTGGATCAAAAATTAACAGTGCTCCATAAAATATATTTGCCTTTGTTAGCTTGTTTGCGACAGAAGTGGGTGTTCTGTGCTGTGAGTTCTGGGGCTTTTCTTCCATATCTAATAACGCAAGCAGAAAGACGTGTCTTTCTGTCCCATGCCTGCTGGGGTTTCCGTCTGTGTGCCTTTGCCAGCACAGGAAATTAAGGTGCATGTGATGCAGTCAAGTCACTTCATTATTGGAGCCTGGCCGACAATGAAGAGACTCAGCTGGTGGTGTGATCTGACTTATGTGCTTTTCCCGAGCAGGAGCAATAAATTTCATCCTTCAGGTTAAACGTCTTGGGGTGGTTTGCACTGCTGACCTCCGAATGGGGCGCAGCACCTGGGTGTGGCTTCAGAGAGATCTCTGTCTCACGTTTTTACGGACACGCCCTGATGCAGAAGGTTTTGAAAGTGGACTGTATTTCATCTCGGAACTTGCTCATTCTCTTCTGAAAGTTGATCCTTTAATCCCAAGCAAGTTCATAAGCTGTTTCTAATCAGCGTTTGTGTAAATAGAGTCAAAGAAAGAGCCTTACTGTTTGCTGTGGGATAGTTGACTTACCCCTGTCACAGCGCTGGGTTCATTTCATCCCGTGTGTATTGTGTTTCCCCTCAAGATCAGACACCTGTGTGCAAATCTCAGGGTTGGATGCCAGGGAATGATGATGGAAACGTGTTCCCTGTCTTTGGTGAGCTCATTCCTTACAGGGGGTCAGATGGACGTAACAAAACTGTTATCCAAGTAGGGTGAGAGGGATGAACCAAAACAGCATGCCGTCCATCGTTACTGTGTGCCAGGCTCACAGCTACCCTCTGTCCCGACATCACCTTATTGAATTTTTACAGTGGCCCTTGAGAAATCGATCTGTCATTATCTTCAGCCTACAGAGGAAAACCCCTGAGGTTTAGGGAGGCTGGCCCAAGGGCACACACCGTGGGGTCCAGGTAGAGCTGGATTTGAGCCCAGAGATATCTGACTTCAATGCATACGTTCATAACCCCCGCTTTAAACCAGCACGTCTCAAACTTTAATAGGGCATCATCTGCAATCTTGTTAACTCAGGAGGCCTAGGGGAGGGCTAGTGAATCAGCAAACAAGACCCCAGGTGACCCTGATGCCTCTTGGTCCGTGGACCGACTTTGAGTAGCACTGCTTTAAACTGCTCCATGGTGGAACCACCAAGATGGTGTTGCAGAAAAATGTGTTAACAGCTCGGTGTTACAGCTCAGTTGTGACAGCAACCTGGATCCAGGCTAGAGACCAAGACGGTGCTGAGAGGAGAGCAGCGGCCCTGCCTAGGGGTCCTGCCAGTCTTTTTATGGGGCTTCCAGCCTCAATGGAAGCAGCAGGTTGGGTGGGGATTTGAAGGAAGTTTCCCAGAAAAGAGGTGGCTCCTTTCCACTCTGGTTTTCATGCCATCCCCCGCTCCCCAAAGCTTTGCCTACATGGTTGCCCCTACTTCTCTTATTTCCAATTTCTGCGTTTCTCCTGTCCCCTCCTCCTCACATGGAAAACACACTCCAGGTTCCCGCATCCTAAATAAAGCTGTCCTTGACCTCAAGCTGTCCCTTGTGTCTTTCACTGCCCACTCAGCCCGGCACACCCACAGCTCCACGGGAACTCCTTCTCCCTCTGAGACCTTCCTGATCCCCGACCTCCTGGGTGCTTTGACCTTGCTGAGTTTTACCTCTGAGCACCTCTTTATCAGGGTCCCCTCTCAGGTGCAGTCGACTTGCCAGGCTCCAGCCTCTGCACCGATGTCCAGACGGCTGTGTCCTTGGGGTCTTGCTGCCTTTACTTCCTAAGTCATATTCAGTCCCTTCATTGACACAGCCCACCGTCTCAGGGTCCACGTTGGGATGAATGTTCCTGAGCTGCTCTTTATGTGGTGAATTACATGACCTGCCTGTTGCAGGTGGAAGATATGCATTTGGGCTTTATAGCTTATTTTCTCTTCTTAATGAGAAGTTGTTAACTGCTAATTAGCTGTGTTAAGGTCTGTATCCTTTATAACCAGTGTTGATAGAATTATGCGTAAAAAAGAACAACTGGTTTCTGAGTAAGACCCAGAGGGCTTTTTATAAACAATGCACCTATAATTTGTGAACTGTGTTTTTAATTTATTTTTTTTTTATTGAGGTAACATTGGTTTATAACATTTTGTAAGCTTCATGTGCACAACCATGTCTACTTCTGTGTCCCCTACAGCGTGCTCACCACCAAAAATTTAGTTTCCATCCCCTTTACCCACTTCTTCCTCCTCCCCATCCCATCCCCTCTGGTAACCACTACTCTGATCTTTGTGTTGGTTTTTGTTTGTTTGACATGACATGTTCATTTCTTTGTTTTTTATCTTCCATATCTGCGTGAAATCATACAGTATTTGTCTTTCTCCATCTGACTTATTTCACGAAGTGTAATACCCTCAACATCCATCTGTGTTGTCACATGTGGCAAGATTTTATTCTTGTTTGTGGCTGAGTAGTACCGCATGGTGTACATATACCATATTTTCTTTCTCTATCCATTCATTGATGGGCACTTAGGTGATTTCCTTGGCTATTGTAAATAAGTCTGCAGTGAACAGTGGGGTGCATATATTACAATTAGTGTTTTTATATTCTTTGAGTAAATACTTGGAAATGGGATGGCTGGATCATATGGTATGTCTATTCTTAATTTTCCTTTGGCAGAATCGCCATACTGTTTTCCATCGTGGCTGCACCAGTTTATACTCCGACCAACAGTGTAGGAGGGCTGAACTGTGTTTTGGTTAATCAGAACCTTCTTGTTTCTTTCTGAATTTTCAATTATGTTCTGAGTATGGAAAGTTGGCAGATATATTCAGCTCAGACAGATACGGTCTTTGAACAGAAAAATCATATTGGTATTTTTAGATTTTTAAGATTTAGAATACTTTAAATATTTTAAGCCCAGGTCTTTTTATATATTCTGAAAACACTGATTCTAATTTTGCTCCGTTTAACCCCAAATTTTGAATATACACATGTTCTGCTTGCCCATATGTTACACACTCAACAAGAACAAACAAGCCACCCCAGCCAAAACCCAAATAGGAAAGCAATTGGTTTTTCAATAGCTTAAAATATATTGAATTAAGAAATCGGTTATGAAGGGTAAAATAACCTTTGAATGTTTTAGCCCTGCCTTTGTGTACCGATTGTCTTAGAAAAGGACATTTTAAATTTAAGCCGGTGTTTCAGTTTGCCACCTGCTAGGATGCGCACAAATTCAGCTACATTTGTTTATTCTGCCGGTTCCTTCATTCCTTTAACTGTTGCCATTATGCAACCCAAAGACAAATGACTTGCGAATGTCTGTTACTGGTTTGCAAGTCCTGCTATGGATACCCAACACAGCTCATGACCCCATGGCGTTGAGCCAGATTAGAAGAAAAAAAGGGTACAAGTCATTTAAAAAGTAGCTGGTTCTCCAGATCATGCCTGTAGACTTAATTTCCACCAGATGTTCGTTTAAGCCACACACCCATAATCCTTTGGCTTTATTATTCCATACATTTTTTATGGAAAGTGTTGAATATTTTAAATTCTGTGACTAGATTGCTATTGTGGTGACGTTTCCCAGCCCAGGATCCGCCCATTGAGATGGAATTGATTTATTTGGATTTGTATCAGTTCTCCTCTCCAGAGGCTTCACAGAGCTTGTGGGGCAGCTAACCGTTCTTAAATATTTCAGAAGTGAGCTGCAGGAAGAAAGTGGAGTGCGGACCAAATGGGAGGAAAGCTCATGACAGCAATGACAGCAAACATGCCTGGCACTCTCCCCACCCTCCACCCACCTCCCAGAGCCCCAGGGATGGTTTTTCCATGCTCTGAATGGAGGAATTAAAAGTCTTATTTGGACCTTGAAGTTGTGTGACCTGGAGGAGTGTTTGGGGCAATGGCGGAGGGAGTGGGGGCAGCCTTGGTCTTAGTTAATAACCATCTGTGTGACCTTGGGTAAGTTCTTAACCTTGCTAAGCCTCATGCATTAAAATGAGCGCTGGACTGGAGGATTTCTAAGGCCCCTTCTACTTATTTGGATTCTATATTCCAAAGATTTCAGAGCTTGAACATATTCTGGACTTCCCTGGAAAGGAGACCCTGCATCTGGAAGGCGGTGGTTCAAGATGGGAGAGCAGGAACCAGCTGGAAATATCTGGAGTGAGGATTCATAGAGATGTAAAGTGTCTTCTCCCTGTGCTTGCTTCTTCTGAGATATGCAGCCTGTTCCTTCCTCCTCGGTTGGCCTGACCACCATTCTTTGTCTTCAGTCCCTTGTTTCCGGAACATCTTATCATCTTTGCAGATTAAGCTCTGGTAGTTTTTCTTGTGTTCATTTCAGTACATAAATTGTCTTTTCTCAAACTTGACTTACTCTTATCTTCTTTAGGGCTTTTTGCTTTTTTTCTCCTGTTGTGAAACCCCAGGGTGGTCACAGCCAAGTCCAGGAGCAATGCCCAAGACCCAGTTTTCCTGTTCATGACAGGAGTAGGCTGTGCTTTTTCTCTGTCCACAGTGATTTTCTGAGCACTTACTATGTGCCAGGGTCTGGTATCAGCATTGGGGAAAGAACAGTGAAAAAACAAAACCCTGGAACTTAAGTTCTGATGGACTCGGACTCAAGTACCCGGAGTCTCTTCACCATCAAACTTACGTGTCTCCTTCAAGTATGTGTATGACGGAATGTAAAATACCTGGTCTCTAACCCAAAGGGGGTGCTTGTTAGGTTTCTGATCTGCCAGCTGTTTGCATTTCCTATCTTCTGAAATTCTCTCTTCCCCTGTAATTTATGCTGATAAAGTTCATAAGCTTTTTAAAAAAGACTCAGTTTTGGAAAATACAGTTCAGCTGCCCCTCTCTCTCTCTCCCTAATTTTGTAAAAACATCATCTTGTGTTTATTATTGTTATTTTTCTGGGGTTTTTTGGTGGTGGGGAGGTAATTAGGTTTATTTATTTTTAGTGGAGGTGCTGGGGATTGAACCCAGGACCTCGTGCATGCTGAGCACTGCACCCTACCATGGAGCTATACCCTCCCCCCTTCTCCTTACTTTTTTTTAACCTAAGTTCTTGCCACTGGCATAAAGTGCTATCTATAAAATGTTGATTCATTGCTGAGGCGAAGGTGGGCATTGCTATCATTTAACCAGGATGTTCCAGAAATAAATCAACTTGCTTTCTTACTTTCAGACTTTGTGTCTCTGGAAACTTTTTATTAAATTCAGCAAAAATTTAAAAAATAAAGGTCCTTTTACTTGAAGACTTTGAAACGAGTTTAGAAAGAGCTTAGGTATCAGATGAAGTATAAGAATTGTACTGAGAGAGAAGCTGTCTCACCACAGAAACTCTGGAATCTGTGCATTTTCCTTTTGAAGATCACTCATCTGTCACTGCTACCACCAGGTGAAGCTGATTTTGCACAAACTTGT
Source organism: Camelus ferus (assembly GCF_009834535.1). Taxonomy (NCBI): domain Eukaryota; kingdom Metazoa; phylum Chordata; class Mammalia; order Artiodactyla; family Camelidae; genus Camelus; species Camelus ferus. The sequence continues at coordinate 18,446,084 of NC_045730.1, forward strand.
ACCTTAGCTGCCTTCTGGTCCACATTGTATGTTAGAACTATTTTTACATTTAATTTTGCACAAGTTGGAAAGAGCATTCTTGGTTCATGGGGTTCTAAGCATCTCAACATTTGTCCTTCACAAGATAATTATTTCATTAAGAGGAAATTAGGATTTATTCAGCAGCACGAGATAAAAATTATTATCAGGTGGTAAAGGATGCTCTAAGGTTTGAGGACAGCAAGTTACCTTGGTGTTTTAATGGGGGGTTTTCTGAGCTCAAATGTATGCAGAGCATCTCTCTGGCTAATAACGAGAGTTGATGATGGTTTCTATAATTAATGAGCTCAAATTAAAAAAAAAAAGACTGATAGGTAGATAACTTAGGACAGAGTGAAGCCAAAATTGTTATTGCAGGGAAGTTGTGTTTCAGATGACTGCTGTAAGAGATGATTCTGGTGAGCAAATGTTTTAAAACAGGTACATCAAAGGCTTTAGAAGGTTAAAGCATCTCCCAAAAACTATATGGAAAATACTCCTTTTCTTTTTTGAAAGCTCATTTGATAGAGGAGAAGGTTCATTGCTTTCAGCATTTTTCTTAAAGGGACTGTGATTCCTCAAAAGTTAAGAACAAAATCTGTCTCTGGAGAGGCTAAAATCTCATTCTGATGACTTGTATAAAAGTCAGGCTCTTAGAAGTGCCACGTGACCCCAGCCGGCGCTCTGTAATCACCCACCCAGCCCTGGAAACAAGATCAGTGCAGCCCATGGGTCTGGGCATCACTGACCAGTAGAACTTTCTGTGTTGATGGAAATGTTCTCTGGTTGGTGCTATTCTGAAGGGTCGCCACTAATCGCAGATGACAGTTGAGCACTTGAAAAATGGGGCTAGTGCAGCTGAGGAACTGAACTTGTAGCTTGAATGATTGTCATCAGGGTCAGCCTGCAGCAGCCTTGTGGTGGGACAGCGTGGGTCCAGGGACGTGGATGCGCACTTTGCGCATCTGCTGATGCAGGTCGGAGAACCTCAGGGCATCTCCACCTGTTGACACATTCGTCTATTTGTGATGCTGGGATCACAGAGGAAACATTTAAGACACTGTGCTTTTCCAAAGAAACGGAGGCTTATTAAATCAGAGGAAACTTTTCTGTGGATTCCCCACCCCTCCCACCAATCCACAAATACACACCCCCTCCTGGGTGTGTGTGCACACACATGGGGTGTGGTGTCATAGGTTCTTGATGGCCTTGAACACATCAAGTGTTCATTTGCACATTTTGAATTATGTATCCAAAGAGACGTGTTTGCTGTCTCACGATCACTAACATCATTAGAACTGAATCCTTGAAGCTGATACCCTGAGCTCCACTTAACGCTCAACGTGGACAGAAGTGCTGCTAACCCAGTGCCAAAGTGGTTTGGGGGACAGGGCTGTAATCAGATGTGTTGTCAGTGTGTCCTTTGGCAGCTTTATTGTCCTTTCTTAAGTCTGTGTTTTGGCTTGAGGTCGTGGAGTTTTGTGAGAAATTAGTTTTACATGTTTGGGGGTGTTTGTTTTTGCTGTTAACTTTTTGACACTTACAGATACAAATCAAAGATGTCTTCCGGGAGCCAGGGCTGGGCTGCTGTGTGGGACGAGGACGCTCTTCTGTGATGATGGCTCGTGTGAGATCTTGTACTTATTGGCGGACCGTGCAAAATACTTGTCATTTATTCTAGTTTCTTGAGTGCCAACTGAGCTACTAAGGATGCTGTGTGTTTTCCGCCAAATGCCTATGTCTTGTGAACCTCTGACAGTTTGGAACTTGGAGTCAGGCAGTGTGATGGGAGGAACAGAGGCTGCCCTGGGAATCTGCACCTCACCTAACCTCCCACCTCAAACTCAGGTGTTGACCTACACCGTCCTAAGGTTCTTTCTGCTCTCAGGCATCTGTGTGTGTGTGTGTGTGTGTGTGTGTGTGTGTGTGTGTGTGTGTGTGTGTGTGTGTGTGTGTGTTGAGCTTTTCCCCAGAACCTGTACTGTTAAAATGAACCCACAGCAGAAGAGGATGGGAACTCCTGGGCAGCGGAGGAAGGAAACTGAGGGCTGGAGGATGCTTTAGGGTTGAGAAGGGCTAGCTGGCATCCAGGGTTGTGGTCCTAACCCCTGCCTGGAGCCCACAGCCCAGGTGATTGGTGTGATGGCCTTTGGAGTGAATTGCTCTGGAGACAATAGCCCTTCCCTCTGCTCCCCGGGCTCCGCCACAGTGGTAGACCCTGATTCCTGGCACCACAGGCCTTCCCAGCTCTGCCTTTGCATCCTGTTCTCAGTCTGGAGTTCCAACCCACTCAGCTTTCCAGCCTCTGGGAACTTGCTGCCTCCGTTGGGAAACTCCCTTCGGGATGAAGTCATCTGTCTTTCACTACCACAGCATCAGCCCAGCTGAGCAGCTCAGAGACAGCACCGGGGGCCGCAGGTGTAACATCACACAGGGGAGTCTGCTTACTCTCCACTGCGGCTCTTTTCATGGAGAATCAAGACAGAACAGAGTGAATTTTCACCCTACAAGTGCAGTGAGGCTGGCCTGTTCCATAAAAGGATGTGGTCATCGGTTATTAAATGCCTGGACTGGAGAGGCCAGGCGGGTTCCTCACCTCCCCTGTTTAACCCTTGCATCCAGTGTGGATGAATCCATGTGTTTAATTGGATCTGGTGACTGTAAGGCAGAAACAGTTCAGCCTTGCCTCTGTACTGAATGGATGCTTTTAAAATAACCAACACAGTTGACTCCCTGAGACACCACCCGACCTTCTTTGGTTTGTCAGAGGGACGGGTGAGTATTTAGGGACGATGTGCGTAGTCAGTCTCCTCCCCTTCTCTGCTCTTCCCTGCTTCTTCTCTTCTCTTCTCTTCTCTTCTCTTCTCTTCTCTTCTCTTCTCTTCTCTCCTCTCCTCTCCTCTCCTCTCCTCTCCTCTCCTCTCCTCTCCTCTCCTCTCTTCTCTTTTCCTTTCCTTTCCTTTCTTTCCTTTTCTCATCTTCTTCCCTCTTATTTTACTTGGACTTTCTCATATTTCCTTTTCTCTTGCTGCCTCTTTTTCTTCATCTTCAGCTAAACAGTCAAGACAGCAACACAGCCATGGACGTCTGTAAGTTTTGCTGATTTTAATGCGGGCAGTGATGGTTTCTGAAGCATTTATATGGCATCTTTTTATATAGAGAAACTCCCCTTTCACAGCTCTGATAGCTTTGGTAATGCTGTTAATGCTATAAATGGTCTTTTAAAAATTACTATATTCGGAAATGTGGAATCTGATTTTCGTTATATTTTGTAGACAGTTCTCGATTCTTGTTATGTAGTGAAAAGGCGATCTTTACTGTCATCTGTGTTCATAGATGTGTTGCACATGTCTGTGTGAATATGTCCGCATAACAGCCAGATGATGTCCACTTACATGTTTTAGAACGTCGCTTGCCACTGGTGATCAGGAGATGGCGAGGACATGACATTCTAGTTTAATTTTAGTAGAGCGAAAATTAAAATCGAACCTCAGCTCCTGCTTTGGTGTTTGTTAACTCAAATTTAAAATTAGAAGTGTGGTAATTATTTGGCCCTTCTGACTTTCTAAGGGAAACCATATCATATTGTGTGTGTGTGGGTGTGTGTGTATGTGTGTGTGTGTGTGTGTGTGTGCTGGCCTTTAAAAATAGGCGTTGCCACGAAGAGGTGAACCTGACCGTCTATACTGCCAGCTGATCAGCCCCGGTGGGTTGGTGGGCTTTGGAAGCGATGGCTGTGATTTTGTGACTCTTCCAAGAAGGGTTAAATTCCGGCATGGGCTGCATTCAGTTCATCTTGAGTCAAAGCTCTTTTGTTTGCGAAGCTAACTGCTAAAGAGTAAACACTCTTGACCCCAATCGTAAACATTTGTCCTGAGTCTGGAGGGGTTTAACTTTCACTGACCAAAATCATTTTGGCAGGAGAGCCATTAAAGTTTGACAGTCCAACAAATTACCCCAGACCTTCTGTTCTCCTCAGACAGGCAGTGGCTGTGACCCACAAATCCATGCGAAGACCTTTCTTCTCTGCTATTGAAAAAGCCCCTTAAGTGTATATTCTGAAGCCAGTGACATATGTTAAAGAACTTAAACATGGGTAATTGGAAAAAAATAGATATTTTTGTGTGCAGTGCTTTTGGTCAGCCCTATGAGGAAGGAATTCAAAGGCTCATTAATTTCAGTTTGTGTTTAGCTTCCAGAAGCTGTTTGATTACCTTGCCACTGGGGGGTTGTCACTCTGGCCTCCTTAGGCTTGGACCTTGAGTTGCCACTTTTAGCCACAACTCTCCCCCAACAGATGCTTCAAGCACGTGGGGGCCATATCTGTAACCTGGATGGGAAGGGGCGCCAGAGGGTCCCAATCTGCCTGGACTGTGGTGTGGCACCTGGGTGGTCACACCTGAGGAATGAAGGTGCTGGGCTTTGTGGGTGCTTACAGGGTCCAGGCTGCACCCGGCGTCAGGGGTCTGTGTTGAAGCAGGGCTGCAGAAGGCTGGGGTCTGACTGAGCCATGACATCTGCTTCCTGCAGCCACTCAGCCAGAAAAATTCTGTGCCAGGCCCCAGGGGCTGGGCCTCCCCTCCGCGGCCGGGCCTTGTTTTGTCAAGGAGCTGTGAACAGCCCATGGTTGTCAAAAAAGTCCGTGTTTTTCTTTCCGTGCCTTTGTGGACATCAAGCCAAATTTGACTTGGACATCTCCAAGTCCACCGCCCCCAGCGGCGCGTCCATGGGCATGTCATCACATGACTGGAGGTTCCTAGGACCACTGTCTGTGGCCCATGATATGGACTATGTTTTAGGGCTTGAAAACCTCTTCAAATATTGGCCAGATTCTGCAATCTTCAAGCAGTCATCAGTCTTCTAAATCAGATCTCTCCATCTGCTATCAAGCGTAGCCTGTGTAAGGCCAATTTCCCCCCTCTGGGCCATGGAGAGCCATACAAAAACTGATCTGAGAAAAGTCTAAATCCTTTTTGGAGTCTGGAGCCCACCAACAACAAATAGACTGTGCACCTTGGCGGGCCCTCAGAAGCCCTGTGCCATGGTCCCCTAGGAGGAGTCCCACCAAGAAATCTCCAAACAGGATTTACTTTCACATACTTTATGGAGATCTTTTAGTTAATGAGACAGAATTTCTTAGTGTGTATTTGCTAACTCTCTAGTTGACTTAGGTTTAAATAGACTGCAGCGAGAATCACAGCACACATACACTGTACACACACTCACACACACACACACGTGGAGGACCTTGGCACACGAGAGAATATTCTAGAACCAACCAGCACCCTGGCCTCTGTGTGGACCACCCAGCATAGCATTGCTTGGGTGCACTGTGGGCTGCACCCTCTACTGTCACTTTAGGATTTTACTAATATATTACTTGAAATTTAAAATAAAACTGGTTGCTCTTAAGAGAAATACATGACTTGGCCTGCATTTTACATAAGAAGTACTAATGCAGTACAGTAAATCCTAATGTCAGATTCACAGGTTTTCGACGTGAGGTTTTCTTTATCTGAGATCTGTCTGTAGACCAATTTATGGTGGACTTTCTTTGACTTTGAAACAACGTGCACACATATGTCATTATCTGAACTCCAGAGTTACAGAACAGGTTTACGTGCTTTTGTCTGAAAGCTAGAAACACAGTTTCCTCAAATAGCAAAGGTCTAATAAGACACCGACCTCTATGTTGAAAGAATCTTGAGTTGATAAAGTTTTAAACAGAGACTAAATTTGGCCTTCTCTAGAAGCGTGTTGTTTAGATGGGGTATTATGGGGGGTTGTTGCAGACTGTGTAGGAAGACATCCAGGTCAATTTAAACTTGACAAAGGGAGCACGAGGGAATCAGGGTGGAAGTTTGTTTGAAGTACAGTGAACTCTTAATTATTCTGAAAATCAGATACTTCCAAGTGGCAGGTTTTCTAAGCATATCTAAGCAGGTTTAGAAAATGTTTTTGTTCTTGTATTTGATTTTTGATGTGTCTGATATTGAAGACTTCTAACCATTACTGCCCCAGTGATGGGTACGTAGCGGGTGTTCAGTAAATAGCTGTGCGGTGAAGAAATTGATGAGTGAAACACACACATACACACACGCGCGTGCGCGCGCGGGAATGGGCTGGAAACATTTGATCTTCTCATGTTTCGAGCTCCCGAGGGAAAGTTTGCTTTGGAACACTTCTGATTCCTTCAAGCCTTTTCCAGAAGGAAGGTAATTGCGTGGTTTTGTTCTAAGCAGTTCCATTTTTCTGTGGCAGGTGACAAGTGAGAAACAATCAGCATTAGCTTTCCAACGAAATGATTTATAAGCCCAGAAGGTGCTGCCAGTAATATTGAAATCAAATCTGTCATTTAATCCAGTGATGTGTTGAATTTGCTTTCTGGGTTGCAAGGGAGAATCTGCTGGCCAACACACTCTTGAAAATGAGTACTCCTGGTGCCCAAGTGGTCGTTCCAAAGCCAGTGTCCTGAGGAGGTGGAGCTGTGTGTTGGAGGTAACCAGTGTTCTGTAGTTGGTTCACAGCCAGAAAGCCTTGGCCACAGCTCTTCTACATCAAACAGGGGGAAAGAAACTTTCCTGCTGATGTGGAGTTGGGTGGGTTTTTGGCACTTACGTGTGAGATGATTATCTGGATTTTATTACCCTTAGGTGGGTTCGCTTAAAAATGCAGAGAAGAAGAGAATATTTGTTTGGTTCAAGTGTGAAATTGTAGGTGGATACCTGTATATTTATTCATCAGAGGAAATTTGGGATTAATTGAAATAAAATATTTCAACTAGCATCAAATCATCATCAGGTTTTTTTTGAAGGGTGGGTTGTCAAAGAACCTTTGTAGTTAACTAGCCGGGCAGCCCACTGCGCCACTCTTTCTGTCATCTATGATACTGTGAGGTCGGCCGCCACCAACATTGCTGCCCACAGACTGGGCCGTCCCCAGGGTCTCTTTAGTGGTTCCAGAGAATTCTCTGGCTGAAGTTGGGTGCCGCGTCGGTCAGGCAGTGTTGACGGTCTCACCAAAAGTGATGTGTCCTCTGTGCTTAATGTTTTTTCTGCTTCTTTCTGTCTCTTGGTGGTTCCTTGAGGGCTTTGATGACCAAGGCAGGGGCAGAAGGTGCCACCTGCATGGTCAGTGTCACTGTCATCCTCAGACCCTTCAGCTGCCTTGGTGGTGTCGTCACCAGCCTTTGTTGGAGACAGACCCAGGACGCTGATCCTGGGGGCCAGGGGAGGGAATAGGTTGCAGTTAATTTATCAAGGTGATTGTTTTCTAAAACTGAATGGTCATTAGCATCATTTGATAAACCTCTTGAAAAATAGTTTGCTGGGCCCCACGCCAGACTGTTGACTCACAGTTGAGGGTGAGGCTGCACTCCTCCCCCCACCACCGGTGGTGCTGGTGCTCAGCTCAGTGGGTGGCCCTGCCCATGGCCTCCCATCCCTCCCTCCCTCCGCAGCATCGTGGTCCAGCACCGGCCCCCTTGCCGTCCACCTGTGAACGGACACACCTGCAGTGGGGCCTTGTGAACATTTTTCTCATCAGCCGTACAGTCAGGAAAAGCACACTTACTAAAGGATCGAAGACTGCTTTGAAAGTGGAATTTTCCTTTGCTAAGTTTTTGTGGGTTGTTTTTAAAACCCATGTAACAGCTCCTAGGAAAATCATATTAGAAATCTGAGCAAATACATGATATCCTCTTCTTTTCACCAGATCCGAAGTTCCAGAGCAGTTTCGTTGAAATACAACATATTTGTTGAACTGCCGTGTATGTGGGCAGAACACATGGTGGGGGATGCCACTGCTCCCAGACCCTGAGTTCTCACACGCAGGGAATCACACATCAGTTTGCAAGTGATTCAGCCATAATCCAGTGCACAAGGATAGTCCTTCCGCCTCCATCCCTGCTTTCACGTATGATGTAAAGAACGTGCAGTCATTGTGTTCCCTGATGTCATTGCCAGCATGTGAGAAGCTAGAAAAGCAGTAAAAGGAGGGCAGAATGCTCTAGAAAGTTTCCCTGAGAGTACCTGGAACAAGGTTTACCATCAGCCACTAAGAACCTGTAGCTGGAGCTATACTGTCCCTGAATCTCCAGACCCCCTGGGCCCTCTGCTCCCAGTGGCCATCCCCCCGCCCCTGCGGGCATGCACGTGCTGCCCGAGGTCCGAGCGGATCCTCTTCTTCCTGGTGATGGGAAGAAGGGCTGAGAATTGATATTTTCTGAGATAGCAGGGGAGGTGTGTCCTGCCAACATCTGAGTGGTCCCCTAGGGCAGGAAGAATATTTCCAGAGAAAAGCGAGCCAACATTTTGCAGACAGATTTCGCGCCCTTCCACAGCACCTCCCCCATCAACTACTCCTGGAATTCAATGTCTGTGGAATGACAGACACTGCCTGTTGTTGGCATGGCCCCTCTGGCTTATAAGATCCGTATGTAACCTTGAACCTCTAGGCTGCCCCACGTGTGGGGTCCCGGGGAGCCAGCCATCTCCAGCCACCTTGAAAGACTTACTCTGAGTTCTGACTGGTCATGACCAGCACTTTGCCAAGATGTTGCTTTCTGAGCTCTTCTGTCCCCACCTGCAGGACGCTACAGAGCTGGGACCTGCCGCCTTGCAGCCCCAGCCGACAGCAGGCAACCCCACCTTCTGGAAAGCCCTGGATTCCAGGACTTCTCTGCCTCTGACATTGGCTGGCTTCCCACTCCTCTCCAGAATACCCCAGGATGTCATAAAAATGTTGAGTAATTTTGTTTTATCTTAAACGAGGGGTGGCATTTGAGCCATCAGATGTCATTGGGACACTCCGGCCAGAGCTAAAAAGGGGCTCTTATCACATCCTGCCTGGCGTGGGAGCAGTGTGCAGTCACCAGCAGAGCTGAGCTGGAGCTCTGCCCGCCCTGGTGTCCAGCCCTTACATTTCAAACAGGTAAAAGCTTTGAAGAGGAGAGGCTTCTGAGTGCTTTTAGACATTGAAAGAAATATCAAGGAGCAGTGTACCGAAGATAGTAGACAAGCTTCCTTCTCACCAAACAAAAGCAAACTAAGCATTCTGGTAAGAGGGATGCAGCGGAGGCGGGAGGGGACTGCTGGACGGGGGATGGGGGATTGGCAGCAGTGCAAACCCTCGACTGAGGAGGGGGAGGCAATGTTCCCCTCCCACACTTAGGAGGCACTACACGAGTGTTACTTATTATTATCATCCCCAAAAGCCCAGCACAAGGTATTACACATAGAAAGAACAGAACAAAATAGAGATCTGACACGTGGGGCGGATGTGAAGTAGAGGGTCACTTGATGCATAAATGCAACTTGGAAATTTTTCCGAGCAGGCAGTGCTTTGGGGGCTCAGCAAAGCTCTGGAAGCTGATCACACACTGACTGGTGAGATTCGTGGGACAGGAACCATGGCTGATGGGAAAGCAAAATGATACAATGTCAATGAGGGGCAGTTTAGCAGTTTCCAGCAGAATTCCTCCAGATACACTTGCATTCCAGGTTATCCACTGTAGCTTTGTGGGAAATAGCAAAAGACTGGTAACTACGGTGCTCATCCATCAGGGGCTCGTTACATACATAACCGTGTAGCAAATAAGGATGCTGACTGTGTGCCTTTATGGAAGGGTCTCCTGAGGGCATCGCTAAGGGTACTTTACATCTGGGTATAAAAGGGAAAATAAGCATTTATTCATGTTTGCTTGCATACAGAAAGTCTGTGAGGACAAATAAAAAATGAATAATCAACTGTATTTCACTGTGACCCTTCTCCCACTTTTTAGCTTTATTCAAATCACATGAATCCAGAAATTAGAAACACAAACTGGATTTCAAAAGACTGGACTGTGGGCTCGGTACCAAGTCACCTTTGCAGACCAAGCTATGGCTTTATACTGTAATAGATGTCATACGTAATTTTTATATGAATAGAGTACAAATCCAAAAATAACACTTAGATCATCTGAAAACATAACGCCTCAGGTGCCCATTAAATGTGCTTCTCAATACAGGTTTTGTTCGGAACTTGGTCTGACCAGCCCGGGATGGGTACTTTGATTAAGTAAGACATTGTGACTGTTTTGAGGGGGTAGAAGTGTCCCTCCGCCCTTTGCTCTGTCATTTCATCACCTCTCCTGCTGGTCCAGCCAGCTGCTCTGTTAACTATGAACACCCCGTATGTTTCAAAACTACAGGTGAAATTCCATGAACTCTGACCATAAATTATGTCATGACTCTTGGGAATTTTTTTCACCTGGAGTTAGAGCTTTTTTTTTTAAACTGTGGTCGAAACTTCAAGCACTTGCTTGCTGACTGTGTTTTCATTTTTGTTTTAAAGGCTGCAAATTAGCACCTGTTTTATCAACTTCACACACCGGGCCCAACAGAACTTCTTTGAAAGGCCAAGACTGCTGTTTTTAGTCTTTCAGGAAACACGGTGACTGACTTCTTTCCTCCTCGTCATGTACCTTCTTCTTTATAAGGAAGAAAGGGTTAGAAATATTATTCACATTTTCATCTTGTGTATTGGGTGAGAATTTGATAGGGAATGGCAGGCTGTGTGGGGTTCCTTCACAGAGTTACTCCTCTACCTGGGTCTAAATTCCGTTCATATCAGCAACTCTTTCTGGCTAGAATTTGCTTTTATTGGAGCCCAAAGACAGGTACATCCAAGGAGGGGCAGGAGGGGCTCTGAGCAGAGTCCAGTAGTCCAGCCCTTAAGACAGCCTTCCTTGTCATCCTAATGGGGAATGAAAAGATTTTCAGTAACTTTTTTTGGTATCTCTCCCCTCTTTCTCTTTAAAATTAGATTTAGACATCTTTTAGACCCCACAGTTTGCATCTTTAAACATTATAATTGCAAAGCCATGGACACTGCAAATTCACATAATTTATAGATTTTTTACTTAGAAGGCATGACCCCACCAGCATTTATGTTATATTCATGAATGGAAATATTTATTTATTTATTTTTTCCTTCCAAAAATCATTCTGGTGGAGAACGCTCCACCTGCCCCAGCCCTTTGATGGATGAGGGCAGCCTCTCTGGGCTTGTAGATCCAGGAGCCCGCCTGCCCCTTAGGGAGGGAACACAAGGCAGGCAAACAGTGAGGCTGGAAGCCATATCCTGTCTGGGGCGCTTCATGAAGCATCCCAAAATATTCTCCCTGTTTATGGGTTATTGCAAAATAATTGAAACTGTGTTGGCGTGGAAAGCATTTCTTTCGTAGGCATTTAGGATTGCTAGTGGCTCCATAAATTGTTAAAGGCAAAAAATGGAAATAGACTTTAGTCATCCGGGGCCCCGTGTTTTGAAAGGACACAAGCAAATCTGTCACATAGACACTCGATCCTGTCACTGATTTGGGCTAGCTGGAGTTCATAGTAATCCCAACAGGAAGGGACCTGGGAAAAAGAGAAATCATCAGAAGAGGAAAGCAAACTGGAGGATAATGATCGCAGTGAGCGTTAGGAGTGCAGGTGCTAGAGTAGAAAGGTGCGTGTGTGCACGTGCACCAGGGAAGAGTTGGGGAAGACAAGAAGTGGGTGGCAAGGGGAGGAAAGGGGGAAGCGTGCTGGGGGCAGTAGGTGATGCCACCAGGTAGGGGTGACTCAGAAGCCTGCTCTGAGCCAAGTTCTCTGCTACAGACTTGAGTGTCCTCCATCCTTAAAACCTTCATCGTTAGTGGCGGTAATTGGCCTAAGAGTCACACACCTAGAAAACAGCAGAGCTGGGGTTTGAACTCCCGTCCATCTGGAAAGCCCAGGTCCTTAGCCTTCAGGCAGCTCTTTGCATTATGTGGTACCTGCAATGCAGTGTTAGTCACCTATCCCCGCTCCAGACCTGGAAGCTGAGGGTTCAATCCTGAAATGGACCGAGGGCAAGACCTTCATTATTTAGTTACAGGTCCTACCTCAAGCTTAGCCTCCTCTCAGAATTGGGGCCCGGGGTGGCCAGGTGCTGGGGTGAAAGGGGATAGCTCTGGAGGTCTAAACTCATCGCCTCTTACAGAGATACATCAGATTGCAGGTCCCCCTAATGAAGGCTTAGAAGCATCCTTTCCACAGATGAAGAAGAGCGCACCTTGACCTTTATAATCACTTGTAGCTCCAGCTCTGGGCTTTGGTAAATCTGATGTGTGCATTAGTTTTAGTTTAAAACATGATGTGGCATTTTGGAAAACAAAGCAAACAAATACAACACTTGGGGGGATTTTTTTTTTTTTTTATGCCTTTGCTTGGGGAACTTACTTATGCTGGTATTGTCAGCAATTTTCCTTGAAGGACAGACTTATATAATTGTAGTAACATGTTTCTGAGATACAGAGGATGAAAACCACAACAAAATAGAAATCTTTCAAGTTAGCACATGCATAATGTATATTAATGGCAGAGAGAAACGGAGCCAGGAAAAGGGATTTTAAAGAAACACTGCAGACATCAGGGGAGTGCCTGTGTCCTGTGGGTATAGCGTATGAGATTTCTAGAAGTGAGTTGCTTACCGTCTGAGTGCGAGAAATAAACTAGAACTTAATCATAACAGGCATTGCTGTCATTTGGGTCAGCTAGTCCTAACTATAATCTACAGAAGGGGCCCCCAGCACGGAGCCCTGGGAGGGGTGATGCAGATACAGCAAGAGGATTTTAGTTAGGATGACCTTGAATTGTCTCAGGCCTTCCTTTCCCTGGTTCCCTGGGAACTCATTTGGTTATGTTTTTATCATCATTCCATTCTGTAATGTTTAAGTGGGGTCCTTGGCTCCCTAAGTTCTGGGACTGGTAAAATTCAAATCATGTGTTCTCTACTAATATTTATTTAAATGCACCACTATGCAACAAACATAGCTATGGAAATGATGGAAATGATGCTGGTGATGAAATCATGAAACAGTTCTTTTTTAAAAATCTGCTTTTGGGGGGAGGTAATTAGGTATATTTATTTTTTCATGGAGGTCCTGGGGATTGAACCCAGGACCTTGTGCATGCTAGGCATGCTCTCTACCACTGAGCTATACCCTCTCCCTGAAACTGAGTCCTTACAGTCTCAGTTTTGCTGCTGCCACTGGTTTAGCCAATCTGCGCATCCCTCCATCAAATGAACTGGTTCAGGTAGCCGCAGTTCTCACCCTGGGCTGCACCCTGATTCACCTGGAGAGCTTGATCTGATCCCTAGGTCTGGGTCCTGCCTGGAGATGCTGGTGCCATCAGTCTGGGTGTGCTGGGGGCACGGGTATCTTACAGTCAGCTCCAGTGGAGAAAGGAAACCTGTGAATTTACAAAGCCCAGTCTAACCCTCCAGGGAACCCTCCCTCGTGGTCTGTAATGAATGTGACTGCCACTTTCTGATTCCTGGTCTGTGTCATATATAACTAAGGACCAGAGTTCAGTTAAATGTCTCAGTGATCCTCATAAAAACCTCATCTAGCCCAAAGTACTAGGTGGTAGAGCATCTTTTCTGCCACTTGTAGTGTCCTTGTGTCAGTTTGTTCATGGGCTCCAGGTAAATGATATCCTGATAGCAAACCATGCAGAACAGGGCTCTTGTGAACAGTACTGTCCTTCGTATCTGCTTGCTGAAAAGCCTTCATATGTTTCCTGTAAACTTCGTTCACCCCATGGCTACAGTTTTTGCCTCTCATGAGAAACCCAGTTCTTGTCCATGTGACCTGCTGGGAATTGTTATTTGTGCTTCCACCAGAGGACTACAAAAAAAAAAAAAAGAAAGAAAGAAAAGAAGAAAGACTGAGCAAAAATAAAGGAGGGGAAAAAATAAAAGAGGAAAAGTTCTTGGGAATCAGAACTTGTTCTTAATTTTCCAGGCAAGAGAAAAAAAAAAAAAAAAGCAGTGCTATCCTGTGAGCTTGCCTGAGGGTCTTAGTCAGGTTTAGGAGTTGCGCGTGGTCCTCAGTGTCAGGCATCAGACGGTCACCGTCAGCCTGAGACCCATCCCAGACTTGCTCAAACTAGTTGTTGCAGAGATGAAATATTCCTGCTATAGAACACTTTTTTTCCCCTTTGCCAAATCAGCACGATCAAATATTTCTAAAGCTAAACAAAATGACATATTGGCTTGCAAGGATTACCCACACCCTGACATCAATTTGAAAAGAAAAGCTGTGAAGGGAGTAGGGTAGGGAGAGGCTGCTTTGTGCTCAGAAAGATGCCGCAAGGCAGCTGTGCAGTTAGTGTTGTTTTTGTTCAGCTTTGGCTGGGCTGGTGTGTGCGTTCTCAGCTTGTGTTCCAAAACTGTCACCAGAAGAATGTGGTGAGACTCTTGTTTCAATCTTCGGTCTCTCCCTTTACCCTTTCCTGAGCCGAAGTCCGGCATCAACACAGCCACGATCGCCAAGGCTTGAAAACAGCCAGTTTTGAACAAAACCTAACAGGCTTTTCACATGATTCAGAAGAAGAAATGGAGGTGCTTCTCCCACTCGCCCCAGACACACATTTGCAGGTCCTGTTTTCCACTCACTCAAAAAGGAGATGCTGCTGAGATCTGGAACATACAGTATAATTCATTCAGTAGCACCTACAGGTGTGCACTGAGGCTGGACGGGGTGTGTGTTGGGGTGGGGGGTGGGTGCGGCCAGGACTGTGAACTTGAATTTGAAGTGCAGGGTGGTCATTGCTGGCTTTCAAAGCTCTAGCAGGAGTCCTGGGACCACACCCCCTACGTCCAGAACCCACTGGTTAACCGTTTGTTTGCCTCTTCTCTAACTGTGTTTTAACTTCTCTGGAGGTTTTGTCATTTGTGACATGGGGACGGGGATACGCACCATCGTGGCAGCAGGACCACGTGAAGGGAGGTTGACTACAGCACTTTGTGAATGAGAAAACGCTGTTGAAAGCACTTTGTAGTCAAAGACTGTATGCGATGGCGTTAGTAATGTATGGTTTCCATATGTGAGAGGGGAGGGGAGCATGCAGGAGGGATGGGGTGACCCCCTTCTGGCAGGACACCCAGTGGGCTGGACCCTGATACCTCTTCAGCTGTGGCATCACTTTGCAGACCCTGCACCTCTTCATGGCTGATGTCTTGCTGAAATGCTTCCCCTGTGAGCTCTGCATCTGGAGGAACAGGGATTTTCGAAGGACAGATTACATGGAGGGTACAGCTCAGTGGCAGAGCATGTGCTTAGCATGCACAAGGTCCTGGGTTCAATCCTCAGCACCTCTGCTAAAACAAATAAATACCCCTCCCCCAAAAATGGTTAAAACAAAAGGACAGATTACAGAGGGGGCCACCCAGCACAGCCAAGCTCTCACTGAAGGAGGGGTCCCTCCATGAAGGAGGGGCACGCTACACCACCTGTGCTCTCAGATGTGAGACCCACTGCCTGACCTGTGACTGTACCATGGCTGTCCCTGCAGAAGAGGAAGTTCTGGACCCTTTCCTGAGCTTGGCATGCCCCGGGATGAGTCCACAGGCCACGGGGCCACAAGGAAGGAGCCATTGCCCAAGTGGCCTCTGACCCCAGCCTGGGGTGAAGGGATCCCAGGCAGGCATGTGGGATGTGGGGGGGGGGGGCAGCTCCGTGACCTGGGTCCCTCATCAGCGTATGAGGGCCGTGGAGGAGGGAGTGTGATCACATACAATGCATGTCTGACAGTAGGGCATAGAAGCAGCCCACTTGGGTGGGAACAGAGAAGCACCAAAACCAAGGACAGGGACCAGGTACAGGCTTCTCCCCTGTGCCACATGTCCTTTTGTCTTGAAAAATGAGTTAAAAGGTTTGCCCACTCCAAAAGGTATTTTGTTTTGTTTTTACATTATCAGTTGTTTTTGCCCCATCAAGAAACTGGTTAATAGGACCAACGGGGTTCACTTGTTCTGCCACTCAGCTGGGAGGCTCTTGCCCACGTGTTCCTACTTCACCATCCTTTGTAAATTACACCCTTTGCAAATTACACCCTTTGTCAGTGCTCTGCAAGCAACCCTCACTGCAGGGCTGCCGGGCGGCTGGGTGTGCCTCAGTCTTCAGCCCCGGAAGCGTGGAAGGAGCTGCTTCTTGGGGTCCCATCTGCAAGAATCCCCCAGAAGGAGGCCGATCTAGCTCTGACTTTCACATTCAGCTTTAACAGATATCGGGGAGTGGAGACAAACCTTAGGAGATTTGAAGGGGTCCTTCTCCACCGGATCAGGTCCTCCCTACCCCAGTGTGGTTATAACCTTCCAGAAGCTTCTCAGCATCTTCCCAGCAGAAGCTGGGGAATCAGACAACCAAGAGCTTTTTTTAAAAACATATTTTATTGATTTATAATCATTTTACAATGTTGTATCAAATTCCAGTGTAGAGCACAATTTTTCAGTTATACATGAACATATATATATTCATTGTCACATTTTTTTCTCTGTGAGCTACCATAAGATCTTGTGTATATTTCCCTGTGCTAGACAGTATAATCTTGTTTATCTATTCTACAATTTTGAAATCCTGTCTATCCCTTCCCACCCTCTGCCCCCTTGGCAACCACAAGTTTGTATTCTATGTCTATGTGTCTATTTCTGTTTTGTATTTATGCTTTGTTTGGTTTTTTTGTTTGTTTGTTTTAGATTCCACATATGAGTGATCTCAAATGGTATTTTTCTTTCTCTTTCTGGCTTACTTCACTTAGAATGACATTCTCCAGGAGCATCCCTGTTGCTGCAAATGGCGTTATGTTGTCTTTTTTATGGCTGAATAGTATTCCATTGTATAAATATACATCTTCTTTATCCAGTCATCTGTTGATGGACATTTAGGCTGTTTCCATGTCTTGGCTATTGTAAATAGTGCTGCTATGAACACTGGGGTGCAGGTGTCATCCTGAAGTAGGGTTCTTTTTGGATATATGCCCAGGAGTGGGATTCCTGGGTCATACAATAAGTCTATTCCTAGTCTTTTGAGGAATCTCCATACTGTTTTCCACAGTGGCTGCACCAAACTGCGTTCAACCAAGGGCTTCTTGATTCTCCAAGGATAGGACTTAGAGTCAGTGCACTTAACAACATATTGCCTTAAAAAAAATAAACTATAGGATTTATATATTCACTGTAGCTTAATATGTGTCTAGTATTAAATATTCTTAATAAAGTTTGACACACTGTTTAAAATATTATTGCTAATTTGGGAAGTTCCATCATGTATCATTCTTTTCCTTAGAGGGTTGAGGCTGCAGGTGAAAAGCACTGTGAATTCCTGGGTGTGATAAAGGTGATAGGCAGGGAGTTGGGACTGGGAGGCCTTTGACATATTTGGGTTTTGATAACTAACTTGGTCAGAGGTTAGTGAAGACAGCCAGGTTTCTGAGGACCTGAGCCTGATGGACGGGTCACCCAGACCCCATGCACGGGTTCCTTTGGCCTGGAATCTTCCTGGAGGGCAGGCAGAGTGTGAGATAAAGCCCCAGGTTCCCAAGTGAAATATTCTGGGAATTTCAGAGACAGCAGCCTGTGTTCTTCATGTGAAAGTTTCAGGACAAGCTTAGGGCACTTACCAGCTTACTTCTAACTGTCACCAGCTCTTAGCAGAGCCTGCAGAGGACCAGGGGACAATTTGTGCCTAGCTTGTACTTTTAAAATACCATGAAATTTTTATAAGACATTGCATCATAAGACAGTTTTAGTATAAAAGTACAGGCGTCCTCCTTGTTCACAAGTGCCCTCTAACTACAAATATTAGCAGGGCTGCTATCAAAAACTTTAAGCATAATGCAGAGATTAGGGCCACAGTCTGCCTGGTATGTTTAAGCCTGGATCACCATATTTGATAACTTTCAGTTATCAAATCAAATCAGTTAACAAATCAAGTATCAAGTGACCTTGAATATCCAAAGTCTTGCATTTGTTTGTTTATTTATTTATTTACTTACTTTTTTCTTATTTACTGAAGTACAGTCAGTTTACAATGTTGCATCAGTTTCTGGCGGACAGCTTCATGTCTCAGTCATATATACACATATATTCATTTTCAGGTTCTTTTTTCATTAAAGGTTACTCCTGCTTTTATTTAAAATTTCAGTTTAATGAATCAATAATTTAAAACTTTGGAGAATTGTTTTTTCTTTCCACGTGGACAGAGAGTTGAAATTTTTTTTTCTTCTGAGTTGGAATTAAACATACTGCCACCACCCCTTCTGTAGCCCTACAAAAGGAGGTAGAATATAAATTGAGTAGAATGTAGTTTAATCTAGGCTGTGGCTGTGGAAAAATAACTTTAGATAAATCATCTGAATTTTGTTCAGACTTCCAGTGTAATGGTCACACAGGTTTTGCTTGAAAATCAACTCCGCTATTTGTTTCTAAGGCAACATTCTACCTAACAGGGCCCACTTTGCATATTTTAACAGTGTTTGTCTTTGTGTACAATTAGTTGGGGTCACATGTTAGGTCTTGCCAAATGCCCCCTTCCCTTTCCTACATAGCAACCAGAGGCCCTGTAACTGGACCCCTCGACCCTTAAATCGATAGCACGGAGATCTCATCCTTCACTGGCAGAACCAAGCAGAGCAGTTCAGGGAGAATTTTAAATAGAAATGAGCACCTCCATGTGTTCAGCTGTTGTGAGAGTTTATGCTCCTATGAGGCTCTTTGGCTCCTTGTGAAAAATTCAAGTGGTTTTATTTTCTTATTTAAAGATATGTCATAGGTTGAAAAATGGAACATGTGGCTGTGGCACTTAGGCACTTAAAAACATTAGCATTGTTTCCAAGAAGGCTCTTAGCACGCCTGAGTGTTAGAGCAGGACCCAGGGCTGGTATAAAGGAGCAGAAGTGGGGGATGGGGCAGCCACTCTGCCCTTCCTCCCTCTGAGCCCGGGGTGGACACCAGCAGCCACCCAGAGAGCACTTGGCTTCTCCGCATGCGGCTGGGCAGGAACCCTGCTCTGCCTGGGGCTTCACGCAGCCAGCGCCAGGGTTCTCAGCCAGCAGGACCATGAGTTCAGACGCTGCCAATTTGAAAAAAAAAAAAAAAAAAAAAAAAAAAAAAAAGATGGGAAATGGCAGGAGTGAAACAATAGTGTCTGCGGCTTTGGCGTTGATAGTTCTTACTTCATCCGATGTGAGATTCTGAATAAGATGTTCCCAGCATTGTAATACTTATCTACAAAAGGATATATTATTGTAGTGCATTATTGCATCAGTTTATATATATACAGACACACATATATATAGACCTGTTGCTTTTTTATGAGCCTGCCTCTGTTTTATAATTGTCAGGATTTTAGTTTACAATATGGACAACTGAAAGTAGCAAAAACCCTTTGAGCTGATACTGAGGCCTCCTTAGCTTGCATTGAGTGGGTGCTTACGGCCCACGGGCATCTTATTCAGCACGTGCTTACGGAGGGCACAGGTGGAAGGCCCTGGGCCTGCCTGGGGAAAGGGAGGCAGAGGCAGGTGAGGCTGATGGACCAGGAGTTCCCTCAGGAATACAAAACCACTAGTTTTCCCAGGGTATTTGGTATTTAGGTCACATAAGATGCATTTCAGGTACATGAACGTAAGAGGCCACTGAGCGTGGGGGCCGTCACATCAGACCTTCGTTTTAGTTGTTTATTGCCAGAATGGAACTTTCCTGTTATCTTCACTGATTATATGTCCTCGCCAATCCTGTTCCCCCAGCCCCAGAAAAGGGCTTGGTCTATAGGGCACTTAGTGCAGATTTGCTGAGTTAGTGAATGAAGTAACTTGCTAACATTTACACTCTCACGCATCTCAGAGACATAGCTGCTAGAAATGAAATTGCTCTGACTTCAGGCTTCCCATCAAGTGGTGTTTGTAACATTGAACCGGGAAAGTGCATCAGTTCCTTTCTGCCACTAGGGGGCGACGTAGTGCAGTTAAGAAATCAAGTTTTAATGACTTTCAAAAACGGAAGTATAGTTGATTGACAATGTTGTGTTAGTCTCTGGTGAACAACATAGTGATTCAGTTATACGTGTGTGTATATATATGTATATATTCTTTTTCATATTATTTTTCATTATAGGTTATTACAAACTATTGAATGTAGTTCCCTGTGCTCTACAACAGGACCTTGTTATCTGTTTTATACACAATAGTTTGTATCTGCTCCACCCAGGAAGGTTAGTACTTGAGCTGATCCTTGTGGATGTGGATAACTGTGACTAAGTTAAATCTGTACTATGGGAGGAAGTTTAAAGTTATATCACCATATTTTAAGCCAAGCACCAGGTAGGCATGTGTCCAGGTTAAAAATATATCCATAAAAATAGCCTGATAATGTGCTTAAAAATAAAGCATTCTACAAAGAGGTTGCAAGTGATGATTTAGTGCTTAATCATTTTAAAATCAATTTCTGTCCCCCCAAATAGTATATATGGTCTAATAGCGAAAAAGATACAATGTACATATTAAAGAGAACACTCTTTCCTCTACTGAACAGAAAAAGATCTGATAAAAAGTTCATCACCTGCTCATGTGACTGGCGCAGTTTTAACTTCTGGGGGTGGGGTGGGTGTGGGATTCAGTGGTTCTAGTTCAGCTAAATGGCTGTGGACTGTGTACCTGCAAAGCTGAGTGTCAGTTTCTCGTCTAATATAATTGGGCCTATGAATAGATCTCTTGTGTGGAATCCTGTTGGACAACCCAGCTTAAGATAGAAATGCCCAGGGGGAGGGTGAGTCCCGTAATAGCTCTGTTGTTAAGGAGAGGGTCACATAGAGTGGAAGAGAGGAATTCTTTTATTCCAACGCTGCTTTTGATCAGGATAAACTTCGGATTGGCTCAATAGTCACTGCCGATTACTTGAGAAATTCATTTATTCTTTGTTGGGTTTTTTTTTTTCTTTTCCTATCTTCAGTTTGTCATTCCGAACATCCTGAGGTGTGGCCTCCTAGGAATTGCAAAGTAGATCCAGGCCACACCGGCCTTTTGCGGCAGCCTCCATCCCTTGAGGAGTCTTGGTGCACAGAGCTTGTGGCTGGGCGCTGCGGCCTCTCACCTCCTCTTTTCTCGCTCTGGCCCCTGCCGGGAGGGCCGATTTGGAATCTTGGGCTGCCTCTTCTCGCTGAGGGGTAACTGAGGGGGACCCGAGGGCAGCTCTCCGCCCCTGCAGATTCTGGCCACACCTGGTTCCTCGCCTGCTTTGCCTAATTTCGAGGCCATGAAACAGAGAGCAAGCCCATCCCTTCACAGTTGCGTTGGTGAGGGGTGCAGGGGCAGGTGAGGGCCATGTGGGGGTTGGTGGCCTTTTCTTTTTTTAAAAAAAGTTTTATTGAAGTGTAGTTGATTTACAATGTCAGTTTCAGGTGCACAGCAAAGTGATTCAGTTATTCATATACATACATATGTATTTTCTTTTCAAATTCTTTTCCATTATAGGTTATTATAAGAAATTGAATATGCCTCCCTGTGCTGTGCAGTAGGTCACTGTTGTTTATCTAGTTTATACACAGCAATGTGTGTCTGTTAATCACCAAGATGGTCCTTTTCTAAACTCCGCTTTGCAGCCTTCTCCAACGAGCTGAAGGACAAGCTTTCGGCTTTAAGTGTCCTATTTCTCTCCCTCTTGCTTCTTGCCGTGAATATCTAGACAGGAATCCCTGAATATTTCTGTTAGAGAATTCCGAAGGGACTGAATAGGTCAACGCTGGATTTGTAAAAAGTGTGACATTTACCTCCCCCAACATGGCAGCGTTGACTTGGCCTCCATTTTTCATGCCTCTCGTTTCATGACTCTCCTTTCCTCTAAGAAGCAAAGGATGGCTGTCCTGTGCTCACTGGGGCTCTAAGTCATTCTATAGTAAGTCAATTTTAAGCTTTTTGCAGGATCTCCTCACTGCTTTCCATAACAGCCGCACCAAATTACATTCTCACCAACAGCATAGGAGGGCTCCCTTTTCTCGGCACCCTCTACAGCCTTTATCATTCATGGACTTTTGAATGTTGGCCATTCTGACCCATATAAAGTGACACCTCAAGGTTGTTTTGATTTGCATTTCTCTGATAATTAGCGATACTGAGCATCTTTTCATGTGCCTGTTGGCCATCTGGATGTCCTCACTGGAGAAATGTCTATTTAGGTCTTCTGCCCATTTTTTGACTGAGTTGTTTGGGTTTTGTTTTATGAACTGTTTGTATATTCTGGATGTTAAGCTCTTGTCAGCCACGTTGTTTGCAAAGACTTTCTACCGTTCCATAGGTTTTTCCCGTTTTATTTATGGTTTTCTTCTCTGTGCAAAAGCTTGTAAGTTTAATTAGGTCCCACTTGTTTATTTTTGCTTTTTATTGCTATTGCCTTGGGAGACTGCCCTAGGAGAACATTGCTGTGATTTATGTCGGACTGTTTTGTCTATGTCTTCTAGGAGATTTATGGTGTCATGTCTTATGTTTAAGTCTTTAAGCCGAGTTGAGTTTCTTTTTGTGTATGGTGTGAGGGAGTGTTCTGACTTCATCAATTTACATGCAGCTATCCAGTCTGAGACATTCTAAAGGAACCATATGTTTATATGGAAAAAGTTAACATTGGACACTGGCACAAGGGGACAGTGGCGGGGGGAGGATGAAGCGATCGGATGAGTTGCGTTTGCCGTGGTCAGTCCCCGTCTCGGCTGTCTGTCTGCCGTCACTTGTGGACCAGTGGTCTGGGGAGCCCTGTCCTCCAGGTTTGCTCTTTCCTGCTCTGGACGCTTCCTCATCTTGCTCTTGTTCAGCATTGCTGGTCCACTGGTGAAACTCAAAATGCTGGTAGGTTCAAAACACCATCGGGACACATCCAGTTTGGGTGAACTGGTGGCTGGAATGCCTTCTGAATGGCAGGGTCTGACAGCTAAAAGCAAAAGGAAGTTGGTGGCCTGATGACTGTGTGGCGATTAATTGCCACAGAGTCTCCTCCTTGGACGCTTAGGAGTCCAACGAGCCCAGACCTTAACAGAATTAGAAATTGAGGGTGTTTGTATTCAGGTGCGGTTTGGCCAACAGCTCAGCCGCCTTATTTGAAAATACAGAAGTTTATTTTCTGGAATGCTAAGGGTTGCTCCTGCACCTGACGCGGGGACTCCTCTTTAAGCACCCAGGATGTGCAGTCTCTTTGGAGACCATCAGTTGGTATTTTTGAAGTCGGGGCACCTGGGGGAGTCAGGAGTAAGGCCTATGGTGTGCAGTCTCAGATGGAGCCTGCAAGGGGGCGCCGGAGGCAGAAGCAAAGAAGTTGCACTTGTAAGGTCTCCCTTGCTCCAGGCCACAGCTGAAGTTAAATGCCTTTTGCCCAGAAAGCTGGTCTGGGCTGGCTCTGCAGCCCCGTCTCCCTTGTTATGTAAATGGACCAACTGTGCAGCCTTTTAAGAGCTTTGGCAAAGGGTAGCTCTTTGTCTGCCAAAAGGTAGGCTCTGGCTGTGCTTCGAGCCCAGGGTTTGCGTGGTGGTGAACAGTAGGTGACCTGTAAGCCAGCCAGCCAGCCAGCTCGCACATTGCCTTATTAGGCAGGCCAGCCGGCCGAGGGCTGGCGCCTGGGGACAGGCTGGCAGAGCCGGCGGCAGTGGGCTTGCATCCTGCGAGGAGCCTGGAGCCACCCTGGGGACTTGGCCTAGTACCGCTCAGTCAGTCCTGGTGCGCAGAGATGACCGAATACGGGCGCTTCTTAGCAGACACTCTCGATTGTCTGGATGGAAAACAGGAGGTGACTTTCCAAAGGACAGAGGGGCACCGTGCATTTTCTACGTACTGTTTTGTTTGTACTGTCAAGTCCTGTATCGGGACTTACCCTCCAAAACTCAGACTTAATCAGGAGATGTTTAACTGTTTCCTTTTAGCCCATGATGTTTTGGAGACAGAATTTTTTTTAAACTGTTTTTTTTTTTTTTTTAATTGAAGTATAGTCAGTTTACAATGTTGTATCAGTTTCCAGTGGACAGCATAATGTTTCAGTCATACATGTACATACATGTATTTTTTCATATCCTTTTTTATTATAGGTTACTATGAGATATTGAATATAGTTCCCTGGGCTATGGGGTAGAAACTTGTTCATTTTATATATAGTAGTCAACGTCTGCAAATCTTGAACTCCCAGGTTATCCTTCCACCACCCCCTGTGCCCCCAGTAACCATAAGTTTGTTTTCTATGTCTGTGAGTCTATTTCTGTTTTTTAAATAAATTCATTTGTGTCTTTTTTTCCCCTAGTTCCAAATATAAGTGATATCCTATGGTATTTTTCTTTCTCTTCCTGGCTTACTTCAGTGAGAATGACGATCTCCAGGTCCATCCATGTTGCTGCAAATGGCATTATTCTTTTTTATGGCTGAGTAGTATTCCATTGTGTGTATACTGCGACTTCTTTATCTGAGACTCTTAGAATTTTTACCGTGTTTTATAGTAAAGTCTTTCTGGGGGGAGGTCCTGCCTGAGGAACACTGTCACTGGGCAGGAAGGTGGTACAGCACAGAGAGCAGCATCCTAGGAGCCAGGAGACCCGGGTTCTAGGCTGTCACAAGTGGGCATGTGACCTTGGACAATTCACTTCCATTGTTCCCTATAAAATGCAATGTTGGGCTGAAATGACCTCTCCTTGTGAATTTCTCTCCTCAAATCACATTCGTTACATTCCCTCTGCTCCCTTCAACAATAATGTCTAGTGAGCGTGGGTGGATAATAGTCACTGCTTAGCATCCAAGGGAAATATCAACTTGATTGAACATTTTAGGCTGAATCCAACTTCTCCTTTTGCATTTTTTCCCAAACCTTGCAGTAGCTAGAAACTAGGAGAGATGGTGCTTTTCTATCCTGAAATTTGTGTTCAGACGTCTCACGTTCTTGAATTTAAGCCGTCATAGCTCTGAACCAGAGCCACACTTGAGACAGTGAGCAGAGGCACTCTGCAGACACAGAGCAGAGGAGAGGGGCTGGGATTGATGATGTGACAGCCACCAGACGAGGATTCAAGTTCACGTCTCTCGTCTGAGTGGCTTCCTTCTCATGCTGCACCTGCTGCGGGCACTGGACAGCCTACTGCGGGCACTGGACAGCCTACTGCATGCCCAGGTGATGCCCTCCAGAAATCCTGTGTAGCAAAGCTCACTGGCTGCCTCTGTGAACAGAGACGGCTCCTGCTCCTGAGGCTGGATTAGACACCTGTATGTGAACTCTCACCACCAGGGGGGAGGGCACCGAGATGCTGCTGGCCAGGCTCTCTTTCCACCCTGTTGTCGTCCTTAATTGACTTACATCTGCTTCTTGTCATTCCAGGAAAGGGAAAATTCACTTTTCCCCTCTGGTTAAAGCAATCCTTTTCTTTTTCTTTTTCTTTTTCTTTTTCTTTTTCTTTTTCTTTTTCTTTTTCTTTTTCTTTTTCTTTTCCTGTTTGAAGCATCTCTTTCCACCTCTGTGGACTGCTTAGCTGATTGACACCCAAGTCATGGGCTGTGGCTTTGAGATACTTGCCCCTAATGTATGAACATCTGATGTCCACAAAAAGGGACCTGTTAGCTTGGTGTCAAGCTTCAGTGGGACGTTATAAGACCCTGAGACTTAGTGCAAAGCTTGTCGGCCAAGGGAAAAGTGATTACTCTTCCAGTTTTAAAGAGAAAAAGATGAACTTGGAGGCTTTCAATTAGGAGCTGCAAAAGCCTAGCACATTGTACATTCCAAGGCTATTTGTTTGGATCTTTTGCATCCTAGTTTTCTTGAATGAGGACGGTAGAATTCTAACAGGTGGGCAAGTTGAGTTTTCCAATTTGATTTTAAAATATGTGTCTATGGCTTTATTAATTTTGTTTATTTATTTGGAGGGGGGAGGGAGATAATTAGATTGATTTATTTAATGGAGGTACTGGGGGTTGAACTCAGGACCTTGTGCATGCTAGGCATGCACTCGACCCCTGAGCTACACTCTCCCCCCAAAATATATGTCTATAGCTTTAATGATTAATGATTATTTGATTTTAAGGAATAGTCACTGTTCTTGGAAAGTCTAAGTTTTGCCTTTTTTAAAGGCGAGGAAAACTACTTAATCATGGACTCAAATGCTTTATA
Organism: Camelus ferus; assembly: GCF_009834535.1. Classification (NCBI taxonomy): domain Eukaryota; kingdom Metazoa; phylum Chordata; class Mammalia; order Artiodactyla; family Camelidae; genus Camelus; species Camelus ferus. The sequence goes on from NC_045730.1 coordinate 18,472,073, forward strand.
CTGTTTTAATCGACTGTGTTTGATTATTCCTTAATGACTTCAATAAGTGATTAGCTACAGTGGGGCAACAATGAATATTTCACTCCAAATCAACGTGAATGTAAAAATCATGGCCATTTCCGTTCATCTGGGGCCCTGCAGTTTTCACGCATTTCTGCACGGGCTGTTCCAGGTGAGACGCTCGTATCATCAGGTGATTTGAAGACAAGAGGAGGAAGGAGGTCCCGTCAGGTCTCTTTCTAGGAAGTGAGTCTCGGTAGTAACCCCGCAACGTCTGTTTCAACTCTCTTGTGCTCTCGGTTGGTCTAAAGCTCCAACCTGGGAACTTCCTCTCATTAGACCCAGGAAGAATGTGTCACAAGTGGGAAGACAAATCCACGAAGTTGATAGGGATAATGGAAGAAGCAGGGAAACCCCAAAGAGTCAGAGATAATGGATGGAGAAGGACCTTGGCACTGTGTACAAAAATCCGCCCCCGACTTACTAGATGATTTTCCTTCCGGACGGCGAATGCACTGAGGGCAGGAACTGACTCAGCCTACTGATGCCCTGACCTCTAGTGAATCCTGTGCAAAAAGAAGTGACAGGTTCTGGAGATGGAGTGAATGTTCTGTGGGAGGCAGGAGAGATTCGGGCCAGCACTGGGTGGGGATAAATCTTTGACGTCTGTGTTTTACGTGTTGGGTTCAGGTAGCTGGCTGAGCCTCTAACTGGAAAGGTGATGCAGATAATGAAAAAAAAAGATCAACGTCCACTTTACATCTTGCTCTCGACCCTGGATCCCCCCTGTGATGTACCTCTGTCTCGCTGGCTTCAAGTGGCGGTGACGTGAAGGCTGGCTGGTCACGTCTAACGGAGACCAAGCCCCAGCAGCACCATGGGCAGCCACCGGCCAGCTTGTGGAGGGATCATTGTCACGAGTATCTTTATCCAAATAAAGGTGGCTTTCAGAAGCTTTTTCATCTGCCTGTCTGCGGTCCCACTTCAGAGGTTGAAATGCTAGGAGGTATACGGGCCACGTGTTAGGAGCTGGCAGCCGGGACCTCTCTGTCCTTAAGAGTGTTTATCCTCTCACCAGCTGAAGAGCATGCAGCCTGGTGTCTGGGTGCGACGAGAACCTGACATTCTTTATTTCTACTTGGGTGTCAGGACTGGCTCCAGTGTTTCTTCACAGCAGGTGACTCTCCTTGTCTGGGAGGCCCTCCATCACCCCCTCCCCACCTCTGATGGCCTGGTTTGGCCCCTGTGCCTTCCTTCTGAGCAGGGACCCCACTGAAGCTCCTTTAAGCACGATTCTCATCCCATCTCTCCTGCCCATGTCTCCTCTACCTCCTGGTGTGTCCAGCCCGCTCCCCGCCCGTCACAGTGAGACTCCCAGTCACCTTCTAGAAGCCTCCCCACCTCAGCCTCATCCATCTGATTCTGTCTCCCTGCTTCTTCCTGGACGTAATAGCTTGAATGGCTTGTCCTAGTGGTTTTCAACCTTGGGAGCACATCGCGATCCCCTGGGGCTGGGGCGACTTTCATTTCTAACAAGCATCCCCACGTGACTCAGGGGCACCAGCGTTTGATACCACTTGCCTTTTATACGATCTTCAACTGACTCCTGCATGTAAACATGTCTTTCGTCATTTCTGCGAGCAGAGTAGTTTTCTTCATCTTTGACTTCGTAGACGTAACCTTCCGTTGCCACTCTGTGTGTGAGTTCGGGGCCTGTTTTCCTGGTGATTCTTGCCCCTGGGAAAAACCACCGTGAACAGTCAAGTCTCACTGACAGCCCCTCTCCCTCCAGTCTACCAGCAGGTGCATCGGGACCTGCAAGGTCTCGTGGGTACTGGGCACCATCACCTTTGGGAAACGTTAAGAGACACTGAGAATGGCAGGTTGCTGAACTTTTCTTGAGTTTTCACACTGATTATTGTTGAGCAGCCACTGTTGGTGTTTGTATTAAGATGCCCTCCTGGGGGTGGGGAGGAGGTTAGAGCTCAGTGGCAGAGCACGTGCTTAGCAGGCACAAGGTCCTGGGTTCAGTCCCTGATACCTCTGTTAAAATAACTAAATAAACTTAATTACCTCCTCCCTCAAAAAGAAAACAAACAAATGAAAAAAGATACCCTCCTGAGGACAAGGAGGCTCCGAAATTATTTGACTCAGGGCTCTGTCCTTCGAGTCACACAGGTGTAACTCCGGAGCAGTCATGAGTCGGGTATCAGTGGTGACTTTACATGTGTCCTTGTCTGCCACCTGGATGTTTAGACTCATAAAAAGTTCTCATCGCTGATAAGTCAGTATTTCTTAGCTGTCTGGTCATGTGGAAACCATCAGCTAGTGGGGATTCAGTGACCAGAGCACTCCGACCCACCCCGGGCAGCTGTAACAGTGTCAGCCCTCTTCCCCAGTGAGCGGGTCCCCCCCCAGTGAGGGGGCTTGGGCCCCTGCAGCTCTGAAGAAGGGGCGTTCTGCATCTTAGGATGCAGTAGGATGCAGCTTCAGATTTTACTCAGTAAACACATGAGTATATATTTATTCATCAAATCATTGCTTGTGCTGGTTCTCTGGTTGAGTCACAACCATTCTTGGCATCTCCTAGACCTGGAGGGAGTGCAGGGCCACGTGCAGTCAGCATCCATCTCTGGTCCCCTGTCCCTCAGGAGACGTGTGCTCTGGAAGCCCAGCATCTGCCTGCACTTTGTGTCTGTCTGTGCTTTACCTACGGTGTCCATTTTTTTTAATTGCAGTAAAATATACATAACATAAATGTGACCACTGACCATTTTACCATATTTTCCATCTCATTGTTTTGTGTATCTTTTAACTGCTTATTTGGTGACAGATAATTTTTACTGCTTTTTGCTTTTAACTTCCCTGTTAGTTTGCGTGTGGATGACTTCCTGCCTTTACTGTGTGTCTGCCTTTACTGTGAGCTTTCCCGTTTCGTGATTTTCTTGTTTCTAGCTGTGGCCTTTTCTTTTCTACCTAGTGAATTTCCTTTAGCATTTGCTGTAAAGCTGGTTTGGTGGTGCTGAATTCTTTTAGCTTTTGTTAGTCTGTGAAGCTTTTGATTTCTCCATCAAGTCTGAACGACAGCCTGGCTGGGCAGAGTATTCTTGGTTGTAAGTTTTTCCCTTTCCTCATTTTAAATATATCGTGCCGCTCCCTTCTGTCTGGCAGAGTTTCTCCTGAAAAATCAGCTTATGGGAGCTCCCTTCTGTGTTATTTGTTGCTTTTCTTTTGTTGCTTTTAATATTTTCTCCTTCAATTTTTGTCAGTTTGATTACCGCATGCCTCAGCATGCCCCTCTTTGGGTTAATCCTGTGTGGGACTCTCTGCGCTTCCTGGATTTGGGGGACTGTTTCCTTTTCCCACTGTAACCATTTTAAGTGCACAGCTCAGTGGCATTAAGTACGTTCCCAGTGTTGTGCAGCCGTCACTACCATCATGTCCAGAACTTTTGATCTTCCCGAGCTGAAACTCTGATCTGTTCAGCTGGAACCCCCATTGTCCCTTCTCTCTGGTCCCTGGTAGTCACCAATCTCCTTCCTGTCTCTGTGAATGTGACAGTTCTCCTTGCCTCTTGTGTGTGGGATCATGGAGTGTTTGTCCTTTTGTGTGTGATTTCACTGAACATCATAACTTCAAGGTTTATCTGTGACATATTCATGGCATGATTCGGAATTTCATTTTTTAAGACTGAGTAGTATTCCATTGTATGTATATTTCAGTGCCTCTTTTAAACGCAAAACTGACCTTTGTCTTTTTGTTTCTTGCTCTGAGAAACAGTTGGCCATCCTCTCTCTTCCTCTAAGCCCCTTGGATCGTTTTCCCCCAAAATTATTAGCTATAGATTCA